>NW_014575386.1:0-462888 GCF_000527765.1 Bipolaris victoriae FI3
CCTAAAGGATCCCAACTAAGTGCATGCTAAACCCTTTATATGAAATGTTGCCGGTACCCTGAGGATTTTGTGAGGTCGAGGGGGGGACAAAGGGACGGGTGGTGCGGTTAAGCGGGGTCTTTGTTGATTTTGCGCCCTACGGGTTGGGGGTTGGGGGTTGGGGGTTGGGGGGACTCCATGATCAAATGCGAGCCGCGGGGCTGCTCTCTTGTGGCACGGTTGATGATGGGTGTATAAACTTTGGGATGTTGCCCCCCCCCCTTCTACATACACGATTCGAATAAGAGAATTGACAATCTTGTATCTGGATTTCCTTTGAATTATTCTTACTACAGTAAACCCAAATTAACCGGGCTCATCGGTTCCAAACAGCTGACGGAAAAATGACCACGCCATCCCAACCCATCTACCTCGCCGTGTGCCAAAAGCACACGCAATCAACCACTGCGGAGACGCTCGAGGCGCTGACGGAGCAGTGCCGCAAGGCCTCGAAGGCAGATCCCTCGCCGGATTTGATTCTCTTCCCCGAGGCCTACATTGGTGGTTACCCGCGAGGCGCCACGTTCGGTGCTGCCGTGGGAGGCCGTACAGCTGAAGGCAGAGAGCAGTATCTCAACTACTACAAGGATGCCGTTGACCTAGGGGATACACCCGAGGGAGCTGGAGAAAAGTGGGTGAAGAGGGAATTGGAGGGGCAGGAGGAAGGGAGTTCGGGCAGAGTGCGACGGGGCGACGGGACGCGAGAGAAGCTTGAGCAGGTGGCAAAGGAGACGGGGATCTTCATTGTTACGGGTTTGGTTGAGCGGTCTGGCGGTACGCTGTACTGTGCCGTTGTCTATGTTTGTCCCAAGTTGGGAGGTGGGTCTTACGCGTACTCAAGTTACAGGGGTATTTAGTAGGAGCTGACATGGTACCAGTGATTGGCAAGAGGCGAAAGGTGATGCCAGTAAGTTTACCCTTTTGAGATTCATGTTGGTCGTTCCAGACTTGGGAAGCTGAGTTATGTTGGTCAGACTGGAAGCGAGCGCCTGATCTGGGGTCAGGGACAGCCATCCTCGCTCCGTGCTGTCACGACGGACATCAAGGGTGTGCATATCACGCTCGCGGCCGCAATCTGCTGGGAGAACTACATGCCGCTATTGCGCCATTCCCTCTACAGTCAGAATGTCAACCTCTATCTGGCGCCGACAGCGGACGCGCGTGAGACTTGGTCAGCCCTCATGACAACTGTAGCTTGTGAGGGTAGGTGCTACGTCTTGAGTGCGAACCAATGCTTGAAGAAACAGAACCAGCCAGCCTGGATTTACGGAGAGAAGTCCGAAAGCCAAGACTTTGTGTCGCGAGGCGGTTCGTGCGTTGTATCCCCGCTAGGCGAGATGCTCAAAGGGCCTCTGTGGGAGGATGACGATGGCATGATGATGGTCGCAGCCGACTTTGATGATTGCCTGAGAGGCAGACTGGACCTGGACGTTGCTGGAAGTTACTCGAGGTATGATTATTTTCACGCTTGGCTTTTTGGTGTACTTTTACTAATGCAGTCAAAAGAAACGATTCGTTCAAGCTGAGCGTTACGGGACTCGACATTAGCCCCCCACTTTGAAGGTTGTCTGGCTTTGCGAGCAGCATGTCGGTAATATCGGAATAGTAATCCAGCTTCCGCCGAGGTCCGCTTGTGTAACACAGCGGCAGCACAAAGACCATGGATGATGGATTACGAATTGTGCGACATTGCTGAGACGGTAGCTGCTAGTATAGTCGTATTCCAAAGAAATGATAGGATCCACCAATTCAGCCATGAACCATATACCATGACTCGAGTGAACGTGTGAATACAATAGCTGTTTCCATGTAGCCAGGAGCGTACGTACGCCCGCCGAACCATCCCTAAGCCTAGAGGGGCCTTGCAGAGCTCTTAGAAAATTGCGGGTCGCGGGCGGAGCGGACCGCCTCCATGTCATTTCGAGGACAAATTAGACAGCTTTCTCGCACGCCGGCAGACTGCAAGCAACGGGAGGCCTTACTTGCATGTGTCTCGCATGCAGCATTTCCTTAGCAGAAATCCTGTGGGCAGGCGGTCGGGTCTAACCCCAAATCAAGCTAGTGGATTTTGGATGAAATCCGGTCGCACTGCATGTGCCGCACATGAGGCTGAATGGATTTCCCTACCGGCACTTGTAAGCGCCAAAAAAAACACCATTAACTCGTTTTGGATATCCCTACCGCTTCACCAGACGAATGGGAGACTTACGCGAGGCCCATATGGTGGACCCCCATCCAGCGAAGAAAATCGGAGCCCATCTAGCACGGCTGACAATGGGTCGTGGACTTGTGCTTTGCCACTGCCAACAAGGACTAAAGATCAATTCGATGAAACAGGAAACCTGCTTCCGAAATTCACAATGGTCAAGCTGTCCCACCCAACAGTCAATTATATTCCTTCGCTCCACCTCGCACACCACATATGCAATCTCATTGGCCCAATCCGCAAAGACAGGAACGACGATATCGGCCACAGGGCTATCTAGATCCCTTACGTTTCACAACAAAATAGCGGTCAATCCTACAAGATCTAGTCAGCATCGGGCGCGAAAGGGCGTGCAAAGTCCCTGCATATAACAGGCCAAGACAAAGCCTGCTCCCCGGACCCGCCGCGTGCAGCCCCTCACAGTCTTTAGCGAGTCATCCAACATATGCCAAAAGACTGGACGTTACATTCGTTTGTACAATGTGTGAATCATCCAAAGGAGCCATTGTGCTTCATTGGCGGAATATCATGCTCGTTTGTTTTTGTAGTGGGGACGAACGGGTAGTAACTAAACGTAGATATTGGTGACTGAACCCACCTGAGTGCCTTATTACCTGGTAGGAAGTCGCCTCCAGTACCCTTTTTTTTCTCTTACCCTTTCTTCTTACCTTATTTGCCCCCGAGTGCGAGTGGCGAGTTGCATCCGTTGCCCCACGTGTTTGTCCAACGTGCCCGTTTGACCAGGTTGGCCTGGCTCCCCCTTCACTACTCACGCAAATACACGAAACTGCGAATCTGATTTCGATTTAGAAGATTCTTTTACCTCTGGCTATTGGAAAGTAGATAAGGTAGGGTCATCAAACCATATACGAGATTATGGCCACTTCTGCCAATGGGGTTAAAGTGCCCACCGTATCTTCGGAAGTCGCAGATGACTCTCAAAGCGATTCCATTGAAGAAGGTAACGGGGGACAGCTAGAACGAGAGAAAAGCAGGGCAAGTTGGAAAGACCCGGGTCCGCCTCCAGATGGTGGGCTTCGCGCCTGGACCCAGGTCCTAGTGGGCCATTTGGTCATCATGAACACCTGGTGAGATACCTTAAACTCCTACTTTGATTGCATAGCAGAAATGACTCGAAAACGTTCTTACACCAGTCCAGGGGCAATATCAACTCATTCGGTGTCTATGAAACCTACTACGTGGATTTCCTGAAGCGCTCCCATGCCGATGTAGCGTGGATTGGGAGCGTGCAGGTCTTCCTAGTATTCTTCATCGGCACATTCTCAGGCCGTTTGACGGATGCAGGATATTTCCGTGCAATCTTCTGTGAGTGACAAATTCTTCAAAAGTCATATCGCTACTATGAAAAGAATGAACCGCTCATTCATCCTAGCATTCGGAACCGCATTGACTTTGCTCGGTATCTTCATGGCCTCTATTTCCACGCAGTACTGGCACTTGTTTCTCGCTCAGGGAATCTGCGTCGGTGTCGGTGCGGGATGTCTATTCTGCCCTGCTCTTGCAATCGTCTCGACGTATTTTGCGAAGAGAAAGATGCTGGCCATTGGCATTTGCGCATGCGGCAGTGCGACGGGCGGATTGGTCTACCCGGCCATGTTTCAGCAACTAGTCCCAGCAGTTGGATATGGCTGGACCATGAGGGCTTTGGGTTTTACCACTACAGCCTGCTTGGTTCTCTCCAACATTTTGGCCAAACCAAGACTTCCGCCTTACAGCTCGGGACCGATTGTTGATCTCGCTGCGTTCAAAGAGGCTTCCTACAGCCTATTTGCGGTCGGTATCTTTTTGACATTCTGGGGCGTCTACTTTGCTTTCTACTATGTGAGCTCATTCGGTGTCGATATCATCGGCATACCTCAAAACGAGTCTTTCAACTTGTTTTTGGTGCTTAACGGTGTTGGTATTATAGGTCGCACTCTCCCTGCTTACCTAGCGGACCGATATACTGGACCCATGAATATCCTTCTCATGGTCACTGCTGCTTCGATTGTTTGCGCCTGGGCGATGATTGGCATCACATCTCGCGGAGGGCTCTATGCATGGACTGTAGTTTACGGTGTTGTAGGAAACGGTCTTCAAGCAATGTTCCCAGCTACTTTGAGTAGCTTGACGACTGATTTAAAGAAAGCGGGAGTGAGAATGGGCATGATCTTCGTAAGTTTCCAAACCGCGAGAATCATGTTGCAAGAGGACAGCGACTAACTATAATTGCAGACGATTGTGAGTTTCTCAGTCTTGACGGGTCCACCAATTGCGGGTATTTTGATCACGAAGAATGATGGCCACTATGTTTACGCCCAAGCATTTGCTGCAGCATCAATGGTTGCAGGCTTCCTTCTGCTATGCGGTGCCAGGGTTGCGGTGACTGGCAAAGTTTTGTTCTACAAGATTTAGGGACACGTGGCTGACATGAAGGATTCGAGGGTCCGAAGGATTCAAAGTGATATTCGGTTGCGTTACCAGAAGCGTCGCCGAGGAGATACATGTGGAGGAAGGGGAATGGGGACTAGCATAGGACTGGATAACAGACTAGCTTTGAATATAAATTTGTGGAGAAGAAATACAGCTCCTGACACCTGTACCAATGCATTGAGTATATGGATATCCGCATGATAGCATGGGTCCAACCAGTGCCGCGGCATTGCAGGGTAGTAAAGGTGCGGCGTAGCACAAGCGGGTGGGTTGAATACGCAATCCACCCCACTGGGTCGTATTGGGGCTGCTCACCCGAAAGCGGCAAAAGGCAGCGCCCTGCGGTCTTGGCAAAAATCTAGAATGTAACGAACGAGTGGCGCCTGGTGCGCGGGTATTGCACGCCCTCGCTTACCAGGTACAGTAGGTGTTGTTGCAGTCATGTAACATGCACGTAAATAGCCCACTCGTCGCCCACGGCTCTGCCACTCTGCTCAGTCACTTCTCTCAAGTTTGCAATTCAACCAACAATACCTCTCCTCATCTACCTACTATTCCAATCTGTCGCGAAGAGTATTCCAGCGTTTCTTCAGCGTACGTATCTAGCTGCCCACCTGGCCCCTTATATCCGGAAATATACGTAGCAACAGCTTACTAACTTTCTCATTGCAGACAATGACTGAAGCAACGCAACTCGTCTACCAGCGAGATGGCCAATGCCTGCTCCACGGCGCCAAAGTCGTCTCCATCGTCCCAGTATCTGAACTCCCGCCACCAGACAAGGACCTGGTGAAAGATGCATCAGATGTAGAACACGCCATCATTACCGACTCAACCATCTTCCACGTCCAGGGCGGCGGCCAACCCTCAGACATCGGAACCATGGCCCCTTCAGATGACGCAGCAACCAAAGACACGCCTACATTTCAAGTAAAATCCGTCCGGCAACCCGCCCAGGGCAACCAAATCCTGCATTTCGGCCGCTTCGACCCCTCCAACGGAACTGCCAACCCACCCTTTACCACGGGAGCCGAACTCCAGCAGCACGTAGATGCTGAGAAGCGCCTGCTGCACTCGCGGCTCCACAGCGCCGGTCACATCATGAGTCTAGCCATCCACGCGCTCTGCCGCGAAGGTGTTCTACCCCCGCTCAAAGAATCAAAAGCATCGCACTACCCAGACTCTGCTTCCGTCGTCTTCATCGGCAGCCTCGAAGCAAAGCACAAGGACGTTATCCAAGCCAAGACGGACGAGTTTGTCAAGTCTGCGCGGCCAATTAAGATTCATTGGTGGTCGATGGAGGAGCTGATGCAGAAGTGCTATGCGAGTGAGGGGTTTGCGTTGCCTGAGGGAGAAACGATGGGCAGGGTGGTGGAGATGGAGGGGCTGGGGAGTTATCCGTGTGGTGGGACGCATGTGCAGGATTGTAGTCAGGTGGGTAGGATTGAGGTTAAGAAGATTGCGAGGTCAAAGGGTACGACTAAGGTATCGTATCGTGTTGCGTAGGGTATCCTTATGCAGAGTGGCTTCATTCAAGAGAACGTTGGGCTTCTGATCGTAGCTATGGTGGCGCGTCTTTTTACGAATTGTAGTCTCATAGTTCCAAAGTAGAGGAAATAGATTACGATTTAGAAGTTTATACCAAATATGGTTCGAATATGGGACTAGTGTACTACTATTTTTTGCGATAGTCTCAGTCCACTGAATTGAAACAAGTAAAGACATGAATACACCGTACTTTTTGACATTTCTGAATGTAATTTACTTCCGCTCCGATCAGAGTTTCGCAGTATTTGCGATCAGCGCTGACTCGTGAATCCAATTTCCTTTTCTTTACATTATTTTCCTTACTACTCCTGGACTTAAATCCGATGAGATCAATGAATATTCGACATGAACAACATATTTTGCCGTCGTCAAAGGATTCAAGAGGCCGTGGTTGAGAGAATACTCCAGACCCCGCTGGAGTCGAGGAGAGTTTGCTAGAGATGCGGCTGACGAGGGGAGATAAATATAGAGGCTGCTCCCTAAGACTCGGGTGAATACCAGATTTATATTGAGATGCAGAAGTGCTTTTCCACAATCTCTAACTTGCGCACATGGTTTTCACATTGTGTGCCTTTTCAAAGGCATGACCAAAAGCACCAAAGATCGAGTGATTTCGTATCGCCGGAGACATATATTGGATGGAAAGTGACGGGGCATATATTAGCTTAAAAATACCTACGATACTACCAGAACATAGCGCATTAGTATATAAACAGTTTGTAGTGTGAGTGTGAAGAAGAGGGGAGGCGTACGATGCGGAGGCTGGCAGCGCGGCTGACATGGACGAGCTTGGGCCAAGTCGACCAACGTCACCGTTGCCCTGCCGCCTGCCTGACTGCCGTGAGTGCCTGGAGCTCCACTCCATTCCAAGCCCTAGATCCTCGACACCCACACCTGCTGCCGCCCGGTCTTGCTCACGCGCAGGCAGAAACAGCAAAAAGAAAAAGAAGACCACCTCACCTTCCCTTGAAATTACCGCAATCCTATTGGCGCCATGTGGGACGACGAGGACAATAATCCATATGGATCCTTTGCCCGCCACGATTCAAACGCTTCAGATATCCCTGGCCTGGCTTCACCTACTGCCCGTAAGGCTTCTTGATGCCCGGCCAAGTAACTGCCAGCATGGTCAACTGACAGCAGCAAAGTTCCGTATCGTCCCGCCACTCCTCCCTCTGAGGCATCCTCCCCCGCACATGGCTCGCCCGAGTACATCGGCCAGCGCGACCTGAGCGATATCGACTACAACGAAGATCGCGCCGATAATCTAGATGCAAAGGCGCCCAAGAAGGGTGGTTATGACGCGCGCGTAGAGCAATGGCTGTATGAGCAGCGGGATCAGCTTATTCTGATAACAGGTGCGGGGAAAGACGGTGTAAATTACATACAGTACACCATCAATTGTGGCGTAGGTGGACATGTCGTCGCGCATGGCAAGAGGCTAACGGGCATAGGGTCTCGAGGTCAAGCGCAGATATTCCGAGTTCGCATCGCTGCGCGCTGAACTGGTCAGATTACACCCAACACTCGTTGTACCGCCGATCCCGGAGAAACACACCATGGCCGATTACGCCGCAAAACCGACAAAAGCAAAGGAAGACGCCGGGATTATTGAGCTGCGAAAGCGCATGTTGGCTGTCTTCTTGAATAGGTGTAGGAAAATGAAGGACATCCTGGAAGATGGAGTCTTCTGGAGGTTCCTTGATCCCTACACGAGTTGGGTACGTTACTCTCATGGAATCTCTTTGCATGTGCGGAATTGATGTGCGCTAGGCCGACGTTCTGAACAGTCCACCCATCTCCAACATCCCCAAGCAAATCCTCAAAGCACCCCCACTAGATCCCGCAAACCCCACGCAAGCGCATAGCTACCTCCCTGTTCCTTCATCATCCGCCAAACTCAAGTCTGGCGGCGCAACCTCTAGCTCCGGCACACCAGTAGCGCCTGCCAACAATGCAGCTTTGCCTTCAGCAGCCGCGCATACCACGCCAGGCCCCGCCATCTTTGGCCGTTTCCCTCCTGAGACAAGAGACATGTCAGAAGAAGAATTGGATCCATACTTTGTCAGTTTCGAGAACTCCTCGAAAGACCTCGAAAACTTGCTGCAGGGCCCTATGGAGAAGGTTAACAGGCGGTTACTTATGCATCTTGGAAACTGGGGAGAAGACATGGCCGATCTGGGTGCGCGATTCAACGCCTTCTCGCTCTCCGAACAAACACAAACACTTGCTGCCGCTATCGAAAAGGTCGGACAGGCAGTTGATTCGACTTATATCGCAACCACCGAACTATCGTCATCTCTTAGCGCAAGCTTTTCCGAACCGATGCGCGAAAGCGCGCAATTCGCCGGAGTCGTGCGTTCGATTCTTCGATACCGAGTACTCAAGAGGATACAGGAAGATATGACAAAGGACGAGCTGGAGAAGAAGCGCAACTTGCTTGAATCGCTGGAACGAAGTGAGGCAGAGTCAAAACGCTTGGAACAACATCTGAGCGGAGTCGGCCATGCGCCCTCACGGAGTCGTGCGGCTTCATACAGCTCACAGCGCAGTGGTAGTGACCCCGATCAACAAGGCCGGTCAGAGGACGATAGGGCATCGATAGACTCCGACTTTCCTCCAACACATAGCGACCCGCCGTCAAGCGCTCAAGGGGCCCCTGATAGTTACTCTCCTCCCTCTAACCAGCATAAGAAGACGGCTAGCGGGAACTTTGTAACCAACAAATTATTCGGCTCCATCACGCATGCTTTCAGGGGCATGGCAGACGTTGATCCAGAGAAGACACGGCGGGATCAGATAGGCAAGACGAGGGACAGTTTAGTGCAGGTAAATACACAAGACGAAGTGTGAGTATAACAAAGATGCTAACAACGAACAGCTCGAACAAGCACTAGGTGTTGCAGAGAAGGATACCAAGGATGCAAGTGCAGGCGTGATGAAGGACTTGCGGAGATTCCAGAACGAAAAGGAAGAAGATTTGCGACGCTACATGGTAAGCAACTTACTTCTTTGATGATAGCTTGTATACCAAATACTAACCAGTTTTTCTAGATGGAGTTCGCACAATGTCACATTGACTGGGCAAAACGCAACAAGGCAGCATGGGAAGAAGCAAGAGCCGAAGTGGAGAACATTGCGCCCCAGCCCGGCGAGGAATACCCCCGAACGTCTGACGATTTCGATGCACGGGAGCAGTAGTAATGGGTAATGAATGAAAGGGGGATGACGGCATCGATTTGTCTTGTAGATTCTTTCACAAGCAAAAACCCGCAATGCCTCAAAACAGCTTGTAGAGAATTCGAGTCCAAAACTCTTCCAAATCCACAGAATAGAGCGTATATCATGCTCAACTGATTTGCTAACAACAAACAACGCCTATACATGTGTATATGCTCCCATATGTTTTACATCCGAAAAAAAGCGGTCTTTATCGTCAAAACTTCTTCCCAGTCTTTTTGTATTCTGTCTTCTCCTTATTCAAAGTTTTTCCAAAAACAATACTCTTTACGCTGTAAGCGCACTGCTCAAGCCCAGAATGCCCATGCCCGCAAAGGCACTTACAAAGCACAGTCGCCGGCTATTTGTCAAGTCCAAACTCTCACCTAGCAACTGCAAGCTCACCATGGCCATGATACCCGCTGTAACGGCAAACATGCAGCCGTAAATCGTGTCCATCTCCCCGTCTTCGGTGCCGCTGCCTCGGCCGCGGCCTTGCACTTTGAACCAGAGCGCTGCCACGCCGGCGCCCAGCGGTTGACTGACGCCGCCGAGGATTGTGGAGATGAGCATTGCTTTCCATCGGGAGTTGATAGCTAGGTAGAGGGGGAGGGCAAGGGCGAAGCCTTCGGTGATGTTGTGGACGAAGAGTGCGAGGAAGATGGAGAAGCCGAGCGTTGGGTTTGCGTGGTTGGTAGCATATGTGATGAAGCCTTCTGGAATCTTGTGAAGTGCGATTGCGGTACTGGTTTGTAGGCCAAGAGAGAGGAAAACGTTGGTAGGGACGTGATGGTGGTGTTGAGATTGGGATAGATCGTGGCCGTGGCCGTGGCCGTGGCCGTGGCCGTGGCCGTGGCCGTGGTTGTGGTTATGGTTATGGTTGTGTCCGTGGAAGTGAGAATCATGCGACGAGTGAGAGGAGACCGAGGAACTACGACTGTGTTTGTGCGCTGGAGTGATATGATTTGTGTTGGTGCTTGCATGGCCATTTGCGGGCGGTAGGCTAGCAAGAGAGCTTTCCAAAGTGGCCGGAACAGATCTCGTGGGAATCAGAGGAGTGGTCTCATCTACATCTTCCAATACTAACTTCCGGTCGTGCGGACCTTGTGAGTTTTGGTTCCTATTCACAGCAGATGGTCGTATAGCTGTCAGGCTGCCAAGGGACTTCCTCGACTGCAAACGCGTGGGCCGGATCTCGCAGAAATCGCCATAGCATTCCCCGTTGTGGTTATTGTCACATGCTTTCTCGGCTCGAGTTACCAGTTGAGACATTTTGGACGAGATAGACTTGTGCAGTGATGGTCTTTGTGATTGGCCAGCATTCGAGGTCTCGCTACTGGTTCCATATGCCCGGTGTTCGTGGTGTGCTTCTGTGTGCGGCAATCCAGGTTGTTGCTCTTGCATCGGTTCGTGCGAATGGCCATGCTCTTCCTCGTCTTTTAGGTGTTCTTCATCACCGTGCTCATCGTTGCAGTCTACAACTGAATGCGGAATATACTTGTGTAGTATCCCAGAGAGGACGGAAATGCCAAGAGCACCAACTAGAAAGCATCCAATCATTGTTAATATCGCATTCCTTGGTGACATACCGCCACCTACTAAATACTTCTTTGCTGAGGGAAGCATGCTATACAATGATGAAAAGATCTAAAGCTCGGATTAATTGATGGAAAACATAGTGCAGATGGGCGTGGAAACTCACCATAACGCCAAAAGAAAGACTCAGTCCCGTCGACAGAAAAGCATTACTTTGCTCAATTTTGAAGTTCTTCTTGCCCGGAAACTGACGAATAATAACATCAACACATATTATCGAGGCTGGTCAATGTCAGTCTGAAGATTCGTCGCCAGAGCTGCCTGACCCAAGAATCAAGCTACGGAGGACGGGTCTGTTCTTACCGCCGAATGTACACGCTATTCACGCGTTAGCCCGAATTCTTATTAGAGTGTAAAGCAGATCGGCAAGCAGCTGCTGTACGACTGTGTAGAAACATACCAATACCACTGACCGCGGTCATGATCCACCCGCGGGTGTCATTGTCGAGTCCCATGATGTTCCTGCAGGCACTGAGCGGAATGACGTCGGTATCCCGAGTCCCCGGTGGGTATTGTTTGAATGGATTGTAGCGGAATAGTCGCCAAAAGGCCCTGTCTATCGGAGCAGACGCGGCAGAGCGATAAGAGGATGTAGATTGGAGTATATACAAAGAAAGAGACCCTGGGTCAGATGAGCCGTGTTTCTTCGCACCGTGTTGGCCTCCTAGCGCGCCATCTTGCAGATGTGAGACTTGGGACTAGCGGCTTGGCGAAAGGGCTGAATAACGCGTGGCGTCATTGGCCAGACTCGACTTGTCGCGAAACTCATCATTGACAGTTCTGAGACGTCAAGGGAATGCTGGTTTGGGCACCCATGCAGTAATGAAGAGTCTAGGGGTGGTGTAGAGAAAACAAGATGCTTACATTGCGTTGTTTCCAATGGGAGAACAGGGAGAAGAGTACGGAGCATGTGACACTGCGGAGTAGGCACATGGTGGCGGTGTGTGTGACCGCAATGCTCATGACGTGGGGTAACTCAGTGACATATCATAGTAGCATGGAGCTAGCTTTGGATGGATTTCCACACCGGCACAGATATCATTGAACTAAGGGTGCGGCGAGACACACAGAAAGAAAAGTCTAGCGCCCACACTCTAGGTAGATACGCATGAAATTACCAACGGCGAAACAACATCTTCAAAAGTCCTCAAACGACCTGCTTTGTGCCAGTCGGAGGACATGTATTCATTTGAATGATGGCAATGATCAGCCCGGAAAGGCCACAAACGCCTTCCCACCGTTACGCTATGCATGACAAAGAAAAGAAGAACGCTAAATGTTAAGATACAGAGGAGAAAGGAAAATCGTAATCTAGGGGCGGTAGTTGAAATGCTTATTGTCCCGGTATCCTGGGAAGAGGAATCTTGCTCCACGAACCGGGGCCATGCTCGGGCTTCTCGTTGATCACCAGCAGATTAGGCGAGGAACAGTAGCCACCGGGCTCTACCTTTCGCGTGCGTTCAACATAATGTCCGGCGAGCTGCACCTCTGTCGCATTCTGTGCAAAGGCTGCAGCTGGGTTATCAAAAACCCAGACCTTGTCTGTGACAACCTCGCCAGGCTCCTCAGCGAAGCGTTCCTGCGTCTCGGGGAACCCAACAAAGTAGTTGAGAATGTCGTGGATCGGGGCGTAGAGGCGTTCTGGTCGACGGATCAACGAGAGCCAGCTCAAGGTTTTCTCGTCGTAGGCCACCCGGACAAATGGATTCATGTAAATCCTAGACTGTGTAGGTCTACCTTTGCCCGACATCCGGTACTGGAGATCCGCGTTGATCAGGCAGCACTCGGATGCCTCCCAGAATTGCTCTTTGTCGTATCGGAACCGGAGAGGGGATAAATCGCGATTAGGCGACTGGGCCTGTGGGTCCGCAGCCTCTGCTGGTGCTCCGGCTCGGGCCTGGAACCACTTCGCTTCAAAAGCCACCATGCCGCTCCAGCAGCTTCGTACCCGTACAGCGTCCCTGCCCTCGAGCACATCGTTCCTGCTTGTTGCCGTACCTGCGCTGGTGAACCACGGAAAGAAGGGCAAGCCGGTCACCATGCCGTCGTAATCTCGGGTTGCGAAGCGGTCGTAGAATTTGAAGGGCATGATGTGATCGACGGCACATGCTGCAGCATAGTCTGCGCGTCCGTTGGAGTCGATATTTGTTGCAAAGAGGAGCTGGGCGGCTTCGATGGGGTCGAAGTTGACATCGTTGAGGTAGAGGAGTTTGTCGAATTTCACTCCATGCGTGTCGATTGGAGCCAGCGCGCGATTGCGAACCTCGGCAAGGAACGCAATCCTTTTAAGGCGTTCCTCACCGTTCGGTAGTGTAATATGGGGCAGAGAAGCGAGGTCGAGATCTTCGGCTACGATAGTAGAATTGCCTTAACGGGTCAGTCAGTGGGGTCCGTCGCAACGTCGAAGAATACACTTACACTTGACTTTTTTTCGAAATGCCTTCAAAGATTGCTTGGTGACCGGGTCTGGATTATCTTCATATATGCTCAAATGCACATTCTCCGGACCTAGGAGATCAATGAGCTGAAGCACTTCCTTTCCCCAGGCCCCGGAAGTCAAGTCGCCTTTGTGCTCAGCGAGCGATGCCACTATAAACACAGTTTCATTGTATGGGTTTGCGCGGCCAGTAGTAATTGCGCGCTTGCGTAGTTCGTCATAGTGGAGTGGTCGGATAGTGTAACTCGGAAAGAAAGCGCCAGTGACGAGGACGAGAAGGATTAAAAGGTAAGGAATAGAGAATATGGACCAGTATATGAGGCGCAGGAGGGATCGCTTGCGTCGGCGCGGGGTGACGTAGTGGACGTATACGGCTCGGTCTGAGAGTTTGTTGACATTGGTCAAGGGCCAGGGCAAACGGTCAAGCCATGATGGCCTGGAAAAGGTGGTGGTGGTGTCCAAACGATCGCGACCAGCATCGTGCTGCTCTTCGTCGACAGAGTCTCGGGGGACCAGCTCATACTGATGTATGGGCTGGCGGGAGGATTTCAGCATCGAGAGGGTGGGCTCTGTGGTGAAAGGGGCCTAGCAGCGAGTCGGATGCGCCATCAAACGAGCAGGTGGGTAGGGTAGGGGCGGGGCGAGGGCGAGAGAAGTGATAAAGTATGGCGTCGGCGCAGTACCAGTGGACTGGCTGGGGGGGATTACAAGTTGTGTTAAGAAAAAGGTAACCAGAGTCAAGTGCGTGGCCCAAGGTTCGCAAGGGTCCGAATGCGACGCGCAATTCACATGCCTTAGGCAAGGGCCCCCAAGACAGTAAAGTATTAGAAGAACACGAATGCATGCTTGTCCAGGAGACGCAGCAGACCTGGCCTGGTCACCCGTGAACCAACGGATGAAGCGCACCGATGCCGAGCACAGCCGTGTAGAGGCATGGGGGTGACCATGCCGGGGTGATGCGACGAGCGACCTGTCACCCCACAACGCCGACATGGCAACGCGTACAATTGCAACTGCATCAGCATGGATTGCGCTACGTTACACTTGCCATCCCTTGGACAGGGCGGAGCACCCCCATACTTAGTCGGACACGCTGCGTGTGGTTGTCGCAATCAAGCACTGCACCGTCGAGTTGCTGACGCCAACAACAGCGCCAACAATAATCATCGCAACCCGCCCCTTTTCTGGAGTTGAATGGGCGGGCACGGTTAGCGTTTAATGGCCTATGAATCTGTCCATGGGTGTGTGACCTTGGGTGCGCTTGCGAGGGAGGGGGAATGATGCTCGGCCGTTTCCAAAGGGCCGATGTCAGAGCTAATCACACAAACACGCGCTTCCAGACTCGACGCCTATTGTTCCTCGATGCCCCCCTAACAAGACCGCCACAAAACCGTATCCTTCGTGCGAACCCACTCTGCCTGCTTATTCACTAGCAGCTATTGGTGACAAGCTTTGGCTAGCCATCCCGACTCCCGCATCTTGCGACACGACTTGAATTTTGGCGCATCATGTGGTTATATGTAATATACCCAGACTTTCAATGCCCAAAACTTAAAATATGTACGAGATAGGACAAAGCTCTGGCGCTGACACGATGCATATAGCACAGTGACTAAGTACAGTACCACACACACATATAGATATGCACTGTAGGCGCTTATTCTGCACGCCTGTCGTCGTCGTCGTCCTTCACCCTCGACAGCGCCTCACAAGCCAATTGCACAGCCACGTCAAGCCACGCGTACAACAGCAGTAGCGCAGGCGTATAAGTTCGCAGATATGTACGGTTGAGCGGTAGTCGCAAGGCTACCCGCAATAGTCGTTTACTACTGTCATCTCACGGGTCACCCTGCATGTGCTTCCATTACTTGCGCATTGTCTAGCGTCAGCCACATGGAGGCCGGCGCGGAAGAATCCATGGGCCGAGCGCCACTGCCACACCTGCCCGGCCTCTCTTACCCGTAACCTGCCCTTTTACTGGTCCCCAGCCTCCGACCCTTACCCACCACCGAAACCGGCACTGCTAAGTAGCGTGGGGTTTCCTGTCCAGCGGACAAACGGCCCCGTCCTGCTTCCAGCTCGGAACCACTCGTCCTCCGGTTGCAAATTCCAGAAGCCAAAAAACCCTTCTACAATCTGTTTCATTTCCTTTTTCGTCGTCCGTGTCCTTGTTCGGGTTTCTTTTGTTCTCCTTTGCCCGTTTCTCATCCCGTTCTCTTCGGCGATCTGCACCAACCATGCCGACCGTCCGGCTCGTCCTCTAGGCTATCCACACCTGGCACCCTCGGGAGTCTCCTGCGTCAGATCCTAGCATGATGAAAATCGTCAGCAATATTCTGCATTAAGTTGTAATTAGCAGCCGTCAGGCCTTGGATCAACGGACCAATGGCAGGACAAGGCGACCATTATACTCTGTATCCACCGTTTTTCGTCTCCATGGTCGCGAAACGCCGTCAACAATGCGTACCTGACTTGGCTATCCGGCACATTTCCTTGGCCGTTTCTGCCCACGCATTGTCGTGGCTACGTCCCCGAGGTATCCCTTCCGCGTGCTACTATATGTGGGCATTGTTTGGTTTTGATGCAAGCAGCCGTGGCGCATGGTATAGTAGCCCGCGGTACCTCTTGCGTCGTTCCAGATCCATCGCTCAAGCTGGATGATGAGGAAGATGAAGAGGAAGTGGGTGGTGATGATGGAGCTGCCTTATTGAGTGCTTCCAGCACAAAAGGCGGATACTCATCACAAATGTGAATGTAGTCAACCTTCCTTGCCTTGCGCGCATATTTCTCCGGCGACCTGGCTTTTGCCGAGAGACATTTTTGCGGTTGGGACAACATGTGGGGCTGGTACCGAGACGGACCCTGGAAAGGTTCCGAAATCTCCATTGTCATCTGTGGATTCGGCTGCTGAGGTATTGTTGTTTGCGTAGCGTATGTTGGTACTCGAGGAGTACCCTGTGCTTGCCAATGCATTGATGTCTGGTGCCGCATCACTGATTGTATATTTTGAGTTTGGTCTTGCCACAGCAAAGGATAATATCTTGGGTTATACGGTTGCTGCTGAACTTGCACAGGAGCGCAAAGCTGAACCGTTGGCCTCGTATCCACACTCCCATCCCCTGTCTGTTCGTATTCAAAATTCCCGCTTTCGTGATCTCTTTTTGTTCTTAGGGGATCGAGATTTCTTCCCCGCTCGCTTTTCCTGGATCTAGACCGATGATTCTCAACATACACGACTGGTGGGTCCTTAGGCGGCTGAGGTGACAAAGCGTGGAGCCACTGCCCAATATTGAGACAACAACTGTGAATGTAACGGCTGAGACACCACAAGGCAATGAACATGAGGGCTAAGCCAAATAAACCAGCAAAAATGATGGCAATAATGAGATTGGTATTCGTCATGGCAGTCTAGTCGGTAGAACGAATTACAAGGTCAAGATAGGAGATTTTGACAAACGATTAGATACCATACGTATAGGCAAGGGGAAAAAGAGTTGTCATTTAACGAACCGGTATTCACAGCTCCTTCGTCGTACAGTTACATTCGAACTGTCAAAACCCCGCAGTATACAGCAAATAACCCATCTGTTGTGTAACTTCTCTCTTGTCAGTCTTTTCCCGTCAGCCCCCAAATCACCAGCCACACACTCAAACCCACGAAAATCCATCCAACCCGGCCTTACACACAGCTACGCGCTCGGTAAATCCCCATGACCCAATGTTGTAACACATACACATGCCCGAGAAACAAACATGTTGTAACTCCCGCACACGCCAACATACTTGCCATCCCCCCCACATTCCACAACGTCTTGTACGCTGCACAGTCCCAAACTCTCGACTGCCAATCCCCTCCCTCCTTTCTACTTTGCCCCACTCCCACCCGCCTTGCTCGCTTTATTCGCTTTGCTGCTCGCCTTGCTGCCCGCTTTGCTATTCACTTTACTGCTCGCCCCACGAGCACTCTTCACAGTCGAGCACTCCTCCCGTTGACACTCCAATTCGTGCATCTCGGCGTCGATGACGCGCCGGCAACTTCGCATCAGGCACCACCCGAAGAAGCAACAGAAGAGGGTTACCAGAATTATTGCTAGGATTATCGTGTGTGCATAGTTCATGCTTGGCGTTGGCTTGAGGTGAAAGATTTGGGGAGGTTGAAGTCGAGCGGTGGGACTCGAGTACGGGGTTTGTTGGGGGGATAGGATGGATTTTGGTTGTGATGGTGTTGTAGTTTGAAAGTGTCTGTTGAAGGAGGGTTTAGGATGTTGATGGGTAGAGGGTCAGTGTTGATGTTTACTGTGGTATCTGTTTGTAGAGCTTCGAGTGCGGGTTACGTTCACTTTCACTCTCACCTTCACTGGCAGACTATGACCTAGCATTGGGCTTGTAGTAGTTCCCTCTCTTTCTTCTTTCGGATCGATATCAATTCAATCTTCTTCATCTACAATAGCACGTCTCACGAATTCCATGCACACAGGCATTATGCCCCTACGAGCCAACTACAAAATCCAAATCACTGTCATTTCATACTACTGTTACATTTTACAACCATCTACTCTTACAAGATCCTTCCCCCTACTCTTCAAAACTCCCTCAACGCATCAAGCACCTCCTTCTGCCTCTGCGCCGCCATCTTCTCAAACCCATCCACACTCATAACAAACGTGCCCCTCCCCCCTGTCAGCGCCCGCAGATGATTCAAATACCCCACCATCTCCTTCAACGGCACCCTCGCTACAATCTGGCGCTGATGATCCGCAACACCACTCCCTACCTCGCCCATACCCGAGCTAAAAGGGTCAGGAGGCGTGTAAATAAGGGCAGGATCGATACGCGGAAGGTCGTCGTCGTCAACACCTGGTGTTTGCGAGGATTCGGTGCCATCAAGCGAGAGCACCTGACCGCCGCGGGAGGAGGATATGTCTTGCACGACGGCCCCGAGCGAAGTTTCGTTTACGAAAATGGTAACGTTCATAACGGGTTCGAGGAGGGCGGCGGGTGCGGTACTACAAGCTGTGCGTAGACTGGCTCCTACGGCAGCGCGGGCAGCCATGGAGAGCGCGGTGGTGGTTGTCTCGGGGAAGAGATGGGTGGCTGCGTCTAGGGCGATTGTGACGCGCGTGTTGGCGACGGGGAAGCCGTTGAAGGGGCCGCGGGCGAGGGCTGCGGACGCGCCGGCTTGGAGAGAGTGCAGGATACCCGGGAGGGAGAGGTGTGGTGGGATGTGGGATTTGTGGCTTGCGGAGTCGTGGGAGGAGAGGTGGGGGTGGGAGATGTAGAGGGTGTTGTTGTCCGGGAGTTTGTATGTTGTTTCGAAGGGGCTGTCTTGGACTTCTTGGGTATCTTGGGCTAAGGCGTTGCTGATGGTGGCTTCGTCGATGGATTCGACGGAGGCGGTGGTGATGGCTTTGGCTTGCTTGCCTGCAATTGGCTTGTCAAGAGTATATGTGAATGGCTCGGTCGAAGTCGTGATTGTCTCTCTGTATCCAATCTCGATCTTGCCGATTCTCGCCTTGGCCTTGAAGTCGTTCAAAAGTCGGTCTCGGGCGATTTCGAGATGTAAGTCACCCATTCCTGCTAGATGCGTTTGTCCTGACTCTTCATCGACTGAGAGGTGCAGACTAGGGTCTTCGCGTAGTAAGATGGCAAGGCTTTCTTGTACGTGCTTCTGCTCGCTCAAACTGTGAGGTTCGATGCTGGTAAAGAATACGGGCGGCGGAACGGCAATAGGTCGGAGTTGCAGTGTGTTCAACCCGCCAGATGGTGTGCCCTTCATCTGCAGCCCACGGTATACGATCAGCGTATCGCCAGTCCTAGCATGCTTGAGTCCGGTGATGACACCAATTTGGCCGGGACCGATGCTGTCTACTTCCACTGCATCATTGGCATACATCTTTAGAAGACGAGGTGCACGTTCCGCAATGGCCAGGTTGGTATTGTACAGCGTGGCGCCGCGATCAATTGAGCCAGAGTAGACGCGCACGTAGACCAGAACGCCTCTTTTGGGGTCATTGACAACCTTGAAAGCCAGAGCACAGGCTTGTAGATTTTTCACTTCGGCAATAGCGAGCTCGTCCGTTCGCTTTTCTTGCTTCTTTGCCGGCTTGGATGACTTGGTGGGTGCTGTAGATGCTGAGCTCAGAAGAGCGGCAAGGGTGCTACTCTGGTTTGTAATAGCTATCTCAGGGTCGGGGCGTTCGAGAGGTGATGGGAGAAGATCGACTACACTGTCAAGCAGTGGTTGAACACCAATGTTGCGGAACGACGCCCCAGCAAACACTGGTATAACCGATTGGGGAGCTTGTAAAACGACTCGGCGAAGAGACTGCGTGATTTGAATGCCCGAAATGGCGAGATGGTCTTCGTCATTTTCCAGGAAGTGTTCAACCATTACATCGTCGTGCTCGCTCAATGTCTCGACAAGAGCTATCCTGGCCTTTTTAATCTCTGCGGCAAAGTTCTTATCAGTTTTGTCCAACTCTTCAAGCTCAACGGCCTTGATATCTCGGCCATCTCCGCCTGCCTTCCAGAGCATACCACGAAGATTAATAACATCTCCAACTCCAACAAAGTCACCATTGCCTCCCTGCCACCAAGGAATCTGGCAAACTGCAGGCCATCCCCGCAGTCTGGAACCAATCTCTTTGACTGTTCTTGAAAAGGCAGCGCCTACGCGGTCCAATTTGTTGACAAAGATGATCCTGGGAATATGGTAGTGTCCGGCTTGCGTCCACACCTTTTCTGTTTGGGCTTCGACTCCTGCTACCCCGTCCAAGATACAGACTGCGCCATCCAAGACACGCAGCGAACGGAGTACCTCGAATGTAAAATCAGCGTGACCCGGGGTATCAATCAGATTAATGTTGTGGGGAGTAGAAGACCTCAAAACATCGTCAAAAGATACCGGCAACTGCGGTAGAGATGGCGATGTTTGATTACTTGGTGGTAGTGGAGGCCAGTGGAAAGTTATGGCTGCAGATTGAATAGTGATGCCTCGCGCTCGCTCAGCAGGAAGGAAGTCAGTTACTGTGGACCCTTCGTCGACATCTAGAAGTGGTCAGTGTGCTTGTTGAAGCCGATCTTTCTGTTTCGCAAGTGATACAAGGGCACCGAGATATTTGGAAAACACTGCGCTAAAGACGTAAAATGAATTCGTGCATACTTCCTATTCTACGAGTGACACCACTGTAGTAGAGCATACGCTCAGTTGTAGTTGTTTTCCCCTAGATATTCATTAGAGCCTCTTCAGATTCACAAAAGAACCATCCGACCTACCGCATCAATGTGGGCAATGATGCCGATATTACGGGTCGCTTTGGAAAGTAGGTCATGTTGAGGCGCCTGGGTCGACAGCAACCGCCGAGGAGTCTTCACATTGTGCCGAACGACTCGGCGGGCACACCATATCCAGCCGGTTATCATGCCAAAGACTGCGCAATGCGATGGTGATGCGAAAGATGTTGTGTGTAGGAAATGCACGTGACGCAAAAGATGGCATGGTTCGCGCCTTTCCTAGCCGGGCTAAGGGCAGGGCTGGGTGTTGGAGCGACATCATCGCATCACTCTCCAGCTAGTCGCAGCCGTTGATAGCTTCAATTCACTCCCCCACAACTATGGATTACAGCGCTCACGATCCCGACCACCCCGCGGGCGGCGACCCTTGGGCTTCGTCGCCTCAGGCGAACCGATCATCTTTTGGCCAGCCTCCAACTAACGATATTCCGTCATCCCCGCTGCCTGCGCAGGCTTCCCCATATGGCGAGAACAGTGAGCAGTACGGCTATCTGGGCGAGCAGGATGCGCAAAGTCGGCCGGGCACGGCGCCTGAGAATGGCGATCAATCGCAGCAACAGCAGGCGCACGGTCAGGACGCGCCTCGGTCACCTCAGCCGCAGCAACAGGGCCAACAGGGACAGCAGCCACAAAGGTATCACGGCACGAGACCACAGCGACAACAGCAGCAACAGCAGCAGCAGTACAAGCTGCAGGCCAAGGTTACAGGTCTTGAGCGCAACGGAAAGAAGGACCCCATAATACGATTCGATGTTTACGTACGTCTATACAAGTTCAACATGGCAAAAGCATGCCTCCGCAATGTGCTGGACATTGAGCATTGGGTCAAGGTGGCGTTGATGCTCTCAGCGCATTACTGTCTGGCTGCAAAGCTACCTCCATATCTGTCCACTCCACTTGCGGATGGCATCCATAACAGTGGCCTCGTGCTAACTTCTACATTCAGACGAACCTTCCCAAGTTTCGCACCACGCAATTCCGCGATGTCCGACGTCTACACTCTGAATTCGTGAAACTCGGCGAGCATCTCATTTCCGCATGCCCGGAAGCCATTGTACCTGCAGTACCACCGGCGACTACATCGGCAGGCGCTGGAACTGATGAAGACGAGGCACGACTCAAGATATCAATTCAGCGGTGGCTCAATATTGTGTGCAGCAATGAAATACTCATACGTGACGAGGAAATGGTCTTCTTCGTAGAGAGCGACTTTGGCTATAGCCCCGTGGTGCGGAGGAAGCAACCTGCTACTGGAGTGCGCCGCAAGATGATCAAGCAGTTTGCGCCGCCGCCGGACGACACGCCAGAACTCGCTGCGGCACGACCAGTGGTTAAAGCCTTCTACCTCGGTACAATGGAAGCCGAGCAGAAGTTGGAGAAGGTTGTGAAGCACCGAAGGAGTGAGTGGTCAGCATATGTCATATGGAACACAAGACTAATTTGCTTTAGACCTCGGGGTTGCTGAATCTGACCTGGGCGCCAAGTTTGCAGCACTACAGGTCCAAGAGACGCATGTTGGTCTGGCCCACGCGTACAAGAAACTCGGGAAGATTATACAGGCTACGGGTGACTTTCATGCCGCTCAGGGCACCGCTGAAGCTACCACCCTAGGTGATCCACTCCAGTACCACAGCAGCGATGCTTTTATCGCAAAGGAAACTCTGACAAATCGTCACATCATCCTTCGCGAACTGCTCCAAGCACAATCAGCGACCAAGTCCAAGTTGTCAGCGGCCGACCGGCTGAAGGCCAGCTCAAGCGTGAAACGGGAAAAGGTTGACGAAGCTATTGCTGCTCTAGACGAGGCTAGAAGCCATGAGCAATATTTGATGCAAAAGGCCCAACGTGTCACTGCCAATCTTCTTCAAGAACAGCGGAGGTGGTTTGATCGGACTACGCACGACATGCGGCAAGCGATTCGGGAATACGTAGTGCGCCAGATTGAAGCCGAACGCCGTACTCTAGCTACTCTGGAATCCGTACGACCCGACATTCGGGCCATTGATGGCAGCGGCGGTCTTTCGCGGCTTGGACGTGAAGCGCATCCACCACAGCGCCGGGTTCCCATGGCAAGCTCTCAAGGACCCAAGGGCGATGCATGGTCCGGTGTGCCGCGACGACCCGGTGATGGGCTCAATCGCAGTATGAGCGGTAGTTTTGTCGCTCCACTTCCTGAGACCGACGAAAACGACGAAGAGACAATACACGGCAGAAAGCGGGCTACGAGCAAAGCGGGAAGCCAGGCAGGAGTGGAAGAGGACGACGATCGGATTGATGCGAAGAACGCGGCCAGTAGGCTGGCCACGACGACGTTCTAGAGGTTGTTTTGGTTTGTGGGGAGAGTTGAAAGAAGCCATGGGATAGTATGGTCAGTTGTGTGCCATGGACTCGACTGCACGATACCACGCGGCATAATGTACACTGCAGCCTATAGGAGAGTTTTCTGAGCCATTTTACCCTTGCTGTGCAGCGTGTAGTTTTCTTGCTCTAGGATGGTGCTGGTGATCTCTGTGCAGGTACATAACGGCCGAGCGAGTGCCAAGACCGGGGCTACTTACAGCAGTCGACTTTTGCTCCACGATGGTTTCTCGAGCTTCATGTTTGGTCCCCTCTCGACTTTAACCAGCCGCCTCATGGCACTCTCCGGGCATGCAGCAAGACAACAGCATCACGCCAGTTCTAGACCGCGAGCCACTGATTGTTGAGTCTCTCAGCCCTGATTCTGCCTGCATTGGCTCTTGACATGGGTCACGGCAGTGGGCCAACCCTGGTGCAAATCGCGAATGCGCGGCTGCTGTGCGTCACTTGATCAGAGAGGCCTTCGTGCCAGCCCCGCGCGCAATCTATCCAGCGTGGCGACGATATTGCAAAGTGTGGGGTCAAATACGGCACATACTCTACTCTACACCAAGGCACCAGAGCGAATAGCAGTAGCCTTGGGACACTAACCGTAAACCAAAGGCCCTGCCCCTGGCCTCCGTGCCGCCTGACCGGCGGGTGCGCATGCGCGCCAGGGAGGGAGCCGTTCGAGAACCATGGCACGACACCGACCGGCTTCTGCCAACCTTGTACCGACGATCAGTTACCAGAGTCGCACAGCTTGCCAGGAGATTTGGTGTACATGCATCAACTCGTATCAAGTACCGCCGTCCAGGTCCTGACTGATGAGATGTCGGCGGTGGAATTGGGATTGGCATACCGAGAGCCGATCCCCCGCAATGTACTACCATATCGCGTTGGGGAAGACGACTCACAGTTGGAAGCGAGACCGGGGTGCAGCATTGCACTCTACCACTCCGGGCGGATAGTTGTAGCCGCCAAGTTGCCATGCACCAAATCGAAGGTGCTCAATCTGCTGTGCCACTCGGACGCAGGAGCATGGAACCCTGCTTATAGCGTCGGCAGACTTGTGCGAGCTGCGATAACATGTTGGTCGTGCCCAAATCTCCGTGATCCAAACCTAAACCTAAAGGCTGAGTTGCTGTTTTCGAACCTGAAGGAACCTCCGGTAGAGTCCTATTTGGCGACGACTCGGTCCACGCCTCAGAATGGCGCCGTTCCGCCAATACTCCAGCGGCTTAGACGGAAACCAGAGTGAAGCTCATCTCACCGTAAGCGAGATGTCAACCGGCCGGCAACTTTGTGCGGTCCTGCGTCCCGGGTAAAGTGCATGTGCAGTGTGAAGATGATCATGCACCAGCTGCTTCTGATGGGGCGGCTCCCCGAATCAGAACAGTGGAGAGCATCAAATAACGGAATGCTTTTCCTCGATTGGCGACCGGCTAACCACCATCCCTACTGTTGGATGCAGCCTATCGACGCCACCGTCCACATGTCCGAGGGCCACCGTTTACGTGGTCGAGTCAGGGTCGAAGGATCATCGTCGCAGCCACTGGCAGCCCTCCAAGAGCCTGAACAAGGTCACGGCGAATGTACATAACGTTGCGGAGCCCATGTCCCTTGCAAACACTTTTGGCCCTCTCCTCACTTTCCCTTTGGCTTGCTAAGCCCGTATTGCAAGCACGCCCCTCACCTCGTTAGTGATATTTAGCCCTTGCACCCAGCGTCGAACATTGACATCGACATTGACGTTTTGATATTCTAATTCTACTGAGCACATCCCACGTGACGTCGACCGAAGTGTTGGGGTTCGACCAAACATGCCAAGAGTCTTCAAGTTTCTCAAGACTGCGCTTGCACCTAGCATTGGAAGTTCCGCGCCGCAGGAGGTAGTTGACAAGAATAATTCGTCGCCCAAGGCATCATTCACTTCCTCGGCAGACGACACATGGCTTCCAGACTTCGATCCGCTCACAGTCACGGCCTTTGAACTGTCCGAACTCCTGAATGCGCGAGCAATTACAAGCGTGCAAATAGTACAACTGTACCTGAAAGAGATTGCGTTACACAACAGAAGAGGCAGACAATTAAGAGCATTAATTTCGGTTGCTCCAAAACATGAACTATTGAGGATAGCACGCAAGCTGGACGATGAACGAGCAAGAGGCAAGATAAGAGGTCCACTTCATGGCATTCCAATAGTAATCAAGGATAACATCATGACGGATGAGACGCTGGGAATGGACACGACAGTCGGTATGTGCGAATAACTAACCTGGATGCCATCAGTGGGACTTATGTTCTTGTTAGGCTCCTATGCTTTTGTAGGCTGCATACCTAAGAAGAGCGCAACCGTTGTCGACCGCTTGATCAAGCGAGGAATGATCATCATTGGAAAATCGAACCTTACGGAATTCTGTGGTCTCAAGAATCCTTCAATGCCTCCAGGATGGTCAGCAGTGGGCGGACAGTGTCAATCACCATATGTTTCAAGACACATTGCAAAACGAAAACTACATTGGGAACTGTCAGCTCCTGGAGGTTCCTCAACAGGATCAGCCGTAGCCGTGGCTTCAGGATTCAGCACTCTAGCGATTGGCACGGATACTATCGGATCACTCATTACGCCAGCAAACCGCGCGGCCCTCTACGCATTGAAGCCTACAGTTGGAGAGGTTCCGATGGATGGGATCTTCAACTTAAGCAAGACGTTTGATTCAGTTGGTGGCATGGTAAGCTGGATGTTTGTCAGCTCGTATTGGGCACACTAACTTTATGCAATAGGCCAAATCTGCAAAGGATCTCGTGGCGCTTATGGACGCCTTGATGGTGCCCACCAACAGAGAAGAGAATGTACCGAGTCCACACAGATCGTTCAAGATCAAGCCAGATTTTGGTACGCTTCGAATCGGCATCTGTGAGCCGTCAATCTGGAAGTCATGGCGCAAAAATGGGCGCATTAATGCTGACGCTGAGAGATTTATGGTAAGTTTACGAAAACATCGCTGACATCAGTCCATAAGTCACATGCTATATGTGCATTCATGTCTTTGCTGCAGGGATCAGTATGTTGTTGGAACCTCTATGCTGACACGATGCAGACCCAAAAGTACGATATGATTGTTCAGAGCATGATCGAGATGGGCGTCGATGTTGTGTACCCGATTGAATTGCCCAATCCAATGAGCTTGACCATTGATGGTAGGAACTGCTTCGAGCCGGTTGTCTGTATGTTGCTATGAACTTTGTACTAGCGCCAACATGCTAACGTGCTACAGATGCTGAATTCAAAGATTGCTTATCAGAGTTCATCCGGGACTTTAAGGTGACCAAGATGCATTCATTGGCCGAGATTATAAATTTTAATCTGGAGCATCCAGAACTGTGCCTCCCACCGAGTATGTCGATTTGAGTTGCTATAATTGATATCTCCTACTTATACGTTTTAGCATGTCCAGATCAGAATGATCTTATGGCCGCCTTACAATCCAGTATCAAGCGCGAAGAAATCAACGCCGCACGACAACACCTTCAGACCGCCGGCGGACCTGAGGGCCTCGACTTTCTCTTTGCTTCGCGCTCTCTCGATATCATCATGGCGCCCGGAGACGCCGCATTGTCCACACTTGCAGCTGCAGCAGGATACCCAACTGCCGCATGTCCACTGTCCGCTCTCAAACTCAATGGCCAACCATTTGGCATCACGCTCGCCTCACGTCCACATACCGAACACACGCTCCTCCACTTCCTAACCGCATACGAAAACATCTTCCCGCCCCGCGCCCTCCCCATGCCGCTTTCGTCGGTGCCGCTCCAGGACCCCAACCCAGAACCGCTCCCCGATCAGCCCATTGTCGATCTTATTCTGCACGAATGGGACACGCGGAGATTCAGTTGTAGTGCGGATGCGCTGGCGGATTGGCTCAATGCGCGCTGGCGCAAGAGCGGATACGAACTTAGTGCCGAAACTGTGTGTGAGGTTCTGAGGAGTAATGGAAGGATAGCATTTAGAGGGCTAGGCGATGATGCTGAAGGTGCTTTTTCACGATAGTTGCTCTGTGAGCTTCTTTCTTTTCTACATGACTAACAGGATTTTCGTTTTTTGCCATCTCCACATCAGGATTTCCATGCATATTTGGCAGTTTTTGTATCATTTTTTGAAGGATATTAGCGTGGTGTTTTTAGCGCAATTATTATTCGATGTCATTCCCTGGTGGGAAGATGAGCTACCTGGTACCTGCGGTCGTAACTAAGGGAGTATTTCGTTATATGAAATAACGTTATAATCAATGTGGCGTGATATGCTTATCTAATTCACGAGGGGTTTCATATGACACTACTTCTTCCCACTATGTTATTGAGCTTATCCATGTGTAAATGAGCATCAAGCTACCTCCTAGTTATGAATCGGGCAATACCCAAAACCAACCCTCTCTCTCTATCAACTGTTTACTCTACAGGCGAAAACGGGATTTGGCTTGCACTTACCAGCAACTTTGGAGATGTTGGGATAGTGTTTACTGCAAAGATGATAGATTGTACCTACGGCTGCAGACTCTGCCTCACTACGTCGATCGCGCTGTAAGTGGTTTCCTGATTTTTTTTTAACAAAGAAATCGTATCTTCTAAATCGTAATCTAAACTTCAAAGCCAGTATAGGGTATGTAAGCGTCCTTGGTTTCTCGATGTCGCACCTAAATTCTGCACGCTATCATGCAAGGTTTACACAACGATTCTAGAGAACCAATATCTAATGCGAGTGTCGGGTTGCGAGGAATGATTTGTTTAGGATAATCTTGGGGTGTATATTGGGTCTCAGCGAGGAAGATGCCAAAGGGGGTATGGATGGTGGCGTTTGAGTGTAGTGTGTTTAGGAGGGTTACATGGACAAATGCGTACGGTGGTAGTGGGATAAAGTCGAGGTTTGTTAGTCAGGGGTAGATGCAGGGTTACGGCTCAGGAAGAGGAGACGTTGGTTCTTGTTATCCTGGTAGAGGTGGAGTCGAGAGTTCTTCTTCGCAGGTTCTGTGGGTTGGGTTTTAAGAGTGTTGGTGTTGACAAAGCTTCCTTTTGTATTTCATCCCATAGTTATATAACTTAGGTGAAGACACCCGCTTCGAGTAAAGAAATCAGCAAGAGAACTGGTATCTTACACTTACTGAATAGGCAGCTTCAAAGACTTCTTACTATTGTTAATATAGCACGATCACAAGATCACCTGGTAAGGGAATGTAGATTTTATGAGAGTATCACCTTATAACCTCCAGAGACGACCCTTCAAGCATAGCTAGGCAGATCAAACAGATGGTGCACAGCCAGCATAGCAAGTGCAAGAAGGATTCCGCTTTCGAACAACATCTGCCTCCTCCTTCGTCCCTATATCGGCCTTGTAAGAGAATCCCGGGCCAGATACTCGCTGAAAGTTCTGCGACAGGTAAATATATTCGTCATCACATCGGGCTCCAGCTTCGCTAGGGAGATGCGGGGGCCCTGTGACTTCATGTAGTACATACATTTCTTAGCACATGCGGGGTTTCCTGCATGGAGAAATTTGCAGCAAGTTGAGGCGCAAAATGCAGTGAGTGAACTTAGAACGATAATTGTTAAAAGTAGAATGTAGCTCTGTTGCAGCACAGGTAAGCGTGGTGCGATACTGCTCGCTGCAGATGCTTGGAATAAGGTTTGGTCCTGCAAGAGATGTAGATTTTGATCTAGGATAGTAGCGACTTTAATTGTATCATCTGACGTTTCCTATTTCCTATAACTAGATTGTAGTACAATCATTACTTCAATGTAACCAACGCTAACTGCATTCAGCGTGGGGTATGACTCCAGACGTTGGTACCGCTGTCCCCACACTCGCTTAACATCATGACTTTACACAATCCTTGATTTTCAGTTTGAGAATGGTTTGGATTATTTATTTTGTAATTTCAAACTTTTCCATCTTGAAATCAAGTTCAGCAGAAAAAGCTGCTTGGCGCAGCGGAAGCGCGCCGGGCTCATAACCCGGAGGACCTCGGATCGAAACCGAGAGCAGCTATGCTTGACATATTCTTTTTTGCTTTTCTCTTATTGCTCTGAGTTGAGAGTGGAGCGTTGGGACGAAATTTGGGTGGATGCTCGGCCTTTTGCTTTCATCTTGGACTTTTTTTTTAATTCAAGTGTACGGTTCTTCGTGTATAATCAGTATGTATTATGTTAATTTTATTGCTTCTGCTTTGATTGAGATAGTATATCTCCGGGTTATGCTAAATAAACAATTTGTTCAATTAAGTGGTCGAAACTGACAAGTGAAGTTAGCTGGCCATGTCATCGAAATAGAGATCAGATGGAAGCTGTCTGGTAGTATCACTGTGCTGAAAGAAATACGTAGGAGCATGTAAGAACAAGATGGTCAATTCCAAGGCTTTGGAACATATAAGCAGATATGAAGTTCATAATTGCAATTTCTATGCAAACAACAATTTAGTCATACATTTACAAGCATTGTTATCTACAGCTTTGACTTTTTCCCTCCGGCAACACCGGTAACAGGGGCACCGGAGAGTAGGAAATCGGGGTACTCGAAGCCGCCGCTGAAGCCAGCGGTATGCCAGGCGCCTCCATCGACAACGAGGGTCTCTCCGTTTACAAAGTTGCCTGCATCTGAGAACAAAAACACGGTGGCATCAGCGATTTCCTTGACGGTGCCCCATCGCCCGATAGGCACCGTCTTGGCCGCCTTGCTATCCGCCTTGTTGGCCTCTGCTTTGGCCAAGCGCGCCATTCCCTCTGTCCCCGCAATAGGGCCTGGGGCAATAACGTTGGATGTGATACCCTTGGGTCCTTGTTCAATAGCCACGGACATGGCCATGGCATCCACACCGGCTTTTGCAACGCCGACGTGCGCCTGCAGCGGCGTCGCTGTGTAATGCAGGGTCGCGCTCACGAAGATGATACGGCCGCCGGTACCATTGGCAGGCTGCGTAGTACCATTTGTACGGTGTTTAGCCGCGGACTCGACGAGATACGGTAGGGTGGCTTTGACGGTGTTGTAGCTGCCCAGCACATCGATATCGATGACGCTCTTCATGGCGTTTGCAGAGAGTTGGTCAATGGAGGCGAGGAAGTTGCCGGCGGCGCCTGCGATTACGAAGTCGATGCTGCCGAGTTCTTTAGCGCAGCGGTCGGCGGCTTGCTGGAGGAGTTCGGGCTTGCGCACGTCGATGGCGCCGATGCCGAGGACTTTTGCGCCGGGGCGCGCAGTTGCGATGTCGCGGGCCATGGCTTCGGTTTTCTCGACGTTGCGGCCGATGATGCAGGCGTTTGCGCCTAGGGCGACCATTGCGCGGACTTGGGCGCTGCAGATAGAACCGGCGCCGCCGGTGCAGAAGAGGACTTTGTTGTCTGATGGTGGGAAGGGTTAGCGGGATGGAGTTTCTGGGACGAGGTGGTGTGGTAGAGTATACCGAAGATGCCGTCTCTCCAGACATTGCTCATGTATGAATATCTCTCCGCAGGCATGGTGTGTGGTGTTTTTCCAAGCTGGTAGCTTGGTCTTGTTGTCGTTGGGGTATTTGTCCTGGAGACTCGAGGAGAACGTGTAGTGGATAAGGAAGAGCGCTATGAGCAGGAACTGTGTTTGAAGGAAGAGAAGAAGTTACACGTCTAGAGACATAAGTGGTTGAAAGTATATGGAAGCTCGCATCGAGTGAAGGTTACGGCCGCAGCGATCGGTGGCCGGTACAATGTATGTTGCGCTCACGGGGAGCCGAGGTACATACGATGTAAGCTAGTGCTAGTAATCCTCGAGGAAAGGCACTCTGGTGAGACATTGACCACGCGTGACATGTCCTTCTCAGCGTTGAAGTAGAATCAGCAAAACACGGTGTAAGTTAACACATTCATCGCGAAGTCTAAAAATGTGATTTCAAGCGTCATTTTCTCATTGGCAGTAATGACGGGCGGGCTGCATTCGCATGTGCTCTTCTCCGTGTTTGGTGTGCGGGCACGAGAGAGAGCTTGGACCACCGGGAGAGGTTCCGCATCAGCTCCGCAATTTGCATGCCAGCACTCGGAGCGGGCTGAATCATCGTCATCGTCATCACCAGACGGATCACCACCACAACAGACAAGACTCGACTATTGTACCCATTGGAAATATTGTTGCCATCACAATGTCGGCCCAGACAGTGTCGATATGTAAATTCGTCGGCACAATCACCCTGGGAATCGCGACGGTATGTGTGCAACAGGCCCGCCACTATGGCTACGTGACGGATGCTTCGCTGCGGCAATGAGGTGCCAGGGCGTCATTCTTGTGGAGTTGATGCATCAGACTGTAGCAAAAAGAAAGAGACATTCAAGATCTGACAATCCTCAGGGCGTCTCCGCAACCCTCTCCACAACCGCATTCCCCGCACTGCTCGCCCTCCCCACTGCCACAAACGCGCGCACTTCACTTGCCTACCTGTCCAGGCAGTCTTCCTGGCTATCCTCATATCTCCGCCATGTCACCACATTCACCTTGTTCTCCGCCTATGTACTGTCGCCGCGACGCTTCCGCCACCCCTACCTGCTCTACACGTCCATCTTCGCCTTCATCTCTGGTCCGGGAGTCGACTACGCTGTGACTGCCATGGAAGGGTCAGATGAGAAGAGGCAGGTCATGGAGCTAGAGGCGCAGGGCGAGGAGGTCAATGGCGAAGAGGTCAGAGAGTTTGTTGAGAGGAGACAGAGGACCGAGTTGATCAAGACGGGATTAGCGGGAGTGGCATTCGCAATGCAGGTCGTTGGTCTATGGGGTGATGGTGCTTAGAGGGCCTACGGAAGATAAAGATGCCGTAAATAGGGGTATGGGAAGAGAATATGCGTGCGACCGAGTAGGTACAAGGAGATGTTTTTAGGGTTTGCAACGAGTTGGGGCTATCGGGTGGCAACTGGTGTACTGTTTGTTCCGGACTCTCCTATCATTCCCTGCTTTTTGGAATCTTCATCCCGTATACGGACATTGCCGTGTCAATCTGCTTTGCTCTCAGGGTGCACACTGTTTAACATGCTTCAACCTCGCAGGCCATATCCACTTCCCGCCAAGTGATACTGTGAAACAGCGTGTGTCCTTGTTCGAACTGACACGGATTCTCGAAGAAATAAACACGCTGGATATTCGCGCAATAGAGGACTTTGTCGTGGCATCAAGTACTTGACTCGATCCAGTAACGTGACTTAGGGGGGATGCTGTTCCAGGACATGGTGCTCAGCCTGGCAGCCTTGCAGCCTGAGAACAGAAGTCACCATGGGCAACCGCAAGAGATAAACTGCCACCATATGGCGTGAGCGCAAATTGTCGCGGTCCAGACTTTATCCAACCATGTTCGCACTGTTTCATGTGAATTGAGGCTACAATTGTTTACGAGCAATCTGACGGGATTGTCGCAAAGCAAAATACACATGCAAAACAGTTTGCTCTGCGCATCCATCTGCTGCCGGCAATAAGAGCGTTGTTGCCGTCAGGGTTTAATAGATAGTACAGTATACCGGTGCCAGGATGGCATGGTTCGGCGGAGGATGCCAAGGCGACCCTCCGGCGGCCGGGATGGCAGGAATTGGACGGAAGCGGGAGAGGGCGGTAGCGTTCAATAGTATGAGGTGCCAGGGTTTGTGATGACGACCTGACAATAAATAGGCTACCAGTACCTTTTTCGTATCTCACTCGCATCGTGGAATTTGTCCATTTTCACCCCTTGGCAGGCCCATTCCCGTGCTGAGCTAAGACACGCAGGTACCGCGTGCGTGTAGGATGGGATGCCTGGGATGCCTAGGGGTGCTGACCTGTTCTCTGCCGTTGAGTCTGGCGTTCGCGCAGCTGCAGGCGTGATGCAAATATGACCGAGGAAGTAGAAGCGCAGTCGTCTCACCAGCGAGTCGATGACGGCAGTGGCTGTCGGGGCTCTGCTTCAACATGTACCGGGGACGACAATCCTCATCTCTTTGTGCAGAGTATCGCCTCTCAATCCATAATTAATCCAGACGCGTAGCGCTGACCAGGTCCCCTGCCGATCGCGCTATCGATACTGGAGAGTCTGCACTGGGCCTAGCGGTGCAAGAAGCATCGCTTAGACAGAGGCAGTGGACGCCTCATTGGCCCAAAGCGGACGGGGGCTTGCGTCATAATCCACCCACGACGTGATCTGCCCGAGCCTCTGCAAAGGCGAAGCGAATTGAGCGGGCGAGCGAGCGTGGTCAAGGAGATGATGGGTCCCAGGCCGCGTGTGTGCGCGTGCGGTGGCTGGCTCGCGGGGACTTGGCCGGACGACCCTTTAGTGCCAAGCCTGCCGTCAGTCCCAGTTTGTTTAGGCGTTCAGGCTAACACTCAATCCAAGGGAGAAATGAGGCAAGATAACTGCCTATGGATGCCATACATAGCTGTAGTCCCGGAGCGCGTGGGCATGCTGAATTCATGCTGACGGCTGCTGATAAGCAAAACCGCCGGGTGTTATACATGCCCAAGACTGGCATGCTGCCATCCATGATGCCATGCTGCCATGCTACCACGCTGCCATGCTGCTATGGGCCGTGTTGGGCGGGCGCGTCGCCCTGCCATGTTGGAGGAGGGCAGGACATTGGCTGTGTGAGTGGTGGAGAAAGCGACGGGGCTTGACGCCGCTGCTTGAGAGTGTCAACGGCCCGGCGCCTTCTTGTCAGTTGAGCGCCTCAACAGGTTGCAAAGAGTCGCGCACGAGAGGTGTGCTGGCTAAGGAGGCGCGGTAGGCAAAGGTCTTGTCTGTCAAGCTTGTCGGTCGAGGACAGGTGGTGCAAGAGGCGCGGGTGCAACGATACGCCCGTTGGTTGGGCTTTGGAGGCATCGATCGTGACCCCTGGCGCAGGCCCCTTGCGATTGCTGCAGGCTGCATGCAACGGCCTGGTTCATGTAAGAAGGTCAGTAAAGTAATCGTCGTAGATGGTGCCAACTCCTGCTTCTGATATTTGCTGCGAGGACTGGCTCGCCGTCCAACGCCACCACACCGTGCTAATTCTGCGCCGTGCCAGGTGATCAGCACACATCGCACACAGTCAAAACACGCTGCCAGTCCTGCGCCGTGCGGCACCCAACCATTCCATCTATTCCCTTGTCTCTTCACACCTTCGTTGTCGTGCTTGACCCTTACTCTCGTTTGTCTGTCCACGCAGACCCCAAGCCCTTCGTTTATACATAGCCATCAATGCGGCGCCGCCCTGACGGTTACTTTTGATCCTTCTGTTTGACATAGTGCTTTCATCTCCGGAAAACACGCCGCCGCGGTGCCACTCAGCACAGCAGCACCACCGCAGCAAAAGCAAGAAAGCTCCTGCCCGTCCCGAACTCGTCTCCGGTCTGTGTATCCCCCATCCAAGGGCACTCGCATCTGTCGTGAATTCGGGCGCGGCGACGAGCCTGTTATACGAGCTATAGGGCACCATTTAACCGCAAGCACCCAACCCAACACATCCACCACCCCCCGGCCCGTCATCCAAGTACGGAGTCGGACATTGTTGGCGGAAAACAAGGAACGCGGTAGGTCGAGTCAGGCAGCGTGCCCAGTGCGGAAGAGGCGGAGGAACTAAAGGCCAAAGCGGGAGGGATCAGGACGTGGATAGTGCTCGAAGCAGCAGCACAGACCTTGGTATCGATTTAGCGCTCGTAAGTACGCCGCTCCACCAGCCTCCATCCCCAACAGAGCCTTTTCCTGGCCTACAACCCGCTGTGCTACTACACCTCACACCCGCTCGACAACCCACCAAGGCCAGCAATGCTAACCACAGTCTGAAACAACAGGACCTTCCCCCCTCTCTTGCGCGCCCTGTCACCTTCTTGCGCCCGCTTACTGCACTTTGTACCCGCACTCTCGAGAGCGCGTCGGCCAAGTCCCAGCCAGCATTCAGCGACCGGCCGGCTGACGGACCAAAGGCTGTACCACCTCACACCACAGCCACCCTCTCACCCCGCCTGCAAAACATTTCTACCGCTCGCTTCATCTACTCCATCTTCACTGTCTCCCTCGCTCGCCTTGCAGAGCCCTCCCGAACACGGGGGCGTCCAATCGCTTTTCTCTTTCAGCGCCCTCTTTGTTGCGCTCAAAGACGCCACCGCATCTACCCTCATTCACGTCGCCGAGTAACACCCGGAATCTTGCGCAAACTTCGTGTCCCGACATATTCCTCCGTCCACGACTCTAGACTTCACAATGGACAACCGATTCACGTCAACGCTCTTTGGCTTCGCTGCCTTCTCCACCCTCCTGCTCTCCATACAGCCTGCCGGCGCTTCAGACTGGACGTATTCATACTGCTCTTCACTAAACACTGGAGAGCAAAATACTGCCTGTAAGTTCTCCTGGTCGTGATGCGCGCCATGCAGCCTCTAACCTCTCAGATACCTGGCCATACCAGTCCAATGGTAACTGTACCAACCATTGCAAGGAGGAAGGAGGTTCATGGGCATTTGCTGTTATAAAATACACCGACTGCTGGTGTTCCAACTATGTACCAGGAGATACAGCAAGCTCCAGCGACTGTCTAGAGGACTGCCCTGGCTTCCCCGACGAAAAATGTGGTAGCAAGGACAAAGACCTTTATATCTATGTTCAAATGGACGGCCAGCCATCTGGTACCAAGGGAGGCTCGCAGCCCTCCTCTACCGCGGCGGCACCTTCTAAGCAATCGCAACAACCGCAATCGCAACCACAATCACAACAACCAACTGTTAGTACTTTTTTTCTTTATCTCGTCAGCCCTGCCCCCTTTCCTTTCATTAGTCAATCTACCTCAAGGTCTCCCTTGGCTGTACGTACACAATTACAAGCTATCGGTGTTTGACCTTCTGGTAGTATGCTCCACCTCCTGCACAAGTGGTAACGAGCATTGTGACGCAGAAACCAGAGACTGTCTTCTCGACGGTCACTGCAGAGCCGGACTCTACTTCGTCGTCGTCTTCGTCCTCCACTGATGTACTTCGCTTCCAACCTGGTCTGTTACTCCAAACTAACATCTGCTACAGACCAAGAAACCATCGTCTACCCAAGCTCCTTCCCGAACTCAGGAGCCCGTCACAGTGCCGACTCTAGTTACCGAAAGTGGAAATGTCATCACCCGCACTGTCGTCATAACACCATCGGCCACTGCCCCTGCAAACAATGACTCGAAAGATTCACCCAACGTAGGTGCCATTGCTGGTGGCGTAGCTGGTGGTATCATTGGTCTGCTCGCAATCATTGGTATCGTTTTCTTTGTCTTGTGGAAGAGGAGGAGGCAACAGCGCGAGGAGCAAGAAGGCGGTGGCGGCATCCAACGCAACGTCAGCACTATGAGCAGAGCTGGTTTGCTCGGAGGACGTGCTGAAAAATCGCCTACACCTCTCACCACGACTTTTGGTTCACAGCGCAGCCGATCTAACGAAGAGTCGATAACACCCATCACTCCATCAACCCGCAGATTAAGTCAACCAATTTTAGTCGACTCTCGCCTCAACCCGACTGCTGTTCTTACCTTTCATGGTGCCAACACAAGTCGAGAAAGCTTAGGCAGCATCGACGACAGCCGGGATTACGGTCGTCAGCTGAACGTACGGAATCCTGACCCGTAGAGAGTACGAGACTTTAAAACCACAATTTCATGCAAAATCCGGGTCGGCACTTGACCAAAAATGCAAAGCGCCCCCAGAACAACACCAAAAATTCGAAGCTAGCCCCAGCAATCATCAGACCAAGGTTGGGGCACGACTCACGAACACACAAGCATGCTCTTTTCGCACTAGCCAGGCGTAATGTTTAAGCAGCGATACACTGACGTCAACCCTATTTCATTATCGTCTTTAGTCTTGTGACAGTTCATTGTCAGGACCTCGTCCGTCTGTTTTCTTTATACATCCTTAAGGCACTGGAGCCTATGTACTATATCCTTCCTTTGGCTGCAATTTCGTTGGACAACAATGTACATATTTATATCAGGTGGGAGAGATGACATAAAAGCGCCTTGCTGCAATAGCACGTGGGACACAGGCCGTAACACAATGGCAGATAGCAAAGTAAAGAAAGAGAAAGAGAAAGATAAATTGTTCCTAATTAGGTGGGAAATGGGACTGTTGCGTGAGTACAGATACCACGCAACTGCATCACCAGTCTGTAACTGAATGTACACATCACCGTTCAATATTTCATTGCAGATACACATGTCCTATCCATTAATAGATCATCACTATGCATTCCATACGATTTTGACAAGATCCGTTTTTCTTGAGTGATGGTTGCCAAGACGCTAACAACTCGTTGCCTGTCCTGAGGGTAGTAGTCGTTAGTTAAGCCTTTGTTCCTCGCATAGTCTCTGTACCATACATCATGGAAGCTCTTCCAAACGAATTGTTACTGGAAATCATCAAGCACCTGTTTCTCGAAGCATTCAGCACAGCCTTAAATATTGGTCTCGTGAACCGACGCTTGCACCACCTTACCAACGAGCTCCTGTACAGCACATACTCTTTAAATCGCGGAAACCCAGCGCTGTTGATACGTACCCTTGCATCCTGGCCTGCCCATGCACGACGCATCAAGAGTCTGGAATGGGATTGTAGGCCTGCGCACAACAATTCTCTGGTCACTAGCGATGCTTTTCCATTCCCTGGTGATTTGGCACCAATGGAACGTTGCAATATTGCAAAAGCTTTGTGCTCAAAGAACCCCTATGAGACGGACGACCTGAATTCTGTATTGATGGATGCCGGGACAGACGCATATCTAAATTTATTCCTGTCATTCGCGCCGGATGTATGCAACATCCGAATTGCGATACCTTCCAAATGGAGTTACTACAGGATTTGGTTCACGCCGGCGTTAGATCTTCGAATTCTATCCAATCTCAACAAAGCATATATTGCTGGTCCGATGCGCATTCGGAATGTCGTCCCCCTGTTCCTGCTACCTTCACTGCGCAGTTTGACTTTGGACCATGTAGCACACGATAGGAATCGCGTACTACCCGGCACCTTCAAATGGTACCAGTATGATGCAGCCATTCAAAGGCTACGGAAAGAAAGGTCATGGGTTGAGAGCTTTCATCTACAAAAATGCAGCACCGACACAGTAGAAATAGCTCAGTTGATGTCATTATTTGGTCATCTTAAAACATTTGAGTTTGAATTCACAGGCCATGACAAAGATGAAGCCAATACGACCATCACGCATTTTGTGCATTCCATCGCAAATCAGTCAAATTCACTCACATCGCTGTTTCTCAAAGACTTTCGCCTAGCACTGGATCCAACCGCACTGAAAGGACTAGGCAAGTTTGAGCACATGGATTTCTTTCTTCTTGATATGACGATGATGTGCGGCTCTTATCTACAGAACACCACAGTCGAATCGCTATCGAGTGTTTTGCAGCACCTGCCCAAGCGTCTTCAACATCTTCACCTCATAGCCAACGACCCTGATGGGGACGAGCTGAAACCTTCGACTGCATTCACTGAAGCATTACATGCAATCGCACCCATAATGAAGTCTATATTACCTGCCTTACACACAATAAAAATCGTCGACTGGGATCCATTACTAGGTACTTTCACCTGCCAAACGCAGGTCAAGGCTATTCAGCTAGCATTTGCAGAGATTGGAGTTGATTTTTTGTGGCAGCCACTCGATATTGTCATAAAAGAGAGTAACGAAAATGATATAATTACCTGGGAAGGAAAAGAAGAGGGTTGGGTATGGATTCAGTGGGTGAATAGCGATGAGTTATGGAACGAGGGTCGTAATGACGTTTAGACGCACCAAACCTTTTCATCTGCAATAATGCGACAGAAAATCTGACTTCAATTCTTTGACATCTGTGATACCACATATTATCAAGTTTGAAAAGTATAGACGCCCAAAGAGCAGGGGGGGGGGGTGAGAATTCTCCGGTGCCTGCGACCCCTGTTGGCTCGTTCCTTGTAGACATTGAGGCTCAACTGCACACGCGCCACGCGTTCCCACTTTGGCCCACCTGTGCCCTGAATCTCGACCGCAACGCGACCCACGACCACGACACTCACTCTCACTCAACACCACAATCAATTTTGACAATATATCTTCTTGTACGATCGCATAAATTTCTAGTTGCCCACCATGAGCAAAATGTGGGAGGTGGATCCGGAGACACGGAGCAAGGTAGGCCGATCACTCTACCAGTCTGTGGAGGTGGGGGGTGCTAGGGGTCAAATGCGGAGATGGAAGCATAGCACAGTTAAATAATGGGGCCTGCGAAGATTCAAAAGCTAATCCGCTCTACTTGCAGTTGCTGGAGATCCAAAAGACGAACGATAACAACAAGTGTGTCGACTGCAATGCGCCCAGTCCACAATGGGTACGCAACCACCCGCCCGCTTTCTGACCAGGCACGCGAGCAGCGACTAGACTTACTGATACCTCTTGTTTTAGGCCTCGCCCAAACTCGGTATCTTCATGTGTCTCTCCTGCTCCGGCGTCCATCGCGGTCTAGGTGTCCACATCTCCTTCATCCGCAGCATAACCATGGACGCTTTCAAAGGCTCAGAACTGGTGCGCATGGCTGCTGGCGGCAACAAACCCTTCCAAGACTTCTTCAACAGCCACGAATCGAACACGAAAGAAGGACGCACATTCGAGTCGTCAACCATACAAGAGCGGTACGATTCAGAGGCGGGCGACGAGTGGAAGGAGAGGCTTAGTTGCAAGGTCGAGAACAGGGAGTTTGACAAGAGCAACCTGCCTAAGCGGTTACCGAAAAAGGAAAACACTTCTACGGCGGGNGCGGGTGCGCCGTTGAGTGGACGAGCCAGCGCAGCAGGGAGCAGAAGTCAGACACCTTTGGGCAAGGCACGAGGTAGTGATGCAGGCTTTCAACGCTCGGGATCACCCGCCCTGGGTACAAACGCCATGTCGCAAAAATCCAAGAATGAAGCCTATTTTGCGAAGATGGGCCAAGAGAATGCCAACAGGCCAGAAGGCGTTGCGCCCAATCAGGGAGGAAAATACGGTGGCTTCGGCAGCGAGCCAGATTCGTGGAAGAAGGACGACGAACCTGGCGCGCCGCCTGCGCTTGACGACTTCCAGAAGGACCCAGTCGCTGCACTTACCAAAGGGTTTGGGTGGCTGGGCGCCAGCGTAAGCAAAGTAGGCAAAACAGGCTACGAAGGCTGGGTGAAGCCCGGAATGGCAAAGGTATGTTTTGCGCTGCTGTATTCAATATATCCCTGCGACTAACTATTCTCTAGCTTGCCGAAGCTGACCTCGCAGCTCAAGCCCGTAGCACCGCGGGCACCCTAGGCCAGACCCTCCAATCTGGTGTCGCGACTGCTAATACGCAATTTACGCGCTTTGTTGAAGGAGACGATTCTTCGTCTACCGCACGCCGTGGCGCTCCCGAACCCGAACGCAAAGACTTTTGGGAAAGCTTTGGTGCGGCGCCCAAGGGACCGGCAAAGGACAAGCAGGACTTTTGGGACGAGTTTGCTAGCGCCGGTGAGGCAAGGACTAGCACGACTATGGAAAGAAAGAAGCCCAGTGGTATTGGAACAAGTGCTATGAAGAAGAGCGGTGGCAGTGGTAGCATGAGTGGATCAGCAAAGAAGGACGACGAGTGGGACAAGTGGTAGAAGCACGAATTCGCATGTTGATATGAGTTCATGGTGGGAGTTGGTTGAGGTTGTATAAAGGCGTTTGGGTTTCAGAATACGCATGTGTTAGGGAGAGGAGAACTGCTGAGTTAACTCATTGCGCTGGGACTCAAAAGCGAGTAGATGGCAAGTATATCGTTGTTTCCATTGCATCACCTGTCCTCCCGTGGTCATTATCTTTGTTATTTTTCACTAACTGCCCACTATTACATATGGGGTAGACTGCGATTGTTGGTATATCTCAATAGTCTATGGACTAAACCTATTCATGCACACGAAGTTTAGTTTGTTATGACCTTGAAATTATCAAATCGTTCTTGCAAATTTTGTGGCGATGTAGGAGAGGTTCAATTCTAACGGATTTAGCCACAATTCCTACAACACTGACTCAGCCAACAACGCGGGGATGATAACTACACCAATTCAACAGTACCACTCAACCATTGGCAGTCAAATGTCTGACACAATGACAGTATTGGTTTAGTCATTCTCTACAGGACACCCGTATTGTTGTGCCAGAGACATGGCCCCGCCAACTTGTCCGTCCCGTGATGCAATCTGACGATGCAACCATACTTGACGAGTCGGCATAGACATCTATCATTTCCAAGCAGAGAATGTATATGTTACCGAAATAAGAGATTATTCATAAGTTTTATCATCAATTGAGTTTGCCTGGCTTCAAATTGTTCGCTACCGTACCTGTGAACTGGTAACCGCCCGTGCTCAGAGTCTCCATCGCAACGCCCGTTGGCGAAGCACCCTGCAAAGACCCTTTGTACCAACAACTTTTATAGAGAAATTGCATCACCAGTAGTTGAATTGGGCATGTGGATTGCGTGAAAAGTCGAATCCTGTTTCTTGGCGAAAGGGCTTGCAAGAGGAAGAGATGCACTGCCCCTCCATATAAATCCCTCTTCGATCCCGCCATGTCCTGCTTCTTCTTCTACAGACAACTTGAACAAATAAGGGCTCATTCCTGAGAACACCAAAGGCTTGGCAGGTGAGAATTCCCTTGAGATCTGAGCATCGTGTTCATGATACTCGTTCTCTCCCTTCTCCTTCAATCACTGTGAGATAGTCGCACTAATATATTGATAGAACACGTTAACAAACGTAAAGGTACACTAATCATTTACTTCAACAAACTCTCTTGGGGAAAAACTTTTAGTTTTATCATCTTTTAGTCTTCATCCATGATGTGATTACAAACTGACACGAAGCAGCAGCGACCAAGCATGTTCCGCTTGCTGAGTGCGATCTTCGCATTCTTCATAGCCCTCGCCCAAGCCAAGCATGAAGACCTCCGCCTCTACGCCTTCTCCTCGGCCGACTGCAACGGACCACCCATCTATGGCAATATCGACTTCAAGCGTGACAAGTGCACATCGATCGGGTTTGGCGCGTCAAGCATCAAGCTCATGGAAAAGAACAAGGGCGACTGGACTAAGGAAATCAATGCCGGACCAACGGGCTGCTACTTCTACACATACACGCAATTCGGTTGCTTGGAACGCTATCTCGACACTCTTGTGGATCCCGGCGATGTCATTTCTTCGTGCATCCCGTCCAGAGACGCCAATGCCCCAATCATGTCCATCTCATACATGTGCATTCGTGGTGCGCCGCCGAAGCGAAGTCTCTCTCTGGGAGCCGGCAATTGGACTCATGGCACGAACGATACTATCCAGTATGCCAATAAGAAGGGGCTGAAATGGCATACCCCAATCTTCGTTAACAAGACGGTGGGATTGAATGAGACGGGTAGGCCTGGTGAAAATTCGACTACCGGGCACCATGCATCTTCAATTATTCTTCCAAAACCTGAATCCAACTCGACTCGAGAGGTCAGACGTGGAAATTTGACCACTCTCCACTACGAACCTCATGTCCCCAACAACCATCCTAACTCTAACTCGACTGGAGAGACTGGCAGCGGAAATTTCACCACTCGCCACCACGGACCGGCATTCATCAACGGGCAGCCCAACTTCAACAGCTCGAAGCCCAAGACCGCCGAGGGCAACTCGACGGTTCGCCACTATGGACCAGCAATTGCAGATGGAAAGCTCAACTTTAGGTCTACACCTGGGTCGAACAAGGAGACCTCGTGGAACGAGACCCAGCCTGCCGTTAAGCAGACAGCTGGGCGAGGTGAAGCAGTCTCAAATAAGACAGTCGTGGCCAAGCCAGGCGCACACGACAGGGTCATAATCGATCCACTTGTGGAAGTCCGAGCAGTGGTTGAGGCAGCCGCCAACAACACTGTTGTTCAGAACAGCACCAAAACTCAAGCTGCACCAGCCGCATTTAAGACAATTGTGATCATCCCAGAGGGGGAAGAGAGAGCAGTAGCAGAGCGAGCAGTGTTTGAGCCAGCCGCCAACAAGACTGTCGTCCGCAATAACACTGAAGTCGACGATTCAGACAGCGACTCAGACAGCGACTCAGACAGCGACTCAGACGACGACTCAGACCTACCAACCGGCAACTCCACTACAATCGACAAGCGCAGTTTATGGTGGCAAGGCCCCCGCCGCGGCGTCTGGATGCTGCACCCCTGGACCGGCAGCATCCTCTGCTACGACTGCTACTCTCACAACGACAAGAACCTCGGAAGATTCGAATGCCGCAACGGCCCAGACAACCCAACCGACTGCGGCGAGCGGCCCCTCGCCCCCGTCTACACCAAAACCGTGTCGGTCCAACCCGTCGTGACCGTCATCCCCGGCGACGCCAGCCCCCTCGCCAAGCGCGCCTGGGAACGCCCCGTCTATCTACATAACCCATGGTACCCGGGCATGACGCTGTGCGCTGTCGCCAAGTGGGACGGGCGCGGCAAGAAGTACAAGCAGGAAGTCCGCATCAACAAGCCCAAGCCCAAGCTCCGCAAGTGCGAGAAGTCGCCGCAGGCACAGAACATTGCCATTTACATTCGTACGGCTACGACCACGGAACCCGTGCGGACGGTCAGTCTCGTGGATGTTAGAGACCTCGACTCCCCGCGTCCCGTGCCTGCCACTGTTTCCTCGGCGAGCACTGCGCTTGCTACTGCCGCTGTTGTAGCGACAAAAGTCCCTGTTGTCGTCATGTCGAGTGTCACGGTTGTGCAGTCTGAATCTGAGTCTACTAAGACGTCGAGTTCGCCGTCGTTGAGCATTATCAAGTTTACGATTCCTACGTCTACGTCGACGGCGATGGCGACCAAGACGCTGCTTGTGTCGCCCAAGCCTGAAGCCACGGCTGCGCCTGCGACTGCGACTGTTGTAGAGCAGAAGTTCAGGACGATAGTGATTTTGCCGGATCAGGATGAGTAGAAGAAATCTTGAGGATCGGAATGGGATTCTCGGAGGAGTTTGGGGGAAAGGGGGAAAAGGAGAGTGGAGTGGTGATGGATTTCCCATGTGAGGTATTTTTTTTATCAGTAATGATAACATTCATATTATATATGTGAAGTAGACTCTCATCTTTTAATTACAGCTTCGGCTGCATATTAGGGTCATTTCTCTCCTCGTGCTCTATTCCTTTCTCGTCTCCTCTCTCGCTCTGCCTTTCTTGCTTGATTAAAACTCGGCACCGCACCTTCCTCGTCAAGCTTTGCTTTCTCCAAACTCTTCTCGTCAATATCATCAAGCAAGAACCGACCCATGTTGCCGCTCCTCCACTTCTGAATCAGCCACAACGACGTCGCTTCTGTATCTATTGTCCCGCCTTTCCCTAGCCTACCCGTCTTCTTGGCAATTTCTGAGAGCAACTCAATGATTTCGTTGGTCGGCGGCGCGTACTCAGAGTAGAGCGTAGGCGACTGGAGATTAAGGTGGTAGAGCAAGTAATCCGCAAGCATAACTGGCGGGATAATAGTATCTTTTACAGAGCCACAGAGCGCCAATTTCATCATTGCTTCTGCATCTGGTACGTACGGGATGAAGACTCCTGGGGTATCGAGAAGATAGACGCCTCCACCTACGCCTTGCAGTTTTCTTCTCGCACCAACATCTGCGGACTCGACGTCGTCCTCACTTGGAATAATCTTGACACCGCTACTGCTAACTTTGCGTGTGACACCGGGCTGCGCACCCGTAGCAGCGACTTTGCCTTTTCCGATTCCCTGGGCGCGCAAAGCGTTTAGAAGCGTCGACTTGCCGACATTGGGCATACCGACAACCATGACTCGATGGCCCACCAACTTCCACCTCTTCTGCGCATGCTCCCTCAGTAGATCCAAAAGTTTAGTCACGCTCTTGCGACCGCTGGCTTCGCCCTCTGCATCCTTGCCGTTCCTCACAAACATGGTTGGGGTGGGATGGTGCCATTGCGCAATCACATGTTCATTGCGATTGTCGCGGGAGCCGCCGCCTAGATCGCGCTTGGTGTACACGATTACTCGCTCTTTGCCTTCCAGAGCACTTTCGAAGAGCGGATTGCGAGAGGTTAGTGGTACGCGGTAGTCGCGGCACTCAATGACGAGGTCGATGGTGGCGAGTAGAGATTTCATCTTTTGCAGCCCGGATTTATGGTGGCCCAGGAAGTAGGACCGGGGCAGCGAGGGGATTGGCGGGAAGGCATGGCGCGGGATGAAGGACATTTGTTACATTTGTGTTGTGGTGAAGGTTCAAACTTTTGGATGTAGTGTTGGAATTCTTTGTGGTTCGAGTCAGGCGACTTACATGGCTTGGCGAGCTTGACTCGGTGGGGTTCTGGGAGTATTCAGTTAGATTTGATGCCTCGCGTTCTATATGTTAGATAGAAGTTTGACGGTCATAGATTCAGGCTTAGAAGGACAGGAAATGTCTTAGAGTCATTTCGGTAGTTCAAACACATACTCTAATATGTATTGACCTTCACCGCTGTAAGGACTGAGAACAGGATAGCATGATAAAAAACAACTATGTGTAAGATAAAGCTGGGCGGTACTATGATCGAATTCATTACTTATCTTAGACGAAGAGGAGATCAATTGGCAAGCGGTGATAAAACTGGTAATCAAAGTCGACACTCCATTCCAATACAAAGCACTTCACAAGCGCCACGACAGTATCCCTGCTCAGGCGCTCCACATCTACTCCGTCTTCTTCTGTTCCTGTTACTCTTTCACTGACACTGCGTCTCCAGAAGGTCGTTTCATCAAGATCTGATAAATCTGGTTCGTACCCCCCTGAATGTTCTAGGGCCGCCAGTGCAGTGACTATGCGAACTGCATCTCCCGAATTACCGCGCTCGGCGAGGATAGCTGAAGAAGCCATGATGCCCATGTATTCATCTACAAAGGACGGCTCCCAGCCTTGTTTAACGAGTACCTCTCTGTGCTGGGGCACCGCATCACGTAGTTGCTGAGCTAACCGTTGACGATATTCATGCATTGTTTTCCGCGAAAAAGCGAGTAGGATGTCTCTCATGCCGCGATGAATGGACCAGGAGAGGTAAGCCCAGGGAAGAAAATCTAGGCATTGTGCTAGGATCGCTTGTTCGTTCGGCGCGATGTACATGCGCACAGGATGTACTTCCTGCTTGCTCGACGGCAGATCGAGGATTACTTCCGCTTCGTCTTGTCCAGTACGTGAAATAACAAACACGTCTTGCTCCTTTTTCCGCGGCAGAAGAAAATCTACCTCGTATACTTTTCCGCCATTCATGTTGTAGATATGGCGTGCGCCATGCGACAATGCAAATCCGTTCTCTTGGTATTCGAGGTAGTACTCACCAGCAGGCATTCTGCCTGGGAACGCCACTGCGAATAAGTTTGGGCCTCCACTGGGATGCTGGACCACGCCTGCCATCATCTTGACACATGCGTCAACTCTTGCAGAGAAAACCGGTGCATAGACATCTGTTGCTGGCGAGTGGGAATCATGCGCCCGCAAGCTGACAAGAGCATGCTGCTGTCCCATTTCCCACTGAATGTACCATTGTCCGCACCAGCTTCCTAGTGCAGCTCGATATCCAGAGGAAGAAGAGAACTCGTGAATGACGCGTGCATTGGTCAGGAGAAGGAGGGTTATCAGTGTTGTTCTGCTGATTGGTACTCCAGGAATGCTTGTTCCTCTTTTCCCTTCAATCGACAGCAGTTGTACAGTGTCTGGCACAGATTCCCATGATGCCTTCTCACGCCTGAGTAGCTCATTATACACGTATACTGAGGCGTGAGGTTCGTGGAAAAGGTGCAGTAACCTGCTGTATGAGCTTTCTGTCGCGCCGTAGGCTGGTAGGCGAGAGATGAGTAGCTGATTATGGGAACAAAAGCCCTGGATCATATTGGCAGTCAGGTTCGGACCGTACCGCTCTTTGGTGGTTAGGAGCGATCGAGCTAGGTATGCGGTGGCACATAGACATGCGGCTGAGCCAACGAGGGGCACCCATGTTAAGGAAACTGGTTCGCGACGCTTGTTCATTATGTCTTCCTTAGTAATGATATTATTGTCCTCTTATGAATTGTTTTGCGCAAGGATTATATGCCATGAAGTTGGTTGCGAAGCATCAAGGTAAGCTATGCGAATGAAGACGTAAGAGAGGGAAGTAGATGGGCGAACCAAAGATAAAGCCTGGTCGGCTATGCAAGGCTTACGTACATACACAGCCCGCCCTCAACGCTTTTTGCAACTGCAAGGCTGCAACTCATCGAGGATTGAGTACCTGGCTGTGCTTACTAAAGCATGTATTTACAGCATCTATTGATCTATATTTCTACTGCAAATATGAACGGTTTCAAAAGTAGAAAACTAGCTACGTAAGGAGATCCTTGTCGACAAGGATCATGATCTAATAGCTAGCGAAGCCCAATCCAACTTTCGACTTCTCTCCCCACTTGGTACCGTTCAATCGCCTCCCCACTCATTATACCATGGATATAAGTCTCGCCCAAAAGCATGTAATGATCCTTGTTCGAGCTTGCTCTGACAATCAACGGTGTGGCGCAGCCTAGCATCACGCATATTTTATCTCCCGTCATCAGCGTACGAGTACCCAGACCAAGATATCCGTTACGAGTTGTAAAGATTCTTCTGTGCATCATAGCTTGTCCAATACTATGCTCAAAGGATGCCCATAAATGGTGATTCGCGATAGGTTCATCATGAACACCCATAGTTTCGGACTCGGATCCGGGAAACTCCAACAAGGCCTTGCCAACAACCTCAGCTAGGAATGTTTTTCCCAATCGAAGATTTCTCATACCATGCCATCGCTTCTCAATGTTCGAAGCGTTAGAATGAGCCTTGGTTGGCATGTAACCTTGCGGCTCGTTTAAGACGGCGAGATCTTCATCGCATTCCCTGCATTTCCTCGCAAAGAGGTAGCCGAACTCCCTAGGGGCCTTTTCGGGGACAAAAGGTGCTTCCTGACGGTATGTATCTGCGACGACCGTACGGTAAAGAGCTTCAAAGAGCTCTTCTCCATCTCCGTAAGCGCAGGTTTCCGACTGTGATTGGCGCCCCTTGCCACATTCGAAGCTCTCACGGCACCATGGATCAAACTGTATACCGTCGATGGTATCAATCATGATACCTTTTGCATAGAGAGCGCTTCCATCTTCCGAGAATCTCACATCAGGCACCGTGTTCCCAGACGCTCTATAGACAGGCCAACCGCCATCCCAAGAACACTGCAGAGGATAGGCCGGATTCGAAGTACCCCAGTCTGGCAACCACGATGGCAATTTACTGGTGCGACCATTGAAAGATAACCCAGCATTGCAGATGATCGATAAATCTTTCTCCTTCTCAATATATGCTTCTAGGAACCTCCGACAAATGCCATCAAAGGGTGCAGTGTAGGCTGGAGAACAAAGCGTAGTGGCTTTGTCTCCTAATAGGCCATATTTTGCGAACAAGATATCCCGAGAATCGGAGGCAAGGGTTTGCTTAGTTAACCACAATAGAGGAAGTACTTCGAGCTTCTTCCCTGTCTGCATGAAGATGCGCATGCGCGACAGGAACAGAAAAGGATCCAGCATACGCCCTGTCAGTCCGACTCTCTTATTGAGGTCAGTCGGAAATACAAAGGCCCAGTATTTGGTAATCAGTCGTTCGACGTTCGTAAATTCAGATTCTGAGATCGTCTCATCTCCGCATGCGAATTCCACCTCTTTTGCTAATGCGACTTCCTGGATTACCCACGCTCTTTTCCACCAGGTGCGTTTCAGCAAATGCTTTAATGCCATCCATGAGTCGTAGTATCGCATTTCAGCATAGGCTAGGAATGCCCGCTTCGGGTTTGCCATTGTGTCACAGCGGGCTAAGAGCGCAAGAAATCTCATCGCAAGGTCGCTGTCACTTGTCGCGGGGCCCAACCATACCAAGACACGTGTTGCTTTTCGGTACACATCACCCATCATCTTGACTTGATCCCCTCGCTCTTGTATGTTTCCTTGATCAATGCACAGTGCATCTACCCATATATTGCTGACTTTTCGTTTCCGGAGATAGTGTAACGCGGCAGCCAGATTCCCGGCTACACTCAGCTGCATTCCGTTGATGCAAACAGACTGGTTTTTATGGTAACGGTTCGTCGCGCTGTATGTAATAGGGTCGCCCCAGGTGTATGATAGCGCTACATAGTTGATGTGTATATTGTGTAACGAGGCTCTGACTAAATGACCATCTAGAGGAAGTTGTGCACTAAGTTCAAGGATACGGATTTCCTTTTTGGCATTAGAAAGACCGTTAAAAGGTACAATATTCATTGTTGCAGTAATATAGGTGCGAAGAGACCTAAAGATAAAGATCCCCTAGTTCTATCATGTATATACTAGCAGCGCGGAGTTCTATTCCGAGCCATATGTATCCAGACACAACCACTACCATCGCTTGCGTCAATAGATGCTTTCACGTGGTACGTCCGCACGCGCATAAGTCGGTGCAAGCTACAGAAATAGTCTAATCAATACTGGAGAGCAAGCCTCAATCCTTCAGAGCAGACGAGGCTGACCAATGGTAAATTTGAGCAGAAATCCTTTCTAGAGAATGACACCGCACAAAGTGCCGTTATGATCTGCATCCTAGCTACATTGAGCTAATCGTACCGCTCAGCTCTCTTGGCGAATTACCTAGCCTTAAGTACCAGTAAAATGAGGTGTCTGGTTACCTGTCAGCCTTGTTGGCTGCCTACCTCCCCTAGTGCTGCAATGGAACTCTACCGGCCGCTTTTTCAAGTAAAAGTATGGCACCTGGGCTACGCTATAGTAATTAGAGAGGTGCTTGTTGTAGCGCCGTTCTTCGTTAACATTTAAATACACTATGCCATACTAGAGTATGCCCTACCAAAGTTGAATCCAGTCTGACGTTGCACGAGAAGCCCTGGTAGCCTGGGTTTAGGATGTTGACCCCCACGAGTCTCAATAACAATGGCCAGGCCCCTAATGCAAGCCTTCTCCACATCTGCAGGCTGCGCACGAGCCACCTCCAAAACGCCAAGACACTAACGCGACGCGCGCGAATCTCTCGACTGTGACGTTGGCAGCCAGCCTGGTCGCAACTTTGACATCTCCCTTCACCTATATTTTTTCCAAAAATTTGGGTTCCCATCAGATACTAGTTGTCTATGTGACCACTATCTTACCAAATTGACCACTGCTAAACAGACCGACCCGGCAATGGCGGACTACAATAAGCAGACAGTCGCGCAGCTGCGACAGATACTAAAAGACCGAGGTATACCAAGTACGGGCCTGACACGAAAGGCGCAAATTATCGAGAAACTTGAGGAGACAGACGGTGCTCTGGAAACCCCCGATACGCCTACTGAGCCAACCCCACAGGTTGAGGAGGAAGTAAGCGCGAAGCAAGCCACCCCCGAACCAGAAGTACCTGGACCCGCGCTTGCAAAAGCTGGAGGTAATTATATACTCAAAGAGCTGATGGGATCGGCGACTTACCAGAAATAGAGCCCGAAGCGCAACCTGAACCCGAATCTGACACTACACCTGTACCCGTAGCGACGACAGATTCCCTGCCAGAAACAGTATCACACATAGACAGCGACGTTCCATCGCCAGAGCGGACCCAAGCAATTGAGCACCCAGCAGAAGCTGTCACTGAAGCCGACGAGCCGGGTTCAATACAGCCAGCAGGAATCTTCAATGCGCCCCCTACGGATCCAGACAGTGTAGTGGGCCCGGCGGTTACTGAGCCTGCGGATGCGGAGGTTGAGGATGGAAACGAAGAGAGGATTGTAAAAGATGAACTGCCGGAAGCTCCCGGCCCAGCTGCTGAGGCCCTGCGATTGGCAAACCATGACCCCGAAGCACCCAGAGATTTGCAAGACATCACAATGGACGAGAGGCCAACTTCGGCTACACTCAATGAACAAGAATCAGTGGAGAAGCCGGATATTGCCACTGAGTCTGAGCATTCCCCAGACGAGACATCTAGACTCAACACCGAAGAACTCGAGGCCGACTCTAAGAAGCGAAAGAGGCGCAGTGAGACACCGGAGATGAAGGCTCAAGATATCAGAGCCAAAAAGCATCGATCAAGCGAAAACCCTGCGCATGAGGTACATCTTAAAGAGGATGAAGATGTTGTTATGGAGCAAAGACTAGTGGAGGAAGATGATCGTGTCACAGATGCCAAACAGGATCAAACGAATGGCCACCACGCTGTATTACCAGAAGCAGACTCTCCAGTGGCCGAGACCGATGCAAAGCGCGAAAGAAAAGAAAAGGCAGCTCGATACAAAGACTTGGTAAAGTCTAGTGACAACGGAACACTACAGGAAGCCTTGACAGACGATCGACCGACGGTGCCCGCACTCCACCCAGTAACATCAGCTCTGTATATTCGTAACTTTATGCGCCCGTTGCGTCCGGAACCATTGCGTGCACACTTGGTTTCTCTCGCCTCTCCACCTTCTAGCTCACCCGACTCCACAATTGTCAAAGCTCTCTTCTTGGATGCAATGAAAACACACGCTCTTGTCTTGTTCAGTACTAAGACTGCCGCGTCTCGAGTACGAGCGTCATTGCATGGTTCGATATGGCCACCAGAGGGAAAGAGGAAGGAACTATGGGTCGACTTCATTCCTGAAGAAAGGGTCGAGAGCTGGATCAAAGAAGAGGAAGATGCAGTAGCTGCCGAAAAGGAGGCCCGTGCCAGTGGAAGGTCTACTAATCCGAAACGCTTTGAGGTTGTGTATCCCGAATCTAGCGATGGTTCAGTCACAGCAGTGTTCCAGGAGGTTGGTTCCAGCGCTCCCGCAAATGCACCAAGAGGCCCACGTGGAAGTGAAGATACACGTCGTCCGTCCGTCCATCAGCGGCCCTCAGTGCCGACAAAGGATGCTCGTCAAGATACCGAGGCCTCGTTCAAGACACTCCACGAACTGTTCGAATCGACACAGTCAAAACCACAACTATTCTACCTCCCTGTCTCGGATGAGATTTCTGAGATGAGACTGAAGGAATTGGATGCTGAGACAAGTCGAGACTGGGCACCAGGCGAGGTCAGAAAAGGAAGAGGCATCAAGACAGAGATGAAATATAAGTACAGCTTCGACGATGATGATCGTATCGTAGAGGTTGGTGAAGATCGCGGCCCATGGAGTGAAGGATACAGAGGTGGCAGAGCCGGTTTCAGAGGACGAGGCAGAGGCGGTGGGTTCCGTGGTCGAGGGGGCGACTTGTGGAGGGGATGAACAGGGGTGTCGTTTATATTGTGTATCAAACCTTGTATACTATACTGTATCCCATTGGATTCCGCTGCCCAGACAGCGCGTTGGTACTAGAATGGAAAAAGCCTCTCACCATGGCAATGTAGACCAACAATACGTACCATACCTTTATCTTCTTGTACAGGCCATTTTGGATCGTCATTTGAAGGTGAAAACACAACTCGGGGTGCTTCTCCTTATCACGTGTGTAGCCTGTCTGTGTGTCAAAATCGCTGCTCTACACGCCGATAACGACGCCAACGTCATCCACGTGAAAATTGAGCTTTTACTACGTCAGCAGTCAATCGTACCCTTCCTCAACACATCCTACACCGTCGGTGCTTTCGTATCATCTCTCCACACTTCGAGTCATGCTGGACCGAGCTGGGCGAGGGGTACCTCCGCAGACTTGCGCACGCGACTGCGGTTAGCTTCCGTGCGGCTACCTAGATCGTATTTGAGCCAGTCGCCCGCATCGAGCCCGCCTATCTCCAGCTCGACACGATCCCTTCAAACATTGGCTCCCGTGTACCCATCGCACGACTTTGGAGGGATGCCTTCCAAATCAAGAGGTTTAAGAACCTCTACGGGTTGGTATGTTACGTAAAGGATCTTGTTACTAAAATAAGCTGAGATGGCCCCCTTGTCTGGTGCGGCCGCGACTTGCACATATTTTCAGCTTTAAATTTCCGTGGCGTAATCAGATTCCTCACATTCACTAACTCCTGGTAGCTTGACGTGCCGTCAGCGCCGGGTCAAGTGCGATGAAGGCCGACCGAGTTGCCAGAATTGCGAAAGGGTCACCCGCGAATGTGTCTATGCCGAGAAATCATCTGCACCTCGGCAACCCAGGGCTTTGAGTGCTCGCAAGCCAGAAGAAGGCTCGTCAACTGGTACCGAATCGGTGCCGCCAGATAGCGACCCAGAAGCGAGTTGTTCAATATCAGGGAGCACACTAAGTCCAAAGACTGTGGCTCCCATCCAATCATGGATACCATTTCCCACCGGGCAATCAGTGCTCTCTGATAACATAATTCCCGACGAGGGATTCCTTCTCAATGATAGCTTTTTTAGTTTCAGAGATAGTTTGATAACCACTTCTGGTCCCAATGAATGGTAATATCAATCTACTTGTAAAGCTAGTAAGAAACTGACGCTCAGCAGGTATGACCGGCTAGCAGAAGACGCGATCATGTGCATGCAGGAGGCACCTCGAGAAACCTTCTTCAGGAATTTTGACTTCGCAACCCTGTCGAGAAGACAATCCCCTCTACAGTCCATTACCTTGGAACCCGGGGGTGGTCGTTTCAGCAATATGAATATCCAATCAATGAACATCTCGACCCAGCCGTGGAATACCCACACAAGGCTCGAACTGAACAGTGAAGAGATGGTGTATTTTTCACATTATGTGACTGTTGTAGCGCCGATACTGGACCTGTTCGATACCGAGAAGCACTTTGCCGATGTTGTGCCACATCTCGCTCTGCGCAATGTCGGGTTGCTCAAGTCCATCCTGGCAGTTGGCGCACGCCACATGAGTCTCTACCCGGACCACAACATTGGTAATGAGTCCGCATCGCAAGTACATCATCAACCATCTAGAGCACGTCGTAGTGTGCCAACACCTATGCGAATGATTGCTGAGCGGTTTTTCTTGGAGACACTACAGTACATATCGCAAAACTTGATATACCAGTCGTATACAAGTTCTCTAGAAATACTGACAACTGGTATCATGCTCTCGACATGGGTGATGTTTGGGGCAGGTACAATTTATGACCACAGCGAATGGGATCGCCATCTAAGAGGAGCTTTTTGGATCCAACAGAACACAGGCACGAGCGGAGAGTCTGCAAACGGATTGCAGCGTGCAGTCTGGTGGGCATGGCTACGACAAGATGTATGGGCAGCTTTCCGGACTGGGAGACCAGCACTTACTGTCCACCAACCGATTACACCGATGGCAGAACTTACATTAGAGGGGCTGACGACACATATCGTATACATTGCTGCCAAATGTGTACAATATGCGGCAACTTCCAAACAAGATGATATCGCTGGCTATATCGAAGCTGGAGAAACCCTACTTCGGATACTTGATGCATGGAAACAGCTTCTTCCACCATCATTCGATCCTATCCCTGTTGTATCCTCACCTCAAGTAACGCCACCGCCCTCGTTGGGAAAAACTCAGATCCAGCCCATATGGATTCATCCTCCAGCGCATGCTGCTGCCATTCAAACTTATCATTTTGCAAGGATAGTCGTTCTACTTAATCAACCTTCTACTGGCGGTCTCAATACGTATCAAACACGCTTCAAGCTCCTTCACGAAAGTACCTTGATCATATGTGGAATCGCAGTAGCAGATCAATCGCAAAATCTGCCATCAGCTTTTGTTAGCTTTCAAGCATTATATGCAGGTAAGTATACAGCGATGCGTTCACGTTGATCGAACACTAATAACATACTAGCTGCGCTTTGTGCTGAGACAAAAGAAAGGCAAGACGAGATACTAAAGATTCTTAGAGAAGTCTTGAGCATCGGCATGTTCCCCTCGGTCTGTATGTTGAATGACCTGGCCAATGTATGGGACCGCAGCTCGAGCCAATGACTCCATCAGACAGCTCACCTTGACGGATGGATATCCTAAGCCTGAAACTGAGGCCACATCTCAAGTGGGACGGCTTCTCTCCTGTCACGGACCAAATCATACCAATCTCCGCGTCTCAAGGATAAAAAAGATCATTGGTAGTCCGGTTACCTCGCGTCGAGCACCTATCAAACTTCAGATACGTTGATCCTGGCTCTTCTTAGCGCGGCTTGATACTCTTTTAGGACATCCGGTAACCAGTTCAATCTACCTCATCATTGTACAAGCAATCACTTGATGATCTGGCAACAATTGTATAAGCGTACCACCGCACCATCAGAAGTCAGATCACTTGAGACTTCTGGAAAATAAGGGTCCCTGCAGATAACCTCACGTGACTGGACATCAACCATTCTATTTGAAGTATCATAACGAATAGGTATCAAAAGGATGTCCATTGAACGCACGCCCCTCCTTGAAGACCTTCTTCGGCCTTTCGCAATGTCCGCGGCAGCGAGATCCTAGACGACCTCGCAATCGATACCGCAAGCGACACCGCAATTGTAGAGCTTCACAAGGTAGCTAGTCTTGTTCTGTCGGCCCAGCATCATCTTTGCGCCGAAGTATTCCCGGATATTCGTAAGGCAACGTACGATCCTACCAGTCGCGGAGGTATCGGCATTCCGAATCAGGGTTTTCCCTTGCAACTCTCTATTGAGAGTAAGTGGCTTACTTTGTAAGCATGATTACGAATTTGGCCATGTTAACGGAGTTTTCGGAGTCGCGAATAGAACTACTTGGAGACATGGTGTTGTTTTCTTTCGTACGAGGTCCTATTACCATGAAAAAAAGCGGCTTGTATGAGATCTCTGGAGCGTTCATGTATTATTAGAACGGGTTGGTGGGGTGGGTTTCATTCTCTTTGGCACTAGATTTTAGAACGCGACTCGCAATAGAGAAAGATTACCTTGGCAATTGTTATTTTTAGGATCCAAGATCGGGATTCTCCTCTAATAGTCGAAGCGTACAAACCAGACAGCTACGAATACAATGTAAACACAAAATCTGTCTATTGCCTAGAAAGGGTTCACGAAAAGAGATGGTGTCAGTACTCTGAGAACCAACTTTGGAGAACCAACAACTGGCTGGTTGATAGTGATTCAGCCTCTTCTCATGTTAAGACGGTCTACAGAAGTACAGCAATCGCCAGCCACGTTCTTTGCCAAACGCAGCCTTATGAGGATCCATAAAATCGCGCACTTTTCACAATATCTCGATAATCTCGCATCAAAATTGTCAATCAATACCATAAGAGTCAGCCGATCTCGCACAACGATGGAATGGGTGAAGAAGATCGCGATATTTCGTATGAACCCATCCCCTTACAGTCTCTGTTCTATCGTCTGCAGATTACTTTCTGTTCTCAGCAATCACTATAGGCTAAATGATGCCCACTGCACATATATGGAAGCCGTTACCTCACATGAAGCTTATAATTCGTCAAGTTTCACAGTACTGACGGACACAATACGCACTGCACAGCCTCAACCCCTTAACGAGCCGCTGCATGCGTCCTATTCCAGGCTTCCCCACATGGGGCTGTTTAACCACATATTGACACAGAAACCCCAAGTTGATCCGGATTGGTGCTGGAGATAGACTGCAGGACAGTGATGATCAGCCGGGCCGCAGAATGCAAGCAACATAGGATCCAGAAATAAGTGGGTAGATCACTGGTTACACGTCGAGTGGTGGCCGCCTGACTTCATCTCTGCTCACCAACTTCATACCAAACACCAACCACGCTCGCAACAGACTTTCTTCTCTATACGATACGACACGATATCGAAATTGCTATGCCTCCTCCACGGAATCCTTGACGTTGATCAAAGAGCGATATAGTAACGATTCACATGAACGTGTGAGACGATATGTCCAGCGGGCTTCTCCAACAGATATCCAGGTGATACACACATATTGCCTACAGTAGAGTTCCCCAGACTATCCAAATGGCATCTCTACCATACCCGTCGACAAGTATAAAAGCCCCATGAACACACCATCAACCACGATGTTGTCGAAAAAAAAACACGCAAGAGCACAGTAAGCAACCCAACTAAAAGCCCCCTCAATCCCTCACCCTCAAAATGAAATACACCACCACAACCCTCTCCCTCCTCACAACCCTCGCCCTTGCCTCTGCCCCAACAGACCCCCAGCGCATCCTCCCTCCAAACTGGTCCTTCACCCTCTCCTCCTTCTTCGGCCCAGGCTGCCCGGACACTAGCAAAAACACCTCATCCTCCTCCACAATCCGCACCACGCGCCCCACCCACGGCACCAACACAATCGACTTTTCAGAAATCTACTACTGGTTCATCGCCTACCCCTGGCTCCGCGTCGATCTCGCCTCCGGCCCGCGTCACACCTGGTGCGAAGCCACCGTCTCGTACAAAGAATTTGCGGATACAGAGGGGAAGGCGGAGGCGGAGAGGTATAGGTTGAGGGTGCATAAGAATGGGACCAAGGGGTTGCTGACGTATAGGTTGGATGAGGGGGTGAGGGTTTATTGGGATTTTGCGTATTATGAGGGGGGGGGGAGGGCGTTGGGAGGAGGGAGGTATGGTGTTCCCCCCTTTTTTTTCTCTTCTATTTCTCTTTCTTTCCTTTTGGCTTGTCGATCGTGTGACGGAGGGAGGGGGAGAAGGGAGGTATGACAGAATAGAGTAACTGACCTTGATACACACATAGGTTGCCGATACGATTGATCTAACGGGCCCCTTGCAATCCGGACCGCATGCCCAAGAGCACTATTCGAACATTAGTTATCCGCCTCAACTTATTCCGCAGAAGAAATGCGGGAGTGGGTTGTTTATTTTTCGTACGGAGCTGTGGGTGGTGGGGGAGAAGGGGCAGGTGGGAGTTGTGGAGAGCGAGTATGAGGATAGTGTGGAGTTGGGGAGGCAGTATTATGGGACGCAGCAGGGGTTTAGTTATGATTGGGAGAAGTGTGAGTGAAGATGGAAAGGGGGGTTGGTTGGCTGAGTTTGGGAAGTGTCAGTGATGTCGATTTTTCGGGTCTTCTTGTCGTAGTCGAGCAGATTCGTATTACCTTTTTCTATAAAATACGTTCTCTTCTATTCACCCAAGCAAAATGATACATGTGATGTATTTGTTAGACATCTATAGCACGCTTTCTCGATCGAGCTTTGATTGATCAATTGCACAATCACTGCCCAATATTTCTGAATAATGTACATAATGCTACAAGAATTGGTGCATGCTACACGTCATCTACTTTCATCATGCCATACATCGTAAAGGCGAAGCAATCTCACCGCTCGGCAAGCATATTCTTGATGGATCGCCAGTAACTGCCGTCAACCTCCTTTTGCAATTCCTCCTTAGCTAGCCACTTGAAGTCCTGAAGACCGAGCTTGTTCTCCTTCAGGTCGACTTGACCAGCCATGATGCGCGCCTTCATGAAGAAGGTCTTTGCGCCGTACTCCTTGAGGCTTCCAGAAGGTCGCGGCTCGCGATACTCCAGTTGGTAGTGGCCAATTGGCACGTGGCCGACGAGCCAGGTGTTCATGTTGACGCCACCGGTGCTGGTAATGATACGGTTTGCGGCCTAGGACTTTGTTAGCACACCCTCTCTTTCGTCCAAGTGGGGGTGGGGTCATACCCCATGTAGATGCTCATCCTTCAGGCGATCTTGTGGGAACTGCCATTGCCCCTCCTTGTTCTTCACAAGAAGATACAGCGTCCGTTGCAGCGCGCGGTTCAAACTCTTTGTGTCATTTTTCTGGTCTGCCTCTGTCACTCTCGGCATTGGCCTCTCTACAGGCTCACGCTCCATCTTGTTTGCGCCAGTGGTGTCTGGTGCATCTTCCAGACCAGACTGCTCAGCGTCCTCTAGCAGTTTTCCAACCTGATGTTCGAAATCACTCTCAGGTGCTCCAACAAGCAATTCATCATTCCAGGCCTCGTCTCCGTAACCCTTGTACCGTCCGATATCACGGGCGGGGGTCAGCCGTTGCTTCATCTTCCGTTTCCATTCTAGATCGGCCGGGGTTCGCTTCTTGACGTAGAAGTATCGTGTAAAGGGGAGTGCGAGTCGTTCATTCAGACGTTTTTGGTAGAGAAAAAAGGCGGACTCGAATGGATGCAGGTCGCGTGTTATTTGCGGGGGGCGGGACAGGACGACACCGGCATTGACAGCGTATGCGGTTGAAGGAGATGCTTGAGCAACCGGGGGAACATGCTGAGTGGTTTGGTCCGGGGTCTGTACAGCTGCAGCGGCGGATGCGTAGGTACGGGTGATTGTGTCTCTACATGAGCGACATATCGAGGGGCCTTTGTTCGTCAGCAACCAGGATGCGCCCAATGCCAATTGCGTTTCATACCGGCTCTCGAGGCCAGACGCCTAGTCGCCTGCTGTCCGGTGTTCATATCTCCCCAAGGCCGTGGCCGAATTACGATGCTGGCGCAGCCATCTCCAGACGTTGGAAAAGTTCGGGGAGCGGAAGTGCTTTGGGCCTAGCTCGGCATTACCTAAGCAGCTATGCCAATAACTTTTCTTTGCGCGCGGGCGCCATCGTTTCTTCTTCACGGCACTTTTCCTTATCTCCAGCATACTCGCACTCTCATGAGATGTTGGCCATTATTATGGTGCCCAGAGGAAGTCGAGCAATCTAAATTCGCTAGCGGTACCCTTACAAACTCTCCAGAGTACAGTTAGATAGTCATTGCTCACATTCTTGCATGCCCTCCAAGACGTGATGATTACGCGCCTGAGATGGACGGTTATTTTGTCCGTGAAGAAAAGACATGGACTGCTTCTCCGTAGCCAGTCGTCTACTTGTGCGTGAGCTTTGCTTGTGGTCTACGTACTGAAGTACTGCCTTCGCCCATGATAGAGGGAGTAACGGCATCTGCCCTGCCCTCCGATGCGAAGCCAGGCCCCAGAATAATCAGAAGTGACGGCATCTTGTCTGCTGCATCTGAGCCATAGAAGGTCCATGTAAATCCATGTCCAAACTGCAACCCTGACAGTTGTCCATGTCGTGAATTGTCGGTCATTTCTTCCCCCGATCCCCAAGTCTTGGCATCGAAATTTGGGACTGGACGCGTTCTCGCCGCGCAGACCTTTGGGTCAGGTAACCACCACAATCAAGATACCCCTCATATACCGCCGAAATGTCTCTCTCGATACCAAACGCCCCCAATGCCGGCCTCTTCAAGCAAGGCTATCAAAAGTATGCTTTTGCACAACCCCGCAATCACTGTAAACACTCAACTAACCACCCCGCAACAGCTACGACGCCGAAGATGGAGCCGTCATCCGCAACATCGATGCCTGCCGGACGATTGCCCAGACGGTCCAGACATCTCTCGGACCATATGGCCGCAACAAGATTGTCATAAACCACCTCCAGAAGATGATCCTCACCTCAGATGCGGCAACAATACTGCGTGAACTCGAGGTTGTACACCCGGCAGCCAAGCTCCTGGTCATGGCCAGCCAGCAGCAGGAGGCAGAGATGGGCGATGCCACAAACTTTGTCATTATACTGGCTGGTGAGCTATTGAAGAAAGCTGAGGAGCTGATCAGGATGGGTCTCAAGACAAGTGACATTGTCTTGGGCTACGAGAAGGCACAACTTGCCGCTCTTCAAACACTTGAAGGTGTGTGTTCCTGCAGACATTCCCGATACTTACAAAGCTGATTCAATTCAGAGCTCGTATGCGACAAGGTCGAGGACATCCGGTCACAAGAGCAACTGAGCAAGGCCATCCGCACCGTTGTTGCCGCTAAACAGTCTGGCAGCGAAGACTTCCTCGCTGACCTCGTCGCCGAAGCCGTTCTCGCCGTCCTCCCCAAGAACCCCGTAAACTTCAATGTCGACAATGTCCGCGTGGTCAAGATCATGGGTGGAGCTCTGGAGCAGAGCAAGGTGGTCAAGGGCATGGTCTTCGCAAGACAGCCCGATGGTACTGTGCAAAAGGCAACCAAGGCCAAGGTCGGAGTCTTCTCGTGCCCAATCGATATTTCGCAAACCGAGACCAAGGGCACGGTACTGCTACACAACGCAAAGGAAATGATGGAGTTCACAAAGGGCGAGGAGCAACAAGTGGAGCAGGCTATCAAGGAGCTCCACGACTCTGGCCTGAGGGTGGTTGTTGCTGGATCGACAATTGGCGAATTGGCCATGCACTACCTGAACCGTTACAACATCCTGGTCATCAAGATTCTCTCCAAGTTCGAGCTGCGACGGTTGTGCAGGGTGGTTGGAGCCACACCGCTCGCCCGTCTCGGTGCACCCATGCCGGATGAGATGGGCAGCATTGATGTGGTCGAGACACTGGAGATTGGTGGTGACCGCGTCACTGTCTTCAGGCAAGAGAACGAACAGACACGGACTGCCACTCTGGTACTTCGCGGTGCCACTCAGAACCACCTCGACGATGTAGAGCGAGCGATTGACGACGGTGTCAACGTAGTCAAGGCCATTACCCGCGACGCACGGTTAGTACCCGGTGCTGGAGCAACTGAGATGCAGTTGGTCGAGAGAGTCAAGGCTATTGCAGACAAGACACCAGGCCTGGCCCAGTACTCGATCCGCAAATATGCCGAGGCATTCGAGGTTATTCCGCGCACGCTCGCCGAGTCAGCTGGTCTGGACGCAACCGAAGTGCTGGCCAAGCTGTACGTCGCACACGCAGCACAGAAAAACCGCAAGGACGACGAGTGGACGGTGGGTGTGGACATTGAGAACAACGACGAGACGGGCACGCTTGATGCCAAGGCCGAGGGCATTCTGGACCTGTGGGTCAGCAAGATGTGGGCCATCAAGCTGGCGACGGAGGCAGCAAGGACGGTGCTGAGCGTGGACCAGATCATTGTGGCCAAGCAGGCTGGTGGGCCTAAGATGCCGGGCAAGGCACAGCAGGGCAACTGGGACCAGGATGACTAGAAAAAAAGGAATTGGTGTGACGAATAGCATGTGTATAATGACCAGGGCTAGACGCCATCAAAGCATTGAAATGGATGTGTTTCAGTCCCCACCTCGTTTCCACCATGCCATTGTGTGACACAGGTCGATAGTGGGCTCTTTTTTTTGAGACAGAAAGCATGTCTAACTAAATCATGGCTTGATATTCTATTGTTGTCCTTTTGCATAGCGCTCAAGGCTAGTAAAGTCTATGTAGCCTTTTTACAATGGGCTCTGGATATGGATGACGGGTGCCTCCTGGTGGGCCATACATGGGAAATAAATTTTTTGGGTATCGCATCTCTTTTTTTTTCTTTTTGCTTTCTTCATCTTCCACCGTCTGTCTTCTTCTTTTCTTCTTCAGAAGTGTGCCTTTCTTTCTTCCTTTTGTTTTGGTGTTTATTCAAAACGCATCCCTCCCCTCAACCCCCCAACCCACACCCAATTTGATGCCATGATATTCCCCGTTGTCCAGGTTATAAGTTCCAAAATGTCCAAAAAATGCGAAATGAAAATAAGAGAGAAAATCTCGTTGGGAAATATATCCTGAGATGTTCACGACCCTGTTGAAACAACAATGGACTTATACTTGTCCTATAGGGACTCCAAAATTCAAAGGAGGAGTCTTCAGTCTGACGCCGTCGACGACTTCTGTATTGTTATTACTCGGCTTGCGCGAGTCGGATGATGTGTTTCGGCTTAGCGGTAGACCTGGGTCTGCATCTGCTGCAGGTGGTGCAGTGGGGGGATCTGGTACGACCTCGGGCTCGGGTGCATCCTTGAGCCTGCTGAATCTGTCTTGGTCCTTTGCCACCTTTTCGAGTACGTCGTCGAGTACGTCGAGGGCAATGTGGTCACTTGCACCTTCCACAGGGTTCGTGGGCAGCATGAGGGGCCCGATGAGGGGCTGGTCGTCTGCTTGCATGCTTGGCTCCGGCTCGTAGTACTCTGTAGCAGGCGCTTCTTCAGGGGCGGCGGGCTCTTTGTCGGAGTGGACTGGGGAGAGAGCGCGGGGGATCAGTGGAGTGTGGCCGGCATGCAGCTTGTTTGCCTCGGGTAGCGGGGAGAGGATAGCGTGTGTGGGCGGCGGGGAGGGCAGGACCTCGTCGTCTAGCTCCGAGTTGGGCAGAGAAATGCGTGTTGGGAGTTCTGGGCGTTTCTGCCGCTTTTGGAGCAATCCTCCGAAGGATGTAGCGTGGGCATCGAGGGAGCCCAGTGGGTTAGGGGCTGTAATGGCGACCATGTCGTGTTGCTTGTCTGGAATAAGCTCGGCGGGAGGAGTGGTGGTGTCTGGGGCAGTGAAGAGAAGGTCAGGACGAGGAATGTCCATCTTGGTGAGGCCCGCCCATACGGTCTGGGTTTCTGCATGGGTGTATGTCATGGTGAGGTTACTGCAACGCTAGAAGGCGGTTAGCTGGCTTCTGCGTCTTCTAGAGGGCCTAGTGACCAACCTAGGGGTGCGTGACGTGCGTGGTGGCCGGAGGGATATGCAGAGATGCAGATATGTAGTGTTGGCGAGAGCAGAGGAGGAATGGCGGCAGCCCAGGCTGAGGGCGCCCTGCTCTGGCTTAATTAAATTCAAAAACGGGCACGAGTAAGCGTGGTGTGGTGGGTGGATCAAGTGTGCCCCAAAGCGAAACGCAGGCGTGTGGTTGCATCGCGACGTGCATCCAGCAACGACCCATGTCACACGTCATAGCCGCGCTCGTGCCTGGCGCTGCGTGGTGCTTTGTGTGTGGTGCATCGCCCGCGCCCGCCCCAGCAACCACGACTGCGGCTGCGGCGTGCATTTGCATTCCCCTCCATCCCCCCCCCTCTCCCAAATTCCCCCATCCCCAGGGGCCCGGCTTTGTCCTGCTGCTGCTGCATGTTTCCTGCATCCGCATCCGCATCCGCATCCGCCAAACACTCCCCCTCCCAAGCCACCCCCAAAACGTGGCTTGCGAGCTGGTGCAGTCCGCCCGCTAGCCAGTCAATCACCATGAGGTCCTTCTTGGCTGAGCTGGGCCCCGATATCATCATGCCCGGCCCAACCTCGCAGCCTCTCCCCTCCCAGATCCCCCCGGCCCCCAGCAACTCGAGACCGCTCCGGCTTTGGAATCCCCAGTTCTTGGCGGCACGATAACACTTAGTAGACTCCTGCACGTGAGACGGTATTGGCACTTCGTCATCAAGAGGCCCAAGTCCCAAAACCTGCCATCCATCCGTTCCCGGTCGCGGGGCTGAAGAGGGGTAACCCGTCTTCTTGGAAAAAAAAACATCACAACCCAAAGGTAGACGTCTAGAACGCAGCAAGCTGCTTTGCCTACCCTGGTTTCAACCATCTCCAGCCCACCTGCTTGGGTACGGCAGTTTTACTTTCCGACATCTCCCGCGTTCTCCAACTGCCCCAGATTGTGCGCTTTCCTAATCCGGAGGACTAGCCACACCCACGCATGTGTTGACCGTCGTTATCACTCCCAGCCGCGCCAGCTAGGATCAGCCATGGATGCTTTCCCATACATCCCACCACATCTCAAATATGCTGGCCTATCCAAGCAAGAAAGAGATAGAAATGCCGCTGCAGAAAAAGGACGTGACAGCACCAAGGCCAGCGTCACCTTCTTGAGCCAGGCCAATTCCCCGGGGACCAATTTGTCGCAAGCGGATCCTCTCAACACCGCAAGGAGACACAGCACCATGAGCACCCGCAGCTACCCAACACCATTTCCCGGAGGCATGGAGACCACGGAAGATGATGACCTTCCCCCGTTTCCGGAGCCGGAGGTATCTTCACTGGCCCTCGATACTAAACCTGGCGCACAGATACATTACACATATTACCCTGCCTCAAAGCCGCAGGGCAATCACCCCAACCCGTTTTCCCAGACGCTTGTCGTCTTTCTCAACGGGGCCATGATGCCACGAAGCTCCTGGGACGCTGCAATACGCAGCTTCCTGGAAAAACGAATCACAGGCCGACTACCGTATCCAGGGTTACTAAGCTACGATCGATATGGTCAAGGGGAGTCTGACCCAGACCCCGACGACCCTCACCCCCCGCCCTCACACGGCCATGACGCCATTTCAGCCGTCAAAGCGCTCAAGCAATTTACCCTACAAATTTGGCGCGAACACCTCGATATCAACAAGCCAACCCACTACCCCTGTCTGATCTTTGTCTGCAACAGTCTAGGCTGCGCCCTTGCCCGCCTGTTCGCCCAATGCTACCCAGGCACCGTTTCTGGCCTCCTCTTTCTCGACAGCATAATTGCGAATTCCGACTACCAGGAGTTCTGGCCAGACCCAGATGCTCCAGACTTTGATCCCCACATGCTCCCTGACGACGTGACAGCCGATCAGGTCCGCGCTATGAGGGAAAAGTACAGGAGCATGTTTCACCCGGAGGTACCGAGTCCCGAGGGTCTTTCACGCAGGAACCTGGCTAAACTGCTGCCGGATGCTGGGGCCCCGAAACTAGAGGGGTATCTGGGTCGAGGCCCTTATTTGACGGTTGTGGGTCATGATTGGGAGACGTTTGCTGAGCAGTCTTGTATGTTTTCCACCCCCATCACATGTCTGTTATACAGGCTAATCTTAAAATCATAACAGCCAACCCTCCCCTCAACACTCCCAAAGCCCTCACAATGGCGTATGCGAACCCGGCATGGCGCCGCTACAACGAGGAGCTATGCCGCATCACCGAGGAAGGCAAGGCCATTGGCCCCATTACCGCGGTCCGCTGCGGCCACTTTATCCAAAGAGACGATCCACGCTTTGTCAGCGACGAAATGGTGAGTTTACTGGATAGAGTGGTGAATCGGGTGCAGCAGGTGAGCAAGCGAGATTGAGAATCGATGGTACGAAGATGGGATCGTGGTAATAAGTGTACATACGTAATATATCATAAGAGAAGAGAAGGAACAAGTAGGAAACAGAGTCCCACATAGGGAATGAGGTGAATTTCATGTGTTTCCATCATAGGGCATATATACGTATATTTGCGTGAACAACAACATCTACTATACAAAAGTTCCCTTTCCCTTGGAAAAAAAAGAAAAGGAAGAAAGAAACAAGTTCAAAATCAAAAACTCAAAAAAGCCGCCCATATTTACAAAAAAGACCCATATCCATAGCTAAGCTAGTCGCATCATCATCAAGCTAGCCCCGGAAGATTCCCCCAAAAAAAGATACAAAGCCAGTTTCCCTATCTCCCCCGAAAGACCCACGTAGCTAACCCCTCTCTTCACATGTGCCTGATTTCCTCATGTAATATTTCATCTGCAGGCACATGACGGAGCAAGCAAGAACCATTTCATCGGGAGGAAAATCGGACACCGAGGTCCTCGTAAGCCTGGAATGTGCGCCTCGTGATAAGGCGCCAACCCGAACTGTGTGGCCCCCCCCCTCACCTAAAAAAACTACTTTAAAAACGGGGGGAGTTAAGAAAAGTCATAGTAGGGGATTTAATGCCGAGAAAAAAAAAGCTTGTCACATGTCAAAAGTCGTCCATATCACCCATGAAGCTATCCACATCGCCGGTATCGCGGCCGCGGTGTCTCGCATGTGGGACATCATCGTGCTCAAACATTTCTTCGTCGTCATCGTCGATATCGTCGTCGTGGTGATCACCATGCTCGTCTTCCTCTTCTTCAACCCGTTCCTCTAGCAACCTTCTCTTTTCCGCTTCGCTGAGACCCGCTTTACTCGCTGCTTCCATGCGCACACGCAACGGGCGGTTCTGCATGTAGCTTTCCATGTAGCTTGCGCCGAGGCTGCTCGGGTAGCCATAGCTGCCTGCTTGATCCACATCAGCGACGCCTGAGCCGTGCAGACCGCCGACATAGGTGTCGAAATCTTGGTCTTGATCTGCAATGCCATCGCTTTCGAGCTCCGTGGTTGCGACTGCTGAGTTGGGGAAGATTGGATTGGGACCAGCGGTTTCGGGGATTGAGTGGGGCGGTTGAGTAGGCGAAGGGTCGAGGAAGGTGCGCGATGCGGTTTGTGCGGTCCCAAAGGGTATGCTTGGTGAGCGTGGCGAATGAAGCGGTGGCGAGTGCTCGGTTGCAATGGCTACGGGTGTTGGCGTCTGAGACTCTGTCAAGGCCTTGTTGGCGGACCGGATGGCGTTGGCCATTGGGAGGGGAAGGCTGTGGTGTACGGCATCCTGGTTCTCAATGTAAACTGGACTCTCCGATGTAAGGCGCGGATCAATCATGTCGTCAAGCGAGGCAATGGAATTGGAGGCTGATGTTGTTTCGCTGCTGGGCGAGGTGAGCAATGGCTCGTCGACAGTGTCCGAGGGATGGACCGTCTGGCCATCAATGACTAGACTGACTCTCTTGCGCGGTGTTTTGGCCTTGTCTTTGTGTCGCAGTGCCGACTTCTTCATTGTCGAGCGTTTGGACTTCTTGGCTGCTTCGGTTGGCTGCTTCTCCCTCGTCAGCATGCCCAAGGCTGGGTTCTCCATGTCCTTGTTGTCCTTCCTCTGCTTCCGGCCTTCTTTACTCTGCTCAGCATCTCTTGACGCTCCTGCTACGGGCGTGCCTGCTACGCTGTTTGCGCCGTAGGCAGTGTCTGGCTTTGGCGTCGGTCTCTTTCTCTTCTCTGGCGAACTGTCGCGTGCGTCGAGCAGTGGCAGAAAGACGGGCGTGACTAAACCGTAGAGCTCCTGCTCTCTCTTGTGCACCTTTGTGTGCTTCTTCTGCTTAGTTCTTTCCTCGGGCTCGGGCGCCTTTGCGTGGGGCGGCGAGTGCGCAGAGGGCTCCTGCGGTGCTGATGAGGGAGCAGTGTCCTCAGCATTACTCGCACAAGTTTTCTGGGCAGAACTTAATTGCTGAGGGCATTGCATTGAGCGGTACTGGTCTATAAGCTAGGCCGGAATCAGTCCTCAACAGCACTCTGACAAACATGGACAGGGCGCGAAACAGTGGAAAAGCCGCCGGCGGAAAGGGAAAAAAAGGAAAGGCAAAGGCGTAGTGGTGGTATTAATAGTCAAGGACATACCTGGTGGCCATAGTCGCGCAGTTCGTCCTGCTTTGACTTGATATAGTCGTTGATGTCCTGCTGCAGCTGCTGCCTTCTGAGCTCGACGCTGCGGGCGAGGGTGTCCAATTGCTCCTTGGTGAAGCCTGGAACCTCGGCCAGGCTCGGGTCGGATTGAAGAAGCATGGACTGGGCGGTGGACGAGGGAGTCTTCTGATCGGCCGGGAGATTCCGCTTTGGGCGTGCGGTGGGCAGGATTTGCAGCCTTGAGCGTGTAGCAGGCTTTGGCGACACTGGATCGTCTGCACCTGGGCAGTGTCAGTGTCAGTGGGAGGCATTGCCTGGGGGCAGAGGCAGCACAGGCGGTCCATTGTCGCATTTGGCAGTGGGAATGGCATACCTTGTGTCGGCGAGTGACGCATTCGCCTAGCGGCGATTGGCTGGGTCCAGGCGGTCACAGGGCTCAACGGCTATACCGTACCTTGGACTGATCTTACCCCCAGGCAACGGGCAATGGGCAACTGACCAGCAGAGGGTGGCACAGCCAGCAGCGGCGGCGGCGGCAGTCAATTGCGTGCTTCAGCTGGCGCCGGCAAGGAAAACGGCAAAATCTCTGTTGTCGCGCGGTGTCATGAGGGGGCCCAAGTTGGAAACTGAACGCTTTCTACTAATTATCGAACAGCCGCCAGACCTCATACGAGGCATAGTGCGGTGGGGCACCTCGCCCAAACGCGCAGAGATCAACGCTTCTAGAAGGACTGTAGCCTTTGTGCTGACGCCCTTCACCACCCCAACCCACACGCCCTGCTGCTGCTACGCAACGAGTGCCTGCAACAGCCTGTCCGTATATCCAAATACCTATACACAGGTCTGCTCGCGTCAGGGCAGGCCGGGAATCCGCCATGGTCGCTACCGACGCCTTGTGTATGCGCCCCCCTGTGCACTAGCATGTCAAGCGTGCATGGCTTTCCTCATCCGGTTATCCCCCAAGCCAAGTTACTCCCATTTACACCGATCAATCTCTCCGGCCTCTGAACTCTGGTTTGCCAGATCTCTCGAGGCCCTGCTTGGTGTTCCCGATATTCGGTTTACACAAATGCACCAGTGCTGACAAGCAGAGGGAACCCACTTCAGCGGAGAGACAAGCCATGTGTCTAGACCCACTTCACATGCTCGCAATGAGTTATCTGCAGCAGTGGCTGTGATAAGTGCGGGGAGGATAGAGAGACACTGCATGATTGGATGCTAGACCTCTTGTTGGGAACAATGTCTGAACTTTGTTGGAACTTTGTAGTCGAATAGCTATTCGCGTCTGACCTGTTGAGCGCGCTCTACATAATACACATATATACATACGTCCTCCTGGACCAGTGATAGGGTGTCTCAACGCCTGTTTCCCGTGCCTCTGACGATATGCTCTCGACAATATCGCTATGCCTATATTCGATCGATGCGCGAACCATGTGCTTAGCTGTACTACGCGTGGATCGAACAGTCGGTGTTCTCCACCACTAGTGCATAGCTTGAAACACCCTGAAGCCAACGCTGGCGGCATTGCTTGGTTCGTTGACATGGACTAAAAGCAGCGCCGTTGCTCACCACGGCGTGACCAACGAACTCTGTGGCGTTGGAAGCGGAAAGTACCACCGGTACACTAGACAGGCAAGCCGAGGCTCAGGTCAGAATGGCAGCTCCGCCGCCGCACCGTGCCGCACCTGACTCTTTGGCATTCACCTTCTCCTGCTCTATTCTCGTCCACCACGTACTCAGTCGCCGCCTTCCTCCTCCTTTGCCTTCTCTTCCGCCTCGGCCTTCTTCTTGTCTTCCCACTTCTGTTTCTTCTCTAGAAGCTTTTGTAGGTTCTTTGCCCCGTTAAAGACTCCATATGTCTTTGCACTGCACGCTGCACATGTCGGGTCCTTTCGATATCGCTTCAAAGCGCATGCTTCGCAGAAGTAGTGTCCACACTTTGTGATGATAGGCGTCTTGTACGGTTTTTTGCAGATGATGCAGGCGAACGGTATCTTTTCCAAAAGTGCCAGGTCGATGCCGTCTTCGTCTTTTTCTTGGGCGTCACGGTTGGCCGACGCGACAACGGTGCCACTAGGCTTCTTGCCCTTAGTGGACATTTCCCACTCGCGATCAAGCTTCCAGCCTGCTGCGTAGTCTTCACGAGCGTGCAGAAACTTGCAGTTGTCGCCAAAACCACAGAAACCCGTCTGCTTGTAGTCCTTGCACACATCTGGCGTGTAGTCGGTAACCGTGATTGTTCGAATGTTGGTGGATGCTTTGACAGGCCCTACTTGGCGCGTCGGCGCGTCGGGGTTCTTTTCGATGAGCGAAGAGGGCTTCGTGCGCGTACTGCCCAACAGGTTCTTGGAGCTGAGAGCATCGTCGGTCTTTTCCTCGTACCAGTTGGACTGCTTTGTCGCATCGTTGCTTGCTTCGATTACCGCAGAGGTGTTGGCGGCGTATTGTGTTGTGCCTTCAATGGACGTGTTCGTCTTCTGGTCTACGGTAGAAGCTTTGAGGGCGTTGTCGTTGACCTTTCGCCGCTTCACTACACGGCCGTCGTCGCCTTCTGCGTCGGAACCGGATGAGAAGTCTGAATCAGACTGCGGTGGCGGAGGCGCGACTTTGCGAGGCGCGGCCTTGGCTCCTCGTTTCTTGAACTTGACGACGGGCGCATCCATGGCGATTGTGGAGGTGGGTAGGGGTGTGGCTGGGTGTGCAATGGGTGTGCAAGGTGAGCGGCGAGGTGAGCAGAAAGTCAGAGGCAGGCTGTGGCTGAGAAATCGAGAATCACGTGACGGGATCTGGGGTAGTGGCGCAGGTAGCAGGAGCCGGGAGGCGAGCGGGAGATAGTCCGGGCATACCCAGGCCGGACTTGACCAGCCATGTGACCGCTAGGCCAATCACGTGGAGATGCGCTCACCATGATGCTGATCCGACCGAGTTGATGAGTCGGCTTGAGCGCGGGACGTTTGGCGCACATAGTTTGTAGGTAGTGGATAGGCAGGTGTGGTGATGGTGAAGCCTCCGAGTGCATAGTTACCCACTGACTAACCATAATCAGTCCTGGGATGCCGCATCATTGGGACTCGGATCGGGGCTGCCAGCCTCCCGTGCAAAGGGGCGCATGTGTGTATTGCAAATACATGAGGTAGTAGTAGTAGTAGTAGTATATACATGAACGTGCTAGATATTTACACAGGCCACGATTGCATTATGCGCGCACCGAGGCGGAGATTCGGCAACCCCTATCTGGCATGCCACGGTACCCCTACTGCGGGAGAAGAGGCCGCCGCAGTCGTGGGGTATGTAAGTAGTTAAGTAAGTAAATGGGGGGTGCGTATTGTGACGCAGGTGGTGCCAGCGGAGTCCGAGCAGAGGCCAAGGGGAACTGGTGAATGGATGACTGGATACATGTAAACACCTGTCTGTGCCGCCTGTGAATGGCTGCCGTGCCAGGGGGAGCCGCACAGCAGCGGTGGGGACTCGGTGTGCTCTGCTGCAGTTGGATGGATATACACATGCATGTGCCTGGGCGAGGGTGGAGAGGCCTCAGCTACTACTGCCCTCTGCCGCTAGCGCTGTTGATGCTGTGGATGCCGCGCTGCCTCGTTCGCCATAGCCTGCCCTGACGTGCACGGCCGCTTCATTTCGCTCGTCGACACACCACACCCTCCGCCTCTGCTGAACCTCACTCCTCTGTCGCCTTTGTCGCCTCCGTCGCCCCTCCAGCCCGTTCGGCATTCCCTTGTTTCTTTTTTCGTTACCCTTCGCCGTCGCTGCGCCCAGCGATGCGCATTTGCTTCTTTTCTATAGTGTGACCGAAACGCGATCCAGTGCCAGCAGCCGCAGCCGTGTCTCGAGTCGGCTTTGTGCGCGTCGCCCTCGACCAAGCCCTTTGTGCATTCCGACCTCGCCTCGACCAAGTGACGCTCCCTGTCGCTCTCGTCTCCAGCACACCATCACCACCGCTGCCGCCACTCGTCGCCGGATCCACGTCCCTTGTCTGCTCCTTAATTATACCTTTTTCCACAACCTCTACTCCATTATCTAAAAACTACATAAAAAAACTTATTCCCTACGCGTCGTTACCCCAACACTTCCCCCCTGGGCAATGGGACAATAGGAAAACGGGCCTTCGCGACTACTAATGACCGCAGCAAACCCTCCGCCGGGCGCCTTGCCGGTGGAGCACCTCAATGGAGCAGATCCCTTTCTCGCGCCCCCGCAGGATGGCCAGAGGCGATACTCGGCCTTCGACAATTCGCAGTTCTCCCTTTACGTAAACGGATCGCCTGCCCAAGCCAAGCGCGCTCTCGAAGCACACTTGGCAGAGACAACTCGCAGGCTGCAGGAGACATCCCACCTCGGCAATGCTCTTGTCCAACAGCGGAAGGAACTCGAAGACAGGCTGCAGGAAGTGGAACAGCAGCAAGAGGAGAATGATATTGGCGAGGATCTGCGCCACAGGCTGACTGAGCTGGAGAAGGAGTTTAACGAGGTCGGACGGGAGACGGCTCGCGTCTTCCTCCCCAAATCCCGCGTTCCGAGCGGAGAGACTGACGCTGCAACCGGCGGCTCAGTCTACTCGAGCGAAGCCCTCCAGTCGCCTACCAAAGTCAGCGTTCCGTCGCGGAAGCAGAAGAACCAACCGCCCAGTCGCATCAACGATATCGCGCTAGCAACCGAAATCTCGACGTCTCTGCTTTCCCAGCTCAAGGAGCTCCAGGCTGTTCTACTTGAGAAGGATGAGGCCCTCAAGGCAGCCGACCTGGATAGGTCCCAACTCGAAATCGAGGTCGAGGGCTTGTCGCAGCGCTTACGAACCCTGGACGAGAGTGAGTCGCGGCTAAAGGATGTCAACTGGAGTCTTGAAACACAAATTCGTGAGTCTGAGGTACAGTCCAAGTCAGCGGCAGACAAGGAGCACCGTCTCAACCATGCATTGGATCTCGCACGCACAGAAAGGTCAACCTTGGAAAGGGAACTGGAGGAGTTGAAGCAGATGTACACAAAGCTCAATGACGACCACATCAACAAGATCAAGCAGCACGAGACAGAACTTTCCATTCTTCGCCGCAATGTGGCCATGACCGAGACCGAAAAGGGTGCAATGCAGCGTAAAATGGAGGAGCTCACAGCCAAGAACCAGCAGCTCGCACAAGCAATTGCCTGGCGTGCAAGGTCCGAAGAGCGTGGTCGCTCTGAAGATTCCTCGCAAGACGACAGCTTTGTGGAACGACAATCGGGAACTCCAGAGCACTCGCCTGCTCCCTCACCGAGCAAGGCTACTCCCCGCCACGGCATGCTCGAGACCGAGACATTGAAGCACTCCCTTCAACACGCCCACCGTATGATCCAGCAACTCAAGAACAACATTCACCGTGAAAAGACCGAGAAGATCGAGCTCAAGCGAGTGTTGCAAGATACCCGTGATGAATTGGACACAGCCCGCGCTCAAGTTGCACCTGGCAGCGCTAGCAAGAGAAGGAGAAGCGAAAAGGACATCTTTAAGAAGCCTCCTCGACCAGATCGACTTGGCGCTCTGCGTAGTGGCACCCAGGAGATCATTGAGGATGACGAGTGGGAAGAGGAGGAAGGCATGCCAGCTACACCTAGTCGACAACCGCACCTCTCTGTCTCTACATCTCGAATCTTCTCCAGCGGAAACAAATCTGCCACAGAGACAAGCGCGTTCGAAGGGTTTGAGACCGCTAACGAGACATCGGATGCTGCTTTCGAGACTGCAAACGAACGTGACGGCATGGCAACCGAGTCGGACGCTTTCCAAACAGGGGCAGAGACACTTGATGGAGACAGCAGTGATCAGTTAACCGAAACTGAGGCCAGGCCTCCTAAGCTGAGCGAGCGTCGTAGTCGACCCTCGCTCTCAAGTCGGGGTCGTGCTGCCTCCTACCAGAGCACGGCATCTACGTCTGGCGATGACTTCAGTGAGCCGGATTTCAGGACACCTTTGCACCATCAAAATTCTCGTATCCGATTGAGGCCAAGCAGTTCTCGCAGGTCAACACCCAAGTCAACACCCAAGATCGGCTCGGGCTTGTTCGCTAGTACACCTCCTGCATCTAGGGATTCTCCTGCAAGCTACATCAGCAGTAGCAACGAGAATACGCCTGCTCAAGGCAAGAGTCTGTTTGCGGAGCTGAATGACTTGAGTGACGATGACGGCAGCTCTGTTGAAGGTACTGTCGAAGGCACACCAAGCCGCTCTAGTATTATACACTCGCGTCAGTCGTCAACGGATGCACTGCGAAGGACCATCACTGCTATGCCCAGGCCACTTATGGTAGACTCTGGTACCATGACCGAACGAGATATCCCTGAGCCCATCACCATTTCCTCAATTTCTAGTCAGGATACTCAACCACAGGCCATCCGCATGCCGGTCCTTCAGTTGTCTTCTTTGCGTTCAAACGACACAAACCCGCAGGCCCCGCGCCCACAAGACCTCCAAGTGTCTTCAATTTCTTCGCAAGGTACAGAGCCAAATCAGGTGCTTCCACCAACGCTTCGTCTCTCTAGCGTTTCTGGAAACGCAACCAGTCCTCGTGCACCACAGCTGCCTCAGTTGGCTGTATCCTCCTTGTCTGCCCAAGGGACCGAGCCGCAAGCTCCCTTGGTACCATTGTCAGCATATTCTTCTTTGCGTTCGCTAGACACTTCACCACGTGCTGCACCCATCACACCTTTGAACATGTCATCGGTGTCTGCCCACACAACAGAGCCTCGACATGCTCTTCCAGCGCCTCTTGGCCTGTCGAGTTTCTCGTCTCAGGCCACGGAGCCCCGACATGCTCCTCTACAGCCTCTCGGATTGTCAGACTTCTCTTCTGAGGGTACAGAGCCTCGACATGCTCTTTCACAACCTCTTGGGCTGTCCGGCTTTTCGTCAGCGGGTACGGAGCCTCGACAATCTACTCCACCACCTCTTGCCCTGTCAGATTTCTCATCTCAAGGCACTGAGCCCGTCTCACCACACGTGCGAGAGCCTGTCGTTGCTTCGTTGGACGTTTCTTCCATATCCCACCAGGCTACTGAGCCAAAGGAAACCAATAACTCGAAGCTTCTAGCTCCATTACAGCTGTTGAGATCGGCCATATCAACTCAGTCAACAGAGCCTGTAGAAAGAACCGAGTTTGTTGCTGAGGCTCTCAGGTCCGTATCGACTTCTGGAGAGGCTGCCCCAGTACAACCCCAGCAGGCACCTCAAACACAAGAGCATCAGTCGCTGCAACTGTCAAAGGTGGCTGCTCACGCAACTGAGCCAAGAGATGCGTCGCACAAGCAGACACCTCTGCAGATATCAGCCCTGGTGTCTAACGGAATCGCACCCAAGGATGCGCCCCGCACACCACTTTCAGCGTTTTCGACAACGTTGACCCAAGCCACAGAACCGCGAACGCCCAGCCGAGAGAGACAACAGTTTTCTGAAATCTGCTCGCACGCTGCTACCGCGCCTGTTGCACCACGACTACCGCACATGCAGCTGTCGAACTTTTCGGTCCAGTCCACGGACCCTGTCGAGACGCCCAAGCCAGCTCCACAGCAGCTTTCATCATTGTCTTTCGAGACATCACAGCCTGTGGAGCCTTCAAGACCAGCTCTGTCATCTTTCTCTGGTCTCTTGTCAAAGGCGACCGAACCAATGGCGCCAAAGACACCAGCTTCTATGGGTCTCTCAAGCGTAGAATCGCAAGTCACAGATCCTGTCAAGCCGGCACAGCATGCGCCATCGCAACTCTCAACCGTTGACACTGTCGAAACAGAACCCGTCTCGCCAATTCTTCCTTTGGAATCTGTCCTCAACGTGTCCAACGTACAAACAATCCACGATACTCAGCCTGAGTCGCCAACGCTTCCAGCGTTCCTCCCAAGTCCCACAAGCAGGCCATCCACAGCGAACAGAGAGCAAGCCCCTGTCATGAGCTTGTCATCTGTTGCAACTCAAGGTATTGAACCAGTGGTGCCGTCAAGACCTGTGACTGCACACAGGGACACTCCACCTCTCTCACTATCGACCATTAGTCAAACTGAGACGACTGAGAACAAGCAGCCATCAGTGCCCAAGATCAACTACTTTGCTGCCAGTCCAACTACGAGCAAGGATGCCTCAATCGACATGCTTCCTTCATCGGATGATAGCCGAGAGACACGCGCACCCCTTGCACCCATAAGCGCCAATATTCCTGTTAAGAAAAGTCAAATACAAATGACTGACGGAGGAACTCAGACTATGGTATCTGCCGAGCAGATTGACAAGTTACTCCTTGCTCGAAGTCAATTACGGAGCGGCACGGCGGTCGTAGAAGGGTCAGAGAAAACCCTTTCATCTCCTGGATCACCTAGGAAGTCAACACCCGATCCTCTCCGAACTCCAAAACGTCCTAGCAGCTCTGGAAGCGTGCGTTCGCGCCTGGAGACGCCTCCCCCACTACCACGGGACCACAAAGAAGTCATCGCTGCTGCATCGCTCAGACCCATGTCTCCTGGATCAATGGGACCGCCCTCACTCCCTGCCTCAGCTTACAAGAAACGACCGCAAACGCCAACCATCAAGACAAGCAACAGCAATCTCACTCCCATGACAGGCGGTACTACTCCACGTGTGCGTCGTCCGTCGCAGCGAAGCGGCGCGTCTTCGCCTCTCAGCCACCGATCGTCGTTGTCTTCGTTCACTTCGGAGATTGATCAACGCTTCAATATACCTGGAGGCCCATCGTTTGCTCCAGGTGGACTAGCTGCCGGTGCCACAGACCCGCGGATGATTCAAGCCATTACTCAGACCATGATTGGCGAGTACCTATGGAAGTATACCCGCAAGACTGGCCGTGAAGGCATGTCTGAAAACCGACATCGACGCTTCTTCTGGATCCATCCTTACACAAGGACCTTGTACTGGAGTGACCGCGATCCTCAGAGTGCCGATAAATCGACCTTGAAAGCTAAGAGTGTAGCTATTGAATCTGTCCAAGAGGTCGACGACCCCAACCCTCTCCCTCCCGGGCTCCACCAAAAGAGTTTACTCGTCATCACGCCGGGCAGGTCAATGAAGTTTACTGCGACTACGGGTCAGAGACACGAGACCTGGTTTAATGCTCTGAACTATTTGTGCCAGCGTGTTGAAGACGTTGAAGAAAAGTCTTCGCCAGTGTCAGAGCATAGGCCTACAACTGCTGAGGAAATTCAAGACGAGTTCAACGGCGGATATAGAAGCTCCTCGCGCCAAACCGGTCGATCAAGAGCTTCAGTGATGTCGTACGCTACTAGGCGCGCATCATCTCGCGAACCTGGCCAAGTACCCACGATCCGACAATCAAACTATTCTCAGCAACGCGCACTTTCAACCGAGGCACCGGCTCATGGCTCTGTCGCGAGTAGATTCACTAGCATGCTCCGACCAAGCGCCTCGGCCATGCGAGGATCTTTCTCCAGCCGGCGAAGCAGCAAGGCAAATGCGCCGGAGACGACAATGTATGAAGAGCCAAGCGCTTCTCACCTGGATCTTAGTCGCGATATCCACGAGCACTTGGAGCAAGATGAAGACTTCATGCCCAATGTTCGAGCGTGCTGTGATGGTAAGTGCCTCCCCTCCTATACAACCGTCATATATGAGCTAACGTTTGCAAAGGTAAACACGATGTTGGACATCTTCATCAACACTCGATCAGAGGTCGATACGTCAAGGCCTCTAGTTCGCGGCCCTCGCTCTTCGGTTCCATGAGCTCGCGGGCTCAGTCTCGAGCTGAGTCGCGCACAGAATCGCGCACCGAGTCTCGGACCGAGTCACGTACAGAGATGCGCAACGAACAACTCCGCCACCAAACCGAGATGGAGGCAGCAAACTACTCAGCTGGTGCATAAAACTCTATTCACTACCTATAACCCATTCCTAAGCATTACACGGTTCGCTTTTGCGAGCTTGCACTAGTCATATGATTTGACTGACATTCTTTATTTTCCTAGCATTCTGTATAACTCGTGGGAGTCGGTCCCTTTTTCCTATGTCTATCTCTGTCCGTTTTGCGGCTTTTGGACGTTACAGTTCGATCTGGATTCGCATCAAACAACAAATAAACCTCGAGTGGTCGCTGCAGGAGCCTAGAGCATGGCTTTGGGCGGTGAAGCATTGCCTGTCCGATTTGCGCAGCGTGCTTGAGTGGGGATGGAGCTGTACACTGAGACGACCTAACGCTTCTCCTTCGCACTAGGCTCCGACTTCGCTGTGTTTGTCGGGGCGTGTTTCCATATAGCTTGTAACTAGACCCTTCATTCTCTCCTCACTCTGGAGTTGTCAAGTTTCGCATGTTTGATCTAGCAGCATATCGGAGTTGGATAATGCTTGATAGGTGGTGATAGAACTACTGTGACGGCGAATGGCTAGAACGATGGGGGCCAATGAAGAAAGACGTAAATTGAAACATGTGTCCTGGCTCGTGACCACGTGGAGAGAGACGGCGTTTTAATTATTTACTATTCTTGATGCGCGTGACGGCGCCCGAGCGGGCATGCTCGCATCATGTTCATGCAGGACGCAGGTCGCAAAGACGGTATTCTCCGGGGGGCAAAATGCCAAGAATCTGCGTCACCGCTAAACTGAAGTAGTAGACCGAACTTTCGCTCCTGGCCAGACGCGAGGCCCATTCGTCTATTCCCTCCTTTACAACCATACAAAATCAATCGCGCATCCCATTTCCTTGTTCCACCTTCGTTTCAGCAACTGCGGGCAGCTTCCGGTATACCTATAATACACTTTTGACCTCTCTAATCACACCTACGCAAACACGCCAAAGCGCGACCCAGCGCACGACACCATCTCGCACGACTTCAAAGACGACGACGACAGCAACGCCGCGCAACGACAACGGCAAAACTTCCTTCGACTAAAAACGATATCAGCACACAACCGCAACCATGGCGCGTAACTCTGAAAAGGCACATTCGATGCTGTTCCGCTTTCGCGCGGCGCAGGCTGCCGAAGCGGGAATCATTGACATTTCGCGCACGCGCCGCCCCAAGCTCATCACGTCGGTCAACTCGATTCCCGTGTGTGAAAAATGGCGTGGCCAGGTTCTCAAGGAGATCTCGCGCAAAGTCACAAAGATCCAGGACGAGGCGCTCTCGGATTACCAGATTCGCGATCTCAACGATGAGATCAACAAACTTATGCGAGAGAAACACATGTGGGAGAGCCAGATCAGGTCGTTAGGAGGGCCCAACTACATGCGAGGCGGAAGAGTGTTAGATGAGGAAGGGCGTGAGGTGCCTGGAGGTGGCAAGGGGTACAGGTATTTTGGGCGAGCCAAAGAGTTACCAGGTGTCAAGGAGCTCTTTGAAAGACAGAGTCGCCCAGAGGATGATATGGACAAAGGACGCGAAAAGAGGAGCGAGCTTAGGCAAAAGGTGGATGCGGGTTATTATGGCTACAATCTGGACGAGGAAGATGGCACGCTCTTAGCATACGAGAAAGCAAAGGAGCGCGAGGCCTGGGACAACTTCATGTTACTGGGCGATGAACTGGACGAGAAAGCGAGCAGAGTGCAAAAAGAATGGATCGAACTACCAGGCGACGCGGGCGACGGTGTACGATGGCGAGTACCTACCCTCGACGAGGTCAATAACGAGCTTGTCGAGCGCAGGAGGAGGAAGCTCCTTGAGAAGTTGGGATGATTGGACGATTGGCATATTGACACGCCCTCTCTTTTTTTATCCTCCTGCAGAATCATTCTGAGAGGCTGAGAGCGCGAAGAGAAATCGGGTTAAACTGTACAACACCAGATTGCAGCATTAGTTTTTGGTTTTGGTTTTCTTTTCCTCCAACCGACAATCCTCTTTTTTTTCTGCGTACCCTTCTTCGAGGCTAGAAGAAGAAAGGAAGAGAGAAAAAAAAGGATCAAAGACCGATATACCCTTTTTCGTTTCTTTTTTGATTTGGGCTGAACAATTCGGCCTATCAACAACTTTATAAAGCTCACATGTATATCAGTATCATTGGCGGACGAGCAAGAGCGAGTCTGGAGCTAGAGTGTATGAATCAAGACGTTTTTATAGAAGAAACAAGATTTGGTGTTTTTTTGTAAGGCAAGGTGCTTTTAGAATGTGGAAAGAGGCGAGCTTCGTATCTACATGTTCGCTGCGTGACGGTGGAAGGACTTAGGGTATCTCATTTGTTCTTGTAGAGTTCTTCTTACAGCAAGCCAGCCACCCCGTTGCTTGTGCACTTTTTCCAGATTCTGCGCGTGCTGCATGGTGTTTCCCTTGACACAGGCATTCAACCTCATTGCGCGTTTAGTTTTTCCTCTTTCCTCCGCTCCAATCCACCTTCCTAGCACATAGAATAAAAGCTTCTTCCCTCTACCCTCTGACAACTCAAGTCGTAAACAGCGAATCTTCTTCTCGCAGGTACTCCCCGATATCCGCCTGTCTAAACGTAACAATACCCGTCGGATCCAACTTCCTCGCATCAGCCGTCGACCTCGCACTCACACCGAATCCCTAGTAAATCTCTATTAGCCCAACTTCTTTCTCCACAAAAACAACAAACAACAAAACAGTGTTTAACAAAACGTAATTCTTCTCAAAACTTACCAAAGGCGTATCATTCATACTCAACACCACGACACCCTGATGCTCCGGGCAATCCTCGCTCCACCGCCCCACATGCGCCTTGAGTACATTGCCGCCATACAAGAAGGGCATCTCGCCATTCTGCTTGACCCACACCTTGTAGCGCGCGTGCGGCGCAATGACGCTCAGCGCCGTGATGTGGAGGCGGAATTTACCGGTTTTTGTGAATTTTCCGAGGCAGATGCCCAGGGAGAGCAGGTTGTCGCGCGCGACACTTGTGGCGAGGTTGGCGAGAGATTCGCGGACGTAGTAGACACGGGAGCCCTGGCGATTGTATGAGTATTTGAGGTTGGGAAGGGGGTTTGGTTTGTAAAGGGGAAGGGGGAAAGATTACCTGGACGCGGAAGACGTTGCGGTCGTTACCGCCAGCTGGGTCGGCGATGAGGTTTGTGATGCCTTTTCCGCAGTAGGAAGCTAGTTTCTCGAAGAGAGTTTTTGTTTCTGGTTCGGTGAGGGGCCTCATTTTGGGCGAATTTGTAATGTATATGTATAGTATTTCCCAGGTGTAGATTGGGTTGGAGGGAAGCTTGTTGCTGAACTGGCTGGGTTCTGGCGCAAGGTCGCAAAGTCGAGATGTGCTTTTGCCCGGGAAAAAAATGTGGAGCGCAAAAGCGGGACTAGTCTCCGCCGCGGCCAAAATTTCCAATGCGCATTCCTCTTTCTTTGCTGCTGCGACACTACCCAACACAGGTGGCATTCCTCAGTCCTGAGTTCTTTTTTTTAGTTTCGCATACATCACATCATGTCCCGCGTTCCGGCTGCCAAGCGAAGAAGATTGTCGCCGCCCGAGGATGGAGAGCGCGGTAACGGAACGACGATTGATCACAAGGCGACGTTCTTGAAGAATGCGGCGAAATGGGATTTGGAGCAGGACTACGAGACGCGGCCGCGCAAATTGAAGAAGCAGAAGGAAAACAAGAAATTGCCTGTCAGGGCAGCAGAAGGTTGGGTAGCGCCGCAGCCGACTGTGGAGGACATCAAGGAGGAGGAAGACTCGGACAGCTTTCTAGGGTCGGGCAGCGAGGATGAGGTAGATGAGGGCACCGACGACGAAGAAGAAGTGGAGGAGAAAAAACCAAAGATACCAGCGCGACAACAAATACTAGAGGCGAAAGAGGAACTTGCTCGGATAGCAAGTCTGATCAACGAGGATCCAGAGGAGCACATTGGAGCATTGAAGACATTACAAGCGCTTGCCGACTCGGAAAACTTCACGGTCAAAAAACTGGCACTAGCGACGCAAGCCTCGATTTTCAAGGACATCATCCCCGGATACAGGATACGCCCGCTGTCCGAGGAGAAGATGCAGGAGAAGATCTCAAAGGAAGTCAAGAAACTGCGGCAATTCGAGCAGAAGCTCGTGTCAGGTTACGAGACTTATGTTAAGCATCTAGCGAAACTGGCAAAGGCGAGTGGATCGGATAAAGAGCAGGTTGCTAGTCTGGCTACTGTCGCTGTGAGTTGCGCGTGTAATCTGCTGAATTCAGTACCGCACTTCAACTTTCGCAGCGAGCTACTCAAGATTCTGGTTGGCAAGCTGAGTACGAGGAAAGTCGATGCAGACTTTGTGCGGTGTAGAGAGGCTATGGAGAAGGTGTTTGAAAACGACGAGGATGGCAATGTCTCGTTAGAGGGTGTTACCATGCTGACCAAGATGATGAAGAGTCGGAACTATCACTTTGATGAGAGTGTGCTGAACACTTTTCTGCATCTTCGTTTGCTTTCCGAGTTCGCGCAGAAGGCCTCTTACCATTCTGTAGACAAGGCGGAGGAGCCAATGGTCAATGGCAAGAAGCAGAAGCAGAAGCGCGAGTTTAGGACGAAGAGGCTGCGGAAGGAGTTGAAAGAGAAGAAGGCTATTGAGAAAGAATTCAAGGAGGCTGATGCTGCTGTTAGCCACGAGGAGCGTGATCGGATGCAAGCCGAGACGCTCAAGATGGTATTCGTGGCATACTTCCGAATCCTCAAGGCCCGCTCAGCAAAGCTCATGGGCGCCGTGCTCGAAGGCCTAGCACGATACGCACACCTGATCAACCAAGACTTCTTCGGCGACATTCTCGAAGCACTACGCGACATCATCGCGACCGCTGAACTCACAGCTGCAGCCGCCGCCATGGACGACGATGACGACGCCTCCGAAGACGACGACAACGAAGCCCCCGAGCGCAACCTCACGCGCGAATCCCTCCTCTGCGTCATCACCGCCTTTGCCCTCCTCGAAGGCCAAGAAGGCGCAAAAACCGCCTCAGCCCTCAAACTCGACCTTAGCTACTTCATCACTCACCTCTACCGCACCCTGCATCCTGTCGCACTCAACCCAGACATCGAGCTCAGCTCCAAATCGCTTCATTTGGCCGATCCCACCGCCGGCACCTCGCACGCCGACACAGCAAAGATCAACGTCCAAACCACCATCGTCCTCTTAATCCGCTCTCTCTCTTCCGTTTTACTGCCTGCAACTTCCATCCGCGCCGTGCCCCCTCTGCGTGTCGCAGCCTTTGCAAAACAACTCATGACCATTTCCATGCACCTTCCTGAGAAATCCTGCGTCGCCATGCTCGGCCTGCTGAACCGCATTGCAAAGACGCACGGTAAGAAGGTGGCGCCGCTGTGGAATACGGAGGAGAGACGTGGCGACGGCGTGTTTGATCCCCTGAAGCCGGAGATCGAGGGAAGTAACCCTTTTGCGGGGACGGTGTGGGAGGGGGAGATTCTGAGGAGGCATTTTGCGCCCGCTGTGAGGGAGGCGGTGAAGGGGGTTGAGAAGAATGTTGTTGAGGCGACGAAGTGAGGGGGAGGGTAGACAGTGATATGTGTTACGAATAGAAGACGAGTAGTGGTTATCTCATCTACCAAGCTGAAATGTTCCTCTTCTTGATAAAATACATTTACTTCTTCTGTTCACAATTATCGTCCTCGTCCATCTTTCCGCTATGAACATCTGTCTTTGATCCTTCCCTATTGATAAGTCATCAGGGCTACTTGGGATATCTGCATGTAGATAGCCGCACTTGCGAAGAGTCGCTGATGCATCAACCCTGTTCATCGTACACTGGGCATATAGGCCACCTTTTTTTCCTCCTCGCAAAAACGTACGGTCACCTGTGATTGTCATGAAGATATGAGAAACTAGCTATTTACGGTCTCAATATTTGTGTGTGGTATGATCGGTATGTGGAACAGTGCCATGTACATAGGCAGAGTCAGTCCGATGGAACCAGTGAAATCTAGACTTCATAGCTGTTCCCACTCTTTTACCCCTTTCCACCAAGCCCTGTACCACAAACTCAGTATCCAATCCAGCTAATCGGGTCCCATGGATCGTTCCGTACAACCTCTTTACACTCTCAGAATAGCCAAAATACTACCAAGTGAATACGATGGTGGGAATTTCACGAAAGTGAAATGCTTGTTTATATCAGACGCCAAGGGCTGGCTGTATTCGCGTTGTGAGATCAAGTGGTAAAGAGTATGTGCGGGTGCGCTTACACTTCAAGGATATGGGGAGAAGGTGGGGCTTGAAATTTTGGGAGGGTCATACGCGAGATAAGTGGTGTGAGATGATGATACTGCGTGATAGTGATGATGGGTTGGGATTGCGTTGGATCTGTGCGGTATCTAGGGAGACTATGTACTTTGTTCGGAGATTTTCTGGGGGTGGATTAGAGAGGCTATGGAGGCTATAGGGGAGCTTTGATCAGTCTCGTCGAGTAGTTCTCCGGGCTATGTAGCCTGTGAATAACATGTTTTAGAAGAGTAGTCAAGCTCGGGGGACAAGAAGTGGTGAATTGTCCGTCGAGTTCGAATAGAACTCGAATGTAGCTTTTATCTACTCATTCGGAAATACTATCGACCGAATATTCTGTTGGGCTAAGCTTCAATGTTAAGGCTTCGTCGGTGCGGGCTTAGTCTTTCGTCAAGCTCCGTAACCGTCACCATCCGGCCTGGGCTTATGGATCTTCAGACCTGGTAGAGCTTAACTGTTACACGAGTTGTAAAAAGATCGGTGGCTTAGGCCGTGATCGTGATTCTGAGTGGTGCAAATTGTCATCTCGACTACTAGCGATCTTCAGGCTCTACACTTAGCTGGTCATGTATTGTGCACTTGATACTAAAATTTGCTAATAAGGTAATATCATGAGCCAATCTGCAAAGTTTACATTGCATCTTTCAGCGCGAAATGATTTCTGTAGACACTTCGCGACCCAGTTAGGCGTTTCTTTACTCGTGTTGAACAAGGAGTCCTACTCTTGCTCGTCGAAGAATGGCGCAGAAGTCGAACTAAGGTAGAACCCTAGTAATACAACTACCTATCAACCGAACTATTGGCTTGGAAAACTCCCAAAACAGTATAAAAGACATAGCTCCTCCGAATACGAACATAGCACGGCACGGCAAGTCCGTTCGGGTAGCAACCGGAGTATTTCATGCACCACCAACAGCAAGTCTACTTACTAAAACGATCCATTGGGTTATGTAAACCAATTCTTCGTCCTTAATAACACGCCAATATACCTGTCAATTCACGGTGGCAACTCTAGAATACACTAAGAACATCGCTCTCTCGGCCCTTCAACCCTGATGAACCCCACAAAAAACCACGCTGCAATATACCTGGGCCGCGAGCCAACGCGGACTAAACAGCAAACAATCCCAGAAATCAGGTAATCTATACGCCTCTAACTAAATAGCGATCTACTCCCCTAGTCTAGCAAAGGGCCGACCCCATATAAACGCGGGACTACTAGTATCGCCGGTTTAGAAATGGAAATCGAGAAGAAAAAACAACCAATTCTACCTGCGTACGTGCTTACAATCATCCCATGTCAAGAGTTCAACTACATACTTACCAATAACGCAATTCAGAACTCCGAACAACGGACGATAAAAAAACTGGCAGTATGCCAAGATATGAATGAACGCCAGGGATGCCATTGATTGGTAAATGAACGTAGCTGAGACGGTTTCGCTTGTCATTGGCTTATGTGCTTACAGCCGGTATATGTCACATAGCAATGATGTAACTGAGACAGTGCTTATTTTGGGTGTACTGTGTACTGTGCTTATAGGCTTAACATGCTATTACTATATCCAATTGTAATAATAAAGAAACCGCAGACGATCAAACGCACATCGCAATTGGCAAAAGCTTTTCTTTCGCTTCCCTGCAATCCTTGGTCTGACGCTGTTTTGGTTGCAGATCATGAACATGCGATTTGCAGCTATTCGAAAAGAGAAAGTCGAGCCTAGTAATATATTATTAGCTCCGAGTGCTTGGACTCGTACAGAAGCCAAGCGTACGGAGTTGAAACGGACTAAACGCGATGATCTTGGCAATGTTTGATTGGAGGTATTATTAATTTTTACATGATGTACAGTAGAGTATTTGTAGCTAGGGTATCCCGACCGCTACGTGGTGTCAGGTTTTTGAGCACGATAAGGCATTGTTTGCAGGCTGCATTGCCCAGCAAAAGGCAACTAGTGTTTCTAGTTGTTTCACAAACATCCAGAAACTTACGAAGGGAAAAGTAGGTTGATTTATCCAAGGTCGATCGCAAATGGTTTTGCTACATTTCCTGCGGATTCGTTTCCAATCAGTAATTTTAGCTTTCATATATTCTAGAAAGTGTTACCGTAGAACTTCCGGGTTTACGTACTGTGCGGGTTAGTGTATGCGAGTGAGCCGCTTGACTAACTGACTCGATACCCGAACAGCATACATGGGAGGCCCTTCAGAGCTTCATGAGCCGCAGTCCTTGGCGGTGCTTTCCCATCTGGCGTTCCTCCATGTAGATACAAAATGTAATAGGCCGTTCTTCAGATGATCAGAGCGTTTGTAAGCTTGGGCTCCGGCGTTATTCATCTATTACTCACTATGCTTGGGAGACAGCTAAGCTTGCGACGACAAGACCTTGGAGTTGGTATATAAAGATTCACCCTTGTGGCACTCGAATTGATCTCTATCAAAGTGTGTTGTCCAGCTCTCACTGTCGATCGCTACTTCCTTTTCTGACTCCTACGGCAAAAATGGCGGCACTAAACTTCAGAGCGTTGTATGCGTTGTTCGTCTCACTTTCGCTTCTTAGTGTATTGGCATCCGCAGATCCTCTCCATGCGTTGATGGCACGTGGCCGACCGGCCATGAACGCTGCGATTAAGAAATCCGCAACCTGTACCAAGGACAAGCTGCGCATTCGTCGAGAATGGTACGTCGTCTACTTCACATCTCCCCCTTTTTCGCAATACTGACTCGATACCAAGGGGTGACTTGTCCGCTGGAGCCAAACTCCGCTACATTTCTGCTGTAAAATGCCTCATGAAGAAGCCATCCAAGCTGGATCCTGTCGACTACCCTGGCGCCAAATCCCGCTATGACGACTTCATCGTTGTCCACATGAAGCAGACGCCATTCATCCACGGCACTGGAAACTTCCTCACCTGGCACCGCTACTATATGGCTATGTTTGAAGAGACGCTGAGAAACGAGTGCCACTACAATGGCACACAGCCATACTGGAACTGGCCGAAATGGTCCCAAAGCCTGGAGACAAGCCCACTTTTCGATGGCAGCCCGACAAGTCTTGGTGGCCAGGGATACAAGACGAAAGTAAACGGCACGGCTCAGAGACCTGCTGGTGAAGGCGGCGGTTGTATCGCTAGTGGACCGTTCAAGGGCTTGCAAATGAACCTTGGGTAAGTTGTGCCTCTTACTATAGCAACCCCAACTAACACATCTTACCCAGACCTCGTGGACTCGCAACTAACTTGCCTGACCGACCGAACCCTCGTGCGGATGGCTTCGGATACAACCCTCGCTGCGTGAGACGTGATATTTCCAGCTATCTCACACGACGTGATGGCACGATGGAAAAGGTTGTTGGTCTCATCTTGAACAACACAGATATTGGATCGTTCCAGACCCACATGCAGGGAAATCCAAGCGTTCACAGTATGGGCCATTACAGCGTCGGTGTAGATCCGGGAAGCGATATTTACGCTTCACCTGGTGGTACGTTCAGTATTTTCCCTGCTGCCACTCAATCATTTACTAATAAACCCTGTGTTGCAGATGTTTATTTCTGGTTCCATCATGGCATGATTGATTTGGTGTATGCGGTTTGGCAAGCGCTTGATTTTCCGAATCGGCAGCAGGTTATTTCGGGAGGTACGCTATTCTGGAACGGAACAGACAGTAGACGGGCGACTTTGAATGACACCATCGATATGGACATACTCAGGACCGACAAGCCACTACAGATCAAGGACCTAGTCAGTACAGTCGACGGGCCGTTTTGCTACCTCTACGAGTAAAGTAGGCGCATGTTTAATTTCAAAATTTAGACTTTTCATGCATTGAACAAGATATTTTGTAAAGCCTAATAATCAATCACGTCAGCCCAATATGGCAAAGACTCGAAGAAAATATATGCCATATAATTTGGTCCTCAGATTAGCTCTCCTGCTGTCCTCAGAAGGAACCTCACTGTCCCCCATTGTTCAGTCTCTCGACCTCTTAACAGGCAACAAACGGGCTCCTCAACTCGACTTTGGCTTTGATGCCCCACAGGGACATCATCACTGGACCTTTCTTCATCCGTCTGCACAACGGGCTCTTGGCAAGAAAAAAGAACAACCCACCTACAGGAGCACCGCCTCGCAAACCAGCGAGCCCCAGCGACAAAGACCACGCTTCCCCACTTGCGATGCCTCGAAGGCAAAGGCGCTCGGATTGAAAACTACAATTAAATTGTCATAAGCGAACAACGTCCTCCAAGCTTTTAAGGCAAGGCAGCACGGCGCTTCAACTCTTTTACTTTGTCCTCAGTGCGCGGTGGGAAAGGCTGAGGCTGCGGCTTGTCGTGAAGGTGAACCCAGTAGCTTTGCGAAACCACCTGTGGCCCATCGCGGTGCAATGATGTGGCAGGTGGTATGGCTTCATCTAGTATGATGGCGCACCCCCTCCGCTTTCCGTTCTTGACTGTCATGCAGTGAGACACCAGGGGGGGATTAGTCCCCAGCGTCGCCTTGTGACGAAGGTTTGTCGTTCATTGGGGTCTGACTTGTGTTAGCTAGAGCGTAATTGTAGTTTTTTCGCTGAAACTGTTCGATAGCGCCAAGGAAACAAGCAAGTCTGGAAGAAATACTGGCGTAGGGTTACTTACTCGCAGTTCGGGTTGTGGGTGGTGAGAGAAGCCGACTATGGAACGCGCCAAAAGTTGAGCAGGCGCGCAATCACGGGACCGCGCTAATAGCACGCTAGTGACGTAAGCTGCATGTCAATAAGCCTGTTATCAACATCAGATGTAAACCTACCCAAATGGGAAGCCAGATCTTGGCGAAGTGTAGCCCCATAAAAGCGGTATTGCCGACCTCTCCAGACAAGCACCTTCCCCTCCAAACCTTGGGCTTCTCTCTCTTCTCGCTATCCATCGCAAGGATCATGTCTTCAGGTTCCACCAACTGGTGCTGAAGCTTGCACTAGGAATCTACAACAAGCACATGTGATTGAGCCGAGAAGATCGAATAAATATCGATACCACTTATTCAAAACTTGTGCATCCAACATCATGGTCGCTTCCTACTCTCCATGTCGCCAGGCCACCTAAATTGGATGCCAGAACAATACTCAACCCACTCCACTTGCTTTCATCGACAGCTCCTGCGTGCTCCAGTGCAGAGATCTGTTATTATGAGCGGAGACAACACATTTACTTCGAATAAATTTCGTATGTGCGATTGTGACTCGGTATAGACCAGGTGTAGAGTAATACAGAAATATGCTAGGGAACTGTAAACAAGGCTCACGACCTTTTCCAGGCCGTTTTCACACCATCAACTCCTTCATCTAACACTGTACAATGCTGTCCAATCGTACTTATCCCCAATCTCGACGCACCCATCGACCTGTAATCTCCGACGTTTCCAGACGCTTCGACTTTTCTGCCCACTGAACTTCAGATATGAATTCTTCCCCTAGAATCGGTCTCTTTGCCTGGCCCTGTAGACGGTGAAACCGACGTATGCACCAGTCAGTGCCATACCAAACAGCACGAATTTTACAAAAGTCCATGTCCAGCTTCCCTCGCTAGGTCTTTCGCGGCTCATGGACGAAGCGGTCTTACCACCGGTGCTTCCTGTCGATGGCATCGCACCAGGGCTCTTCTTGTAGAGGTTTGTTGACCTGACCCAAGCAATGTCGTGGTTGTCGGAGAGCTCACCAGTCTCGGCAGAGAAACCCAAGTATGCAACAGGCGGGACCTTGAAGTTAGGGATTTCAAAGCACATGGTCCATTCGTCTTCGGCCTTGTATTGGATCTCGAGGCGGAGGAACTGCTCCTGAAAGTACGTGAGGCGGGCTTTGGTTGCGATCTGCGCGTTGCGAATGCCGCGGGCCTAATTCACTTATTAGAATGCATATATTCCAAACATTTGGGCGTTCGCACCGAGCATCCGGCAAGCTCATTGGCCTTGCCGTCGTTGTCCTTGTCATACGCAGTGTTTCCATCGCCGCTCATAGCCATGATGTAGGGGAATACGGTGCCTGGGCGGTTGTTCTTGTAGGTATCGAAGAAGATACCGAGACCCTCGAATTTGTCGGTATGGCCAAAGACGTTTCCTGGCTGTGCGCGCTGCTTGGTGAGCCACATGGCAAAGCCGTCGCCATAGAGGTTTCCTTGTCCGTGAATCTTGAACTCAAACATGACCTGCTCGTGTGAGTGTCTATCTTAGCAGTGCTATCTTTTTTGCACGAACCTCCCAATTTGTGGCTGTAAGAGGGACTCTCGAGAAGATCCAGCCATCGCGTGAGGGTTTGTCCGAAGCAAGTCGAATGTATTTATCAGTCCGAATAATGGTGTCTCCGCCAAAGTCCCACCAACGGCTTTGCATATCCGAGTCAAGATATGGCTATAGCTAGTGTCAGAGCAAAGTCTAGTTTTCTGCCTCGAGCAGTAACTACGGTACGAAGAGGCGACTTACGGGCTCGAGGGTGTGTGTTCGCAGCTATGTTCCAATTAGCGACAGCGGCCCCTCAACTCATCGTGTAGCAACAACGCACCGAGATGGCTTTGATATCAGGATCTTCGGTCAATCCTCCAGACCGCGCCCATGCGCCCGTCAAGCTCCCCGCCATCAAACACAAGCTTGTCCATGGTTTTGCGAGCAACATGGTTGCACGACGTTCCCTCTTACTGCCTGAGACGGGCGATCCCCAAGATACCAAGCGACAATTGACGCGCAGAAAGAATGGAAGATGACTTTTGTCTTGGAATTGACAAGGAATAAAGCCTCGGGAGATTGAAGCTGTGCAAGGAAGATGGCAGCACGGGTTGGCGACTCGGACGTGCTGGAGTTCTCAAAGCTGGGACTTGGGGTTTGGAAAGGCCACTCTATCACCTCCGCGTGCAATGCAGGGGTCTTGGGTTGCGGAACCACGCTAGCGAGCAGCGCCGCTCTTGACGTCGACAACTTTTCCACGCGGGAGCCACTGCCCAACGACTCACACACCTTACTTTCTGATACCCTAATTCCACCAAAAAAATACATACAAAATTCACAATGAATTCATTAGGCCCCAGCGATCCCAAGACGGCCGTCATGCGCCAGGTGCAGCAAGAGGCCGCCATGCAGAATGCACGCATGCTTGTCGAGGTACGCCTATACATTTTGAATTCGTCTTGAAAAATTACATGTGCTAATGAACCCACAGAAACTCAACGAGCACTGTTTTGAACGCTGCGTCCCCAAGCCCGGCACATCCCTCTCCAAAGGCGAAGAAAACTGCTTCACTGCATGCATGGAAAAGTACATGAGCGCATGGAACACTGTTAGCAAGCAATACGTCGCGAGGATACAGCGTGAAAGCGCCCAGGGCGGCGCGGTGCAGAACTTTTAAAGTCTGCAGAGAGGATACAAGAAAAAGGCTTGAGAGGAACGATGCCATGGCAAGATACACGGAATAGACGAGACTGACAGTCTCGCTTTTCCGGGCGCATGGGTAACATGAGAAATGCCATCTGTACGAGTAGGGCGACGTATCGATATGAAAATGTACTATACAATGTACGACTAGCAACACGAGCTGTGTATGAAGATAAGACATGTGGTTGAATACCAAACTCCGACTTTCAATTATTGCTTGCCAAACGACTTCTGTCTCTGTGCATATTCCTTAACAATGAGACCACAGTTGACCTCTTGGCATAACTTCTTGCGCCTGTCGGGGCTCAGCTTTGTTGCAAACTCCAAGCCGCTTGCCCTCTCCACCGCCTCAACGGGCACTTCAAAGTCCGACAGGGGCTTGCTGTTGGAGATGACTGCATTGGGCAGCACAAACGCTCCCAGTGCGACTTTGCCGCCCAGCTTGCCGTCTTCGGCGAAAATGACTTTGTAGAAATGGGTAGGGACGGCAACGTTGGGTGGTGAGCCAATGACTTCGTAGGAGACACGCCATTTGCCGTCCTCGTCGCGCTTGGGGAGGTACAAGGGACCGGTTACGATGCGTACAGAGGGATAGTTCTGTGTGAGTCTACGGCAGAAGTCTTCGAAGTGGGCCCAGTAATCGCGGTTGAAGCCATTGCCTACCTGCGGGCACATGTTGCTCAGCGCGAAGGTGTCATCCATGGCTTCTTGGCTCCATTTTGCGTCTGCTGCGGGGACTTGATGGCCTCGGTCATAGCCGCTGCGGAGGTAGTCCTTGAGCTTTGCGCGGAACATCTCAGGGATTGAGACATCCTCAACAAAGACGCTGTGCTTTCGATCCGCATTGTTGTTTGCTAGCGACTCTGGGGTTATGTGCTCCGCTACCCATGCTGGGTTTCGCGTCCGTCGGTCGTACGACGATGTGAGAGAGGCGGCAGGACGGAGGTCATTGACCGGACCGGGGAAGCCATATTGGAAGAGACCGTTGGGGTCTACAACCGCTCTGCGAGCAGCGGCAGCAGCGGCAGGGGCGTGAACTGCGAGGCCCGTTGGGGCTGAGGGAATTGGGCCTGCTCGTGTGGATCCAGTCACAGTTGTCGTTGTCGTTGTCGTGACAGCTGGCGCGTGCGGAAAATTGTCTCTCCTGGTAGAGTACAGCGCTGCTGTTACTGCAGCTCCGGCAGCAGCACCGCCTGCGCCGATCAAGGCGAATGTCAGTTTCGACATGGTTGCAGTTTAGTCCTCGGAGATGTGGGCCGCAAGGAGTAGAAGTGGACGTGGAGGCCTCTTGTAGGCGACAAGGCACCCGCACAGTCCAGCGTCCTGTCTGGCGCGTGAAGAGTGTCTCAAACGCGTATATTTGTCCCCGTATGGTTCGCTGCTGGCTGCTTTTTACATGGTGGTGGTCATCTGCGTTTTCTCAAAGCAGACTTTGGCGCTTACCGCATACGCACTAGCGTCAACAACTTGAAGCCTGCCAGCACTCTCAATATGACTAAAAATCATCCCAGCCATTCTCAGTTCGCAGAGTTCTCAATCATTTTTCTTTTTCCTTGGTTGCTTTCTTCCTGTATGGTCATAGCATTATAGATCGAGTGCACGTTCTCACGCTGTGCGACTAAACCCCACCAGGATGCCTTCGTGGATATCGCGGGCCTCCGAGTCCCACCATGCACAGCTTGTGGCGACTGCTGCCGTCTCGGGCCTTGTAGTTGGAAGTGCTATTCTTGGTTATCAAAAGGCTCGACGCATGACGAGAGTAGCAGACTTGAAAGCGTCTATTCCAGATCTCAGTGAAGACCATCGTCCGTCAAGAGCAAGTACAACAATTGCGCCGGCTAACTTTTGCCATGACGGCCTCGTTCTTGGAGATCCATAATCTTTCTGACGCTTTACAGCTGACTGAATATGGCGCGGCTTCACATGTATTTGCTCCAAGTAAAGAAGATGAGCGCAGCATGGCACTCGCCGCGCGAGCGAGAAAAGGCGACTATGACGACGGTAAGACGTCACTGTCTTTGAAAACACGACTACATTGAGTTCTCACGGAACCTTTAGATCTTATCCTCGAGCAATTGGCGAGAAATCGGGTCTTTCTTACAGATGAAGGACTCGCGAAGCTACGGGGCGCTTTCGTAGTCGTAGTCGGTTGTGGTGGAGTAGGATCGCATGCAACAGCAGCTCTTGCAAGATCAGGATGCTCTAAGATCCGTCTCATAGATTTTGACCAGGTTACTTTGTCTTCGCTGAACCGACATGCAGTAGCAACTCTGGCAGATGTTGGAACACCCAAAGTGCACTGTCTCCGTAAGCGGCTCGAACAAATCACACCATGGACCCACTTCGAATGCCGAAACGAGCTGTTCAGTGAGCAGACTGCAGTTGCTCAATTGGCGCCTCTAAATGGCCAGCAACCAGATTTTGTAATAGACGCCATCGACAACATCGACAGCAAAGTTGCCCTCTTGGCCTACTGCTACATGAACAACATCAAGGTCATCTCCTCTATGGGTGCAGGTTGCAAGTCCGATCCTACCAGAATCTTCATTGGCGACATTTCAGCAAGCACAGATGACCCTCTCTCAAAGTCCACGAGACGAAAGCTGCGGTTGAAAGGCGTAAAAGACGGGATACCGGTCGTTTATTCGACCGAGAGGCCAGGACCTGGAAAGGCTGAGCTTCAACCGCTCTCGGAAGAAGAATTCGCAAAAGGCAACGTGGGGGAATTGGGTGTTCTCGCAGACTTCCGGGTACGGATATTGCCTGTTTTAGGCACCATGCCAGCAATCTTTGGCCTGGCTGTTGCCAACCATGTCATTCTCTCCATTTCTGGTTACCCACATGAATATCTTCCATCAAAATCTCGAGACAAGATGTACGATGGTATTCTAGGCGCTCTCCAAGGTGCCGAAGAACGCTTAGCTCGCGCAGTGTTCAGTGAAGATCCCCTCGGTCTCAAGATTCCCATCACACAAGACGATGTTGGCTATTTGGTTGAAGAAGTGTATAATGGGAAAAGCATAATCAGCGGCTTGTCCACACGCTTGATATTGTCAAGATGGAGGAAGCCAACTGAAAGCTTTGTTGACCAAAGCACTCCAGGACAAAAGAACAGTCATCTCAAGATGGGAGATTTGGTTCTCATGACCAAGGAAGAGGCAAGCAAGCACGAGAAGGAGATATTGAAGGGAGAAAAAAGCCTCGAAGATTTATATAGCGCTGAAACGATTGAACGCGTGAATAAGAGAATGGCTGAGGAAGAGCGATTCGAGCGCTTCCGGTAAGTTTAGAGCCCCAATTAAGAGAAACTCTCTACTACACATGTATGTACAGTATCTTGATGAACAAAATATCAACTCAATATTCCATTTTTATCCCAAAAAAAAGATCGATATGAGACAGAGACATGCTTATACCCCGGACGACTGCCGGCAGTTTGCGGATGCGAGACAAGCCTTCGTGCGCTTCAATCTACACTGTTCAGCACACAATGCTCAACGGATTTCTCTCTATCCCCGCATTGTAACTCTAATATTGCTGAATAAAGTTTCCACGCCAGCTACCTACATCAGTCGATCTTCCCGACGAATCCGGCCTTGGGCCGGTGTCTACCGGCCATTTTGTTAGCGCGAGACACACAGCCAATGAGAGGGAGCATAGTTCCGCTCCGCGTGGTAGTGACATAGTGGGTAACTTCTTTTCTTCATAACGTGCGGCTCGGTGGCTGCTACCACTATAAGGTAGCCGCTGTTGATTAGTATACCGCCTGTAATCGAGCCAATGACGCACGCCCTGCTACCGAGGCTGGTCAACGGCCCGATCAGCTGCAAGAGACAGGTAAATTTGTGGGACAGCTCCGAAGTCAACATGTTAAGTTTCCGTGGAGGCTGTTCCGGATAGATAAAAATCTATAGACACGTCATGATGGGCCATCGGCAGAGGTCATGGCCAGGGCTCTACATATGTACATATATGTGAGGGGTTTCCCGCCCTTCTAGCAACACCCATTTTCAAGCCTACGACAATCAATCTATTACTAACATATCTAAACACACACCAAGTATTACATTCACATCAGCGGCGCAATGGCTACAGACACCAAATTTGAGGGATGGCTTGGAAAAGACGAGGAGAGCGTCAAGGGAAAGATGGAATGGGGCCAATTCGATCCCAAGAAGTGGACTGAGGACGATGTCGACATTGAAATCTCCCACTGCGGTATCTGCGGTTCAGACTTGCACACGCTAAGCTCTGGCTGGTCACCTTGCCCATACCGTATGCATATCCAATTGCTATCGATTATCCTGCATGCTAACTTACCGCAGCTTGCGTTGTCGGTCATGAGATCATTGGCAAAGCCGTCAAGGTTGGTAAGAATGTCAAGCACATCAAGGAGGGCGACCGTGTCGGTGTTGGAGCTCAAGCACGCTCCTGCTTGAAGCCAGATTGCCCTGAATGCTCAAATGGCATTGAGAACCACTGCTCACGCGAAGGCATCAGTACCTATGGTTCTATTTACCCCGGTGACGAGGGCAAGTCTTACGGAGGATACGCAACGCACAACCGTACCAATGGACACTTTGTGTTCAAAATTCCTGAAGGCCTGGATAGTGCCGATGCCGCTCCCATGCTGTGCGGAGGAATTGTAAGTTACAACTCCGATTCACCACGAATATGAAGCACATGCTAACTATACCACAACCAGACCGTCTACTCTCCATTGCGAAGATTCGGCTGTGGCCCTGGAAAAACCGTAGGAATCGTCGGAGTCGGAGGTCTTGGCCACTTCGGCGTTATCTTCGCAAAAGCCATGGGCGCGGACAAAGTCGTAGGAATCAGCCGCAAAGCTGAGAAGCGCGACGACGTACTCAAGCTGGGTGCCGACAGCTACATCGCAACCGACGAAGACAAAGACTGGGCCAAGCACAACGCCGGCACATTGGACCTCATCATTTCCACCGTCTCGAGCGCAAAGATGCCGCTGGATGGATACGTCGGACTCCTTAGGACTCACGGTACCCTCGTCCAGGTCGGTGCCCCTGATAAGGGCGAGTTGCCTCCTATCAACGCTTTTACGCTTCTCATGAAGGGAGTTAGTATCGCCGGTAGTGCTGTTGGTGCACCGTGGGAGATTAAGGAGATGTTGGAGTTGGCGGCTGAGAAGAAGATTAAGCCGTGGGTGCAGAAGAGGCCTATGAGCGACGCTAACAATGCGATTATTGATATGGAGGCTGGAAAGGCGAGGTATAGATATGTTCTTGAGAACTAGAGGGCTGGCTAGATGGAGTGTCGCGGTTTCTTATAGAGGTAGACCCCGATCTAGAACCAATGGCTGGATACAAGCAAGGAATGTTCATGAAACGAAATGTGTATTCTACGTCAGATTATCAACTTCTTGTCATTGATGAATACATATAACTTGCAAGTAAGTTCAGGTTAGAGGCGTCATGGCATTTACCGCTTTTAGTATCACAAGAGAATGCAGGAGTAACGGCGCTCATATGACAAGCACCTCATCCACAGCAGATAATAAACACAGCAATCCTAGGGTCGCTGAAGCGCAAGCTGGAGGTCCAGGACTTCCAGTATAAAAAAATTGGAATACAAACAAAACCAACCCAACATGAAACATACGCACTCTTCTCATTGTATCACGCTAGACGAAAATTACACCAAGTACAAAAGCCTAGGCTAAAACTTCATAGCCTTGAATCATGTGCTATTCAGTCTTACTGCCATTATTTCTTGGCGGACCAATACTTGCCAACCAAATCCGCTCCACCATTCTTATCTATCATTACATTTCCAAGCCCACAAGCACAACAGCTTGGCTTTTCATCAGTCTACGCTGCGAGTTTGATGATGGGACGACATTTCCAGGGATCGTTATGCAACTATGTATGAGATCACAAGGCGAGTCTCCTAGCCATTTGATGCCATCAATACGTGATTCTGTCTGATGATCGAGAATTGTCGTTTTGACTTCACCTTCTCTGCATGAATTTGTCGGTTTCAAGTGGCTTTGCGTACTGTTTTTGGATATATTGATGGCCTGCAAGGCGTCGTGGTCAGTGTTGAGTTTCTTTCTTTAGACTACGTTCAAGGGCTGTCGAATGTACAATGAGATATTTAAGGAATTACTCGACAAATACCATGACAAATCCAATTCCTAAGTCAATTGACTACAAGGTGCTGGTAGCGCATTAAGTACTATTGCTTGAAAGTATGGCTTATTTTTTGTCAAAGCCAAGTGAGAACGCTAGGATGAAATCTTAGAAGAAACAATGATACAGGGGTTGTTCTTAGCAGTTTAAAAACCGGCATACACCGATTTTTTGCGGTATTCTAGAGGGTAGTAAGAAACTCGTAGCCAGCACCGGTGTTGATGGATAAATCTCATCAACACAGTGTATTGGGCAATGCGTACCCACTGATCATATCTACTGTGCAAACCCGTAATTCTGCACAAGATGCAGAGTAGCTTTGTTTCCAAGCCCCCTTAATTCCTCGACATGAGTAATCCATCTCTGCTCGTACTCCAACTTTAGTCGCTCGTGAGACGAAAAAGCAGGCGACATCAATCTACAGATCTCGCTCACTAGAGACACAAAATATCATGACTACAGCCAGTAGGCGGTACTAAGAAGTTTCGCAGCTTTAGCTGCAATCACCCATCTCTGTTACTACAGAGGTTGCTACCAAAACTAGGCTGGGTTATTCTCAAAATCTATCCAGTCAACCTCGATGAAGTTGATCGCACCAGTGGGTTTTAGTATCTTCATGCTTCAATCAATATAGCTACGATTTCAAATTTTGATCAAACCTAACGTTGACTGGTCTTCAATAGCAATGGTGTCAATGCTATGACATAGCCATAAAGCGTGAACCTAGCTACAAATTATCTAATTAATTGATAGATAATTAGATACATAGTGACACCACAAATTGAATAGTCATTACCGGCGTGCTATACTAGTTGTATCATAGCTCTTTAAATGTTCAGAATATCACATATTCCGGGCATACACTTGATACAGGAATTGCCCTTCTTCTGCTGAATCACCGATGATGTTTGACCCAATCATCTCGAGGAAGACAACTGTCCTACCGAACCCTCATCTTCCTTCTGGGGAAGCCTCTAACTAAAACATAAGCCCCTCCGTTATAAAGGAGTGAATAGTAGCACAGGACCCCAGTACGAGATTAGCTTCTTATGTCCAAATCTGAACATGCTCCTCTACTGATACTTCTACCTTACCCCACATAGCAATCTATCGCGCGGGATGTGCCGGCATCTCATCCATCAATTTAAACCCCGAGCAAATCGCGCACGGTCCACACAACACCAAGCCATGTAATCCTCATTTCGCCGGCTTGGTAGCCACGCAAGACGGTCGAAAACCAAGATTTGAGAACAAGTGTTTGTAAGATGCCGTCCCAAGACTCGTGCAAACCGCTCTACGAAGCTTTATTTCCGCATTCTGAAACGCGTGCCGCTCTTTTAAACTCTCGACAAGTCGGACATCAGCCCGCGATATCAACCGTCTTACCCTGTACCCAAGACATACAGAGAGAGAGCCCTTCTAGACCATGTCCGAAAGCCCCGGCAACTAAAAAGACTCTTACCAGCAGAAACCAAGAACCAATAACTGGTGTAAGATCAAAGCACCGCCCACCCAAAAAAATAGTATCACATGAGGCCCCCCAAACCATGACATAACCGAGCAACCATTCATGTACAAACTGACTCTTATTTCCCACCAAAACCCACACCCCTCCTCAACTCGATTCTCAAAAATCCCCCCCCCTCTCTCCCTCTCTTTCTTTCTTTCTCTCTCAAACAAAACAAAAACAATGTCGTCAACCACCCAAACAATCACCGTCCCCCACCTCGGCGGCATAACCGCCTCCTACCGCATCTCCCCCTCCTTCTCCGCCACCACCAAACCCACTCTCGTCCTCGTAAACTCCTTCCTCACCACCTCAGCCCTCTTCGACTCCTTCTTCGCCAACGATGCACTCACTTCGCGGATGAATCTGCTGGCGATTGAGCTGCTGGGGCATGGCGGGACGAGAGCGCATGAGGCGGAGCACTGGACGTATTGGGATACTGCGGTGATGAATTTGCAGGTTATGGAGGGATTGGGGGTGAAGAGGGCAGTGGTGATGGGGACGAGTCAGGGGGGTTGGGTTACGGTTAGGATGGCGCTTTTGGGGGGGAAGAGGGTGAGTTTTTTTTCTCTTCTTCTTCTTCTTCTTCTTCTTCTTCTTCTTTTGGACATTCTCCTAAGATATCTCTGGGTGGGGGGAAGGGTGGGACGTAGGGGAAGTGTGATGTGAAGAAAGAAGAAATCGTTTACCCCCCTCCCCCTCCAAAAAAGGAAGTAGTAGCTGACACGCTGGAAATCTGCAACATAAAGATCCAAGGTATAATTCCCCTCGGAACATCTCTCGACTTTGAATCCGAACGCAGTCGCCAACTTGGCTGCTGGCAGGCTTTGGATGCCCTCGCCAACCTCATCACGGGCGACTTCGGCACAAAGAACAATCAGCCCACGCCTGACTTCGTGCCTACTAAGGAATTCGCCGAGTTTCTCATAGCGCAGGGCTTTGGCCAGGATTGCTCCGCGGAGACGAAGAAATTCTGGACGCAGCAGCTTCAGAAGAATTATACGGGTGATGAAGGTAGGAAGAGGATTAGGATGGCGGCGATTAATCTGAGGGATAGAGATGGATTGCATTTGAGGGCTGAGGATGTCCTTTGTCCAGTCCTATGGCTGCATGTGAGTAGTTTTTTTTTGGCGTTTCTTTGTTTTTGTTTTTCATCTGTTTACAAAAGCTGGAATATGCTTGCTTCACCGGAGCTCTCTTCGAAGCATTTGAGTTGGCAATGTCCCAAACGTGATATATGTTGCTGACGTTTATACAACTCACAGGGAACAAACGACGTGGTATACACGGTTGCAAATGCTCAAGAGGAAATCAAGCTCTTCAAAAACTCGCCCGATGCACGGCTCGAACTAATTGAAGGCGGCGAGCACTTTTTGAATTCCTCAAACCCAAATGAGGTCATGGAGCATACAATTGCTTTTATGGAAAAGTATGCCAAGTAGTGTGTGTATCTCGCTTGACCCTTTTTGTTTGTTTTGAAAAAATACAACCCTAGAATACGTAAAGATCAGTTTTGTGCGCTTTGATACACCAAAAATGCTCTATTTCCTTTTATTTTTTATTTTTTTGAAAAAAAGAAGAACATTCCACGTCAGGCCATGTAGTGCACATTCCTAATAAAACACCCCGAACTCACGCAACATCATCACACCAACTACCTACATCTTGAGATACGTCACGATAACCAGCCACCCAACGCCGACGCCCCTCCCGCGGCAAAAGCAAAAAAAGAAAATAACCTGCACCCTCTGCCGGTCGCCAGCACAGCCCCAGCTGCCAGACCCGACACCCTCCCCCAAGCTCCACCGACGACCACACCACCCCTTCAACTGTGGAGCTTAGCTAAAACCTTCAATTATCTTAGGTGTGCGGGGAAACATCATGCGAGCCAAGATCCACACTGGGGCAATACGCCGTTGTCCTTCCGCTCTGCTTCCCCATCCCCGTGGGCCACACCCACCTCCAAGCCCCAACCAAGCCTTATTAAACAAGGGAACCTTTTCGAGGAGGCCGGGGGGAGTCGCAGATCGAACCGCTCGGGGAGCGCGGCAGATGTGAAAAAAAGAAAAAAGAAAATGGCAAAAGGGAAAAAGCAAGGATGAGGTTTAGTTGTTGAGTAGAGTACTTTACGGAGCAAGTGGCTGTGAAGGGTGGGAGGGGGACGCTTGGATATGGATTGTATGACTACTTTTGTGGGGTTTTAGCGGCCCGCCATGGCGGACGGGAAGCACGTCGTGGACCGATGTTGCTCCGCGCGCGTAGGTAGGTTTTGGAGTTTTGGGAAGACGATTACGTCTGTCTTACTAGAAAAATGAAAATAAAAGAGTCGAGATGGGAAAAGAAAATAGGTAGAGTGCCGGAGTGGGATATTAATACATTTGGGCGATTTTCTCTTGCCTGTTTTCAGTTGTACGTGCAGGTAGACTTTTGGGGGCGGAACGACTTTTGTGGTTCCTCAAGTGGACTTGTAGAGCGCCATTGTGTTGCTTTTTCAGCATGTACATCTGTTTTGGGGTGTTCATTGTGTTTTCTTTTGTGTGTGTGTGTGACTTGTCGGTGAGGCCGTGGATACCGGGTATTGAGTATCGTTCATCGTTTCCTAATTTATGTAACACGAAGAAAAAAAGCGATAGCGATGCATCTATATATTAATATCAGACATTGTATAACATGTGTTCCGGGGACTGGGATTTAAAACTTACCAGACAGTAGCATGATTGTTACCCTGCGAGTTTGTCTATACACCTACTTAATCATTACCCTTCCCCGCATTCCGACTCGTAGACTAAAGGAAAAAAAATTAACGTAACAATCCAATAATCGCTTCGTATCATGCACAGATGCATGCAAACCCCTGGCCCCCGTGGAGGGCACTTAGCGTGCATATGTTTGCCTTTTCTCAAGCAAAAGCAGGGCGATTGGACAAGAGAGCTTGCAGGAACGTATGGATCTAGCTTTTTGGCGCACCTGATTGCTGCACAGTCGGGATGGAACTTGTTTCGAGGCTAGCGTATAGGGCTATCTCGATCGGAAGCAATGATGCGGTGAACGAATCCTACGGCGGGCGCCTTAGGCGAGGAAAGAAGAAGAGAAAGCAAATAACATACCGTAATGAGAATAGCAACTGACGATGATTAGTATAACGAAGCACTCAAGACGCAAATAGGAAACTAAAGGAAATAACGTAACCACCACATCCCCACAACAATGCTTTCCGATATGTGTCGTGCTCATGGCGGAAAGAGAAGAATAAAAATGCACAAAGCTGTTGTTGCATTCTGGCAACATAGCACACCACTTTGTGCCCTGCATCATCGGAACCTGCAGCGGACAGCGGACAATTGTCGAGGCAATGTTTTCTGGGATCGCCTAGGTGCATATTGTAATGACTATTCTGTGACGACAAAGGCGCGGGATAGACGACTCGTGTAACTACACCGGAATAGTTGTTTGAAAAGACCGTTTGTTATCATGCACACGCTCATACCCCCTGTCGAAACTCAGCCATGGTTGAAGATCATAGCCGAAATCCCGTCCGCCTCGCCTCGCAATGGAAGGGAGACGCCGTGCCCAGGGTCTCAATGCACGTGCACTTGTCGATACCGAAGGGCTTGTTTGCAGAAGGCCTAGACAAACGAAAAGATATTAGCAAGGGCAAGGGGAACAAAGATTAGCGAGACTACAGGAATCAAGACCGGAAGACAATTGATGACGATCAAACGTGTAATGGAGAAGCTAAGTTGGAAAGTGTTTGGCGTTTTGATCTGGAGGGTCTTTCGTATAGATGTGAGCGTTGATTGGCTCGTCTGGCCAATATGTGTGAACCGTTCATCTGGTGCCAATTTACTTTTTTTGTGCATCTGGATTTTCCAACATGTGCCGCGAGAATTTGCTTTGCATTGCCACCCTAAGGAGCGGGACAAGTAGTTCGAAAATAAGGAAGCAGGGATGCAGAAATCGGGCCTCCTCTTGAGGCGCATCTGCGTCTTCTTCTGTAACGGGTTGGAGAGAATTGGCCCGGGATTTGGCCGGTCCCTAAAGAAATACATACACCCCCACCTCCGCACAATCATGATGTCTTTGGTTGTCATTTGCGGCGACTTCTTTGCGTAATTGCAGAAAAGATGGCGTATCGAGGCTTCGCATGGATAGTACGGTATGTAAGACTTGGAGTATTGGATTTGGAGAATTAGATTTGGCCAGCCAACGCGGTACCGTTGTCGCGGGTCACGGGTGACTTGAGCGGGCTGAGGAACTCGCTTGTGTGGAGTTCAACGGGGCGAGGGGGGGGGGGTTGTCAAAAGGCCGGGATGAAACAGTTTCACAGCCTGGCATCCTTCTTGTCTTGACGGCTTTGATGTTCCCTCGGACATGCTGCATGCGCCGCGTGGGCAGCCGGGATGGAGCCAGTAAAGTGAGAGGAAAGAAAGTGGGACAAGCACCCACATGAGTGAGTGGGCTTGTTGGAGTGGATCTTGGCAAAGGAGGTCAGTGGATTTGACGTCAGTCGTGACAATGGCCGTGCAAACGGGCTTACAACGGCCAGCCGCGATGTGGGAAGCCGGTAGATGCCAGGCACAGCCCGTGCAGCCGGAACTTGGAATGAATACCATGTCTCAGGAACGCATTTGTGAGCGTAACACAGGCATTACGAGTCGGGTATTCGATGTGGACTCGCTGCATTTGCAGTGTGCTCTGACCGCACGACCCGTCCAACAACGGATAGGATGGACTAATCCCAAAAATGGCAGGTCTTGAACTATTGCCATTACTTGCCCTATCGTGTCGCACACGTCCTGCCTGCAGACCCCAAGTCAAGTCGGCGTCCACTTTGGCTTGGTTATTGCTGATCTGAATATAAGCCATGCACGAAGGCCCCGCTCTCCATGGATTCCCGGCATAGGCAGTGGTGGCTGAGAAGATGGAACAAGAGTACGATCAACAAAGAAACAAACAGATGCTTTTTGGCTGCGTGCATAGAGCGGGCGGTGTGCATAAAGCCTAATGGTGTAAGTTATGTAATGTAAGATCGCCCGTCAGCGGGGAGGAGGAAGACGGTACGGGCTGCGTGGACACGGTGCGGATGCGAAGCCTATATCCGAGTGAAGTTATAGGGAGTATAATGGGGCCGACATACTCAGGGTGAGGGGTAAAAGCCGCCGAGTGCGCCGAACAGGTCAATTCTGCCGGAATTTGGTGCGTGTCAACTTGCCTGACAGCGGAAGTCACCGTGGATGGAGAGAGGCAGGTGCTTCTGTCGCCGTATGGCGCCTTCCCAAGCAGTCGCCGCGTCCAAGATCTAGATTCGCGGCGAATGCTACCTATGCATTTAGCATGTACGCATACAGCCGCCAACTAAGACATGCTGCCACCATCATTTTTCATCGTGCCACATCCCGCCCAGACATTGCATTTAATTCAAGGTAGAAAGGTAAAGCATGCGATTCGTTCTATACAATCAGGGGGATGTGATATTCGTGTGCATCTAAATACTGGTGTGTGTGAGTGTGTGTGTTTGTGTCTAGCCAATCAATCGCTAAGCACATGTGGTATCCTCTAAAACATAATGGTGCTGATGGTGACGCCCAAGTCCTACTTTTTGTCAAGCCCAGCAAATCCGCGCAATACAAGGAGATCCAGACCGTGTTGGTATCATGAAGCCGAAAAGGTATGCAAACGAAACAAAAGCCTCCCAAAAGGTAGCGCCAAAAGTCAGCTTAGATCCTACAATCGCCGACAAAAAAATAGTGTGGCCATGAAGAGTAGACAAAAGGAAATAATAATAATCGCAACGTGAATAATAGAGCGAAAACGGATAGAGAATGGTACAGGGTATATGCAGGCAAATACATAGTGCTCCTAAAGAGGACTGCACATCATTAGTTCTCCTCCATCAATGCTTCTTGGTCTCCGGTTTCGCGCCAGTCGCGCGAGAGCTCGGACAGACGCTTGATGCCAGCAATGCGCTCTGCCCAGAGAGACTCGGCTGGAGACCTGAATGTATAGGCTCGTTGTGATGAAATGACGCCAATGGCCTGAAGCACTGCCTTGCGCGAATCCCGCCCAAACACAGCGGGGTGGTTGATCCACTCGAGGCTGGATTCGAGTTCGGCGTCAAGGGCATGCATGGTTCGTACATCAATTCCGGCGGCGGGCGTAAAGGGGCTGTCAGCGTGTGGTGAAGGTGTTCGTGCCCGAGGGTCCCCACTGGCGCTGTGCGTCGTGGGCGATGCTGATCCTGTGCTGCCGTTTGCACTGGATGGGTCGTTGCGTCTGTGGCCAGGGGGTGGAAGTGGGGGCAGACCACCCTTGCCCAGTCCTTTGAGGATACTGCGTGTTTCCGTGAGCAAGTGATGGGCTCGTTCGTGCTGGCCTCGTGAGACAAGCGTCAGTGCGCGTGTCAACATGTCTGACGTGAGCAACTCCATACGTCGCTGCACGACATGTGGATGAGGCGGAATCGGGGGTGTCGGGGGAACCGCGGTAGAGTTCTTCCTTGTGCTGGAAGGTAGTAAAGTAATGGCTAGTAGTGATGGCCGCGGCAGGTGCGCTAGGGAGCCTTCTCGAAGAATATCACCATATGTGAGATCAGCCTGGATCAATGGTACTTCTTCAACACTGAGTGTGCGTGAGTCGTCCTGGTCAAGTGGGCCTCCAAGGGCTTCAAGGCCGGATACAATCGTCTCCCAAGGATCCTGGGGAACCTGCTCTGGGGAACCAGTGTCTGGCGCAATGGCCAATTGCACCAAAATGTCCCTCTTGTCACCAAAGCGCAAGTCACCCAGCGAGGCTTCGGCGTCTCGTCCAGTGGCTCGTTTGGTAATGTGCAGCGCGCCACTGATCTTGACAAACTTGGCAGGAGAGCCTTCTGGTAGTCGTAGTTTCAGCTTCACGTTTTGATGCGAAGTCGTCTGGAGAGAGCCCAAGCATCCGGCTGCACACTCGCGAAGCATCATCCAGTCCTTGACGTAGGTGTAAGACGCCTTGGTCCGTGTCGAAAGTTCAATCATTGTGTCAGGCTTGTGCGTCAGTCCTAGGCCAAAAGAGTGAATGGAGACCCTGGAGAGAGCACGTCAGTACTGCAAGGTTGTATTCGGTATGATATGGGGACTTGGACTTACTTGGCAGCCTCGGCGCGCGACACAACAAAGTCGACGCTTTCGGTGTCTGAGACAGACGAGTCGCTGATGAGGAGAATAGACGAAAGGGGGTTGCTCGACTTGCGTTGCATGAGCAAGTCCATGGCCACGTTAGCTCCATCCACCACATCTGCACGCAGGCTCTTTTGTCCGACTGGGCGTATGGAGTCAAGCACCTTTGACCAGTCTCTCCACACTTTGCTGGTCATGCCGACAATGGGGACGCCGCCGCCGCTTGAACCAAAGGTGACTAGACCCATGCGATCACGCTCGCCGAGGTTGTTTACCAAGAAACGCAACGTGTCACGCAGCAAATTGATTTTCAAGCCTTGCATGGACGAAGACACAGGGATAACGACGACAATGTCGACGGGGACATGTACCGAGGCACCAAGGCGGGGTTCTGGCATGCCCGCGCGCGAAGTGCTGTACTCTGTAGGTGCCGTCATGGTCGACCTGGCTGCGCCGTAAGAGGAATTGATGGATGAAACTCGCTTCGGTCGACGGTAGTCGTCCTCTTCTGTTCCAGAGTTGTCCTGATCGTACTCGGGCATGCGGTTGGCGACGGGAAAGTCCAGACGAATGTCCATGAGGGCGCGGCGCCACAGCTCTAATTGGCTGGGGTCCCGGAACTGCAGATGAAAGGCCGGAAGTTCTGCCACGGAGAGGCTGAGTGTTAGGATCAAGTTGTCGGGCGAGTGTTCGACCTGGTTGAGGTGCTTCTTGATGAGGATGGAACCCTTGAGAGTGCATTTTGTCTTTTTGGTGGGCGATGCACCATCCCACTGAGGCTGGGTAATCTTCTTCTCTTTGACGCAGATGAGCATCTCAGAGAAGAGATAGCATTCGAGTTCCTGCCATGACTGACGGTCCTTGCCTACACGGATGTGGCCGTGGAGTCGCAACTTGCCGAAGCGCGAAAAGTCCAAGCCGTGCCAGTTGTCAACGCGGGCATGGAGATCCTCTGTAATCTCGTCCAAGACCTCTGCTGGTTCGTATTGGGGCTCGGACGGTCTGTTGTTTACAGGCGACTTGCTACGGGTATAACTGCTCTCAGCAACACTGGCGACTGAGGGAAGGGCAGGAGCACTGCGCATGTCCTCCGGGTCTGGGCGCCATTTTCCCTCGACAACCTCGACTGTGACGAGGCAAGTAAGGCTCTGCTGCTGTCGTGATCTGCTTAGTGTGGGGAATTCGCTGCGCACAGTGACTGTTGGGGCGGGGATGGGGCTCTTGAGCATGGCGCGCGGGCTGCTGAGGCTGGTTTCCATGGACTGCACATCGTAGTCATGCCGCCGGCCATCGTGTGTGGGGGCATAGTCATTGGATGAAGCAAGTCCTGTAGCGCCCGAGTCGCTGCGGCCATGAGCACGGGAGATTGAGCCACCTCGATCTGAGCCACGGTCGCGGCTGTGACTGCTATCCCGCTGGCGGTTGTGGTGGTGGATAGAGGAATACGAGGCCGAGGCATTGCTGCCATTGCGGGGACGGCCATGGGACGCGTCGTCATGCCGCCGGTCGGATGAGACGGTCTGGCTGTCCCACGGGGTGGGGGTGTTTGAAGCGCTCCGGTGGCCGTCCGAGTGCTGGGACGGGGCCGGGTCGCTCTGGACGGAACGCACAATGGTTGAGAGTTTCTCTGTCCCCACATCAGCATGGCTACTCGGCACAGCTTCTGGCGACGGCCTACCCAGATCTAGCACGTTTCCACCTCTGCTGGTGTCAAGCGCTAGGGCGGCGTCGCATGTCGGGCAATGCTGCGACTCAAACTCGCGAATGTACTCGTAGAAGCATGCCTCGTGCGACACATGGCCACAGGACAGCTGCAGGATGCGCTCACCCCGCAACGTGTACTCAAGATTCTCCTCGCAGACGCAGCATTCGCTGCCAATAAAGGTCCTCTCGCGGCGGGTCCGACTCTTTTCAATGTCCATGGCGCCCGTGCCAGCTCGGCCAGAGCGGGGAGGGGGCGCCTGCGAAGCAAGATTGACGTCGGAGCGATGGCCGTGGGAGTTGAAAGACTTTTGCGTGTGGCCGCTGCGCGAGTTGGGGCGGAACCCTAGAAACGACATGGGCGCGCCTGAGCCCCCAGACAGGCCGTGGTGGAAGTCGGGGAGGCGGTGGAGTCGCCGGGCCTAGCAGGCGACGTCGAGTGGAGGACCGGTGGTGGATTGCGGGCGGTAATGGTGGTATTGGTGGTAATGGTAGTGGTGGTTGTGGTGGGAGGTGGGTTGGGGCAGTCGAGAGGGAGATGGTCGAGGGTTGGAGGTTGGAGGAGGGGTGCGGGCAGCAGGCAAAGAAAGGGTAAACGGGCAGGACATGGACGGGCAGGGCTGGCAGCTGGATCGCCTCACGCACGTTTCAGCATGGAGAAGGGCAGGCGGAGGATGGTCGAAGAGGCGGCGGGCTGGGTGGACCTTTAGGTTAGAGGCTCCAGGTACCGGCAAGCTGCGTGAACCGGGGTATTGCCATTGCGCCCGACACGCGATTCGAGCCGTGGCACACGGACGCCCATGGAGTAAGTCGACGGCCAATGCAGCCATGGAGCGCACAAGAGAGTGCCCCGAAGCGGATGCATGCTGCTGTCTGCAGCAGCTCGACTAGGGCTAGCGCTGCAGCGGGCCTGTCTGTGCCTGTGGGGGGGGTTCCCTGTGGGCATCCACCTGCTGTATGTATGTGTGGTGTGCGTGATGGTGTGCGTGCGAGTGAATGAGTGTGTGTGTGTGTGTGTTTGCAACCACCGCCCGACGCATATCCATCTACCCACCCAATCCCTGTACGGGGCTCGACGGCGGCGCCCGGGCCCTGGCGAGCGACGACGTGCCGGCTAGCGGGCGAGGCCAACCATGGGCAAGACCTGCCAAGGGCCGGCAATAGGGAGGATTGGGACTCCTCGTTTGTTATGTTCCATTCCCTTTCCACTGATTCAGCCGCTACCCTGCTGCCCTCGTCCGTGGCCAAAGCCATGCCCATGCCCATGCCCATGCCCATGCTGGCGGGTCAGCGACCGTTCGCAGTGCGAATCCCCCTCGGCCTGCTCGACTGGCCCGCGACGGCGGCAGAGCCAGCGAGCAACAGGAGAGAGAGCCCAGTCAGGAGACGGGCCCGCCCAAGAGCCTCGTGTGCCCCAGCCTGGCGGACGCAGACGGGCGACCACACAGTCAGACACCGTACTGACCATCTGCCTACACACAGACACACCCACAGACTACGACACACGACAAGACAGACAGGCGACATGCACATCGCCGTCGCACCTTCTCCTGGCCTCCTCTGCCTGCTTCTGTGGCTTGCCACTATACATGGCGCTAGAAGCCTTCGTCGGCTTATTGGAATCGCCCTCCTCTCCCGCCGGCTCGCCATCGAGTCAGGCTCGCCTGGCAAACTTTTGCCTTGGGCGTGCATACGACGGACAAGCTCCGCTTCTAGAAAACCACGCCCGTCCACGCCCGTCTTTCACCCAAGACCCGTCCCTGAGAACAGACTCGATCCCTGAGAGACAATAAACCCATCCTGCACTCAACACACACGGCTCCCAAGTAAGCAAGCGAAGCAACAAAGTCAGGTGACGCGACCTCCTTGACTGCTTACATACATACATACATACATACATACATACATACATACTACTCCTCCTCCTCCTCCTCCTCCTCCTCCTCCTCCTCCTGCATACTTACATAGACATCGCTGCCATCGATCGCAGCATCTCTCTACACCTGCCCCATCGCCCCTCGATGACGATGTGGTGTGGTGTGGTGTGGTGGTGGTGGTGGTCCCTGGATCTTCCGGCCCCGTGCGGGTCCTCGCGCAGTCGCCAGCCTCTGGCGCCCTCCTCGATTCGTGCACATGATGACGGAATCACCATAGCCGCCATCGCCAACGCCAGCCTGCTCTCTCACCCACCACTTCACTATCGCAACAACTTGATCTTCGGATCTACAGCAGGGCACATCACCGACTACCGACCTTTAGGCCTCCACTCCCAACCTCCAAGCTCGCCTTGATTCAGGCTATCCTCTGTTCAAAGTCATGCACGCAACAGAATCCCCACCCCGACCGCCCACTTGCCTCGTATCCTCCCCGCCGCCAGTCTAGTTTCGTTCGTATCTCCAAACTGTACCCTCTTCAGGTAATGCATGCATTCTTCTTTTCTTCCTCCGCCCTATCCTAATGAGAGAACCTTCTTCGCCCTGTTTTTTTTTTCTCGCCGGGACTGGTGCCGATTCGCTCTCTGCATTAGTTGCTCAAGCGGCATCCACTTGGCGCCAGCAAGTGGGCTGTAGACTTAGAGCCATGCAGAGCCAACCGCTCATCGTCCGCAAAAAGACTCATTGGCTATGCACAAGCGAGACAAGGTCCATGTTACATTATTACCGTATGCCTACGTGTCTGTGTACTGTACGCCAGTGTGCACTCTAGCGACTGTTTTCTCAATGACAAACCGACTCAGCGTCCAGAACGATATCTGAATCGCACATGCGGCACGCCTCGCTTGCTGCGGATCATTCTGCCGAACTGATGTGTACAGTAGTCTCGGGATGCTTTCCTCGACTCTTTCAAGCACTTCTGCCCAACACGGGGCACATGTTCTTCAAGGCCATCCAGGACATGGGCCACTTTCAGAATTCGACTACCTGCACACATCCAGCTGGTGCCGGTACCGCCCATGGCACTATCGTGATCGTCAAGCAAACTCGCCGCTACTTTCTTCTCTCTCACACAACCGTTCTTCCCGTTCAACGCAGAACTAGTAGGAAGCCGGCTTGTCAAACCTAGTCTCCAAGAGCTTCTACCAACCAGGGCAGGCATCTATCCTTAGACTCGTGCTACTGTGTCCGCTTCTTCCTTGATGCCGCGTCCCTTGTTTTCATTAACCGACTTACTGCAATACTGCACTCATCATTGGACAGCCTGGCGTCCTCGCTACACATTTACTATCACGTCAAAAGGGGATCACTATTGAAAGAACAGGATCAGGTGCGCCATATGGTCCGAGCGTTTTCCACGTGGCTGCTTGGCCGTTTGGCCTAATTTGGACACATCTGATGTCATCTTGTAATGGCGCCTTATCGCTTGAGATATTAGCCTTTTGAGACGACACACTACCGACTGAAAAGGGGCCTTGCGCGGGTGTCGCAACATCGGTACACCAGTACAGCATCACGGCTGTGTGCCGTTATACAATACCGGTGTCACTTCGGTGCTCGCATACATCCCATGTGACTCGTATTCCAAAACCAACGCTACCACTCACTACGCCAGTTGCAACTCCCCCAAACAACCGCCCCATTGGACCCTCAGCAGCTTCAAATTCTCTATCTGAGTGGGGTAACTAACCCAGGTGTCCCTTGCTTTCAAGACGCAGAGCTTCGAGGGAGCAGCACAATACGATGCACCTGCAGCAATGCCTCTGGGCTACTTACTAGGCTGACCCTGCATGCCTAGGCAGCCACCGGACATTTCTGAAAGAGGGGTATGGTCTGGTTCCGGGACGGAACGTTTAGTTCAGCAGATACGGTCGGAGACGACTCCGCTTACAATTTTCAACCATGGTTCGACTGCCCAATCGTCTTCCTAGGTACCACCCCCAGGGGTCGTGTCAACATTTTACACAAGCACTGCGGAATCGAGACTCAGGAGTATCCTAAACGGGCATCATCTGGTGTAGATTTCTTGGGCATTGATGTACGGTTGAGGAATAGCTCAAAGTCACCAAGAACAAGCGGCGGTGGTAGTGGTGATGGCGACTGCAAACATACATGGCTCAGCTACTACTCGTGACTACACAGCACGTATGCAGCGGTAGCGTTTTGTCACGTCCAAGGCTGCTGGATTTACCAAAGCTGAAGTATTGTGACCGACCTCAGACAGCTTACTGTCCGATGTCCACCACACGGCTCAGGTAATGCAGAAAAACTTATGCAACATGACAGTGTAAAGTTTGGCACTTGGAACCCGACATCATGGGATACGTCGGGGCAATCACCAGGAGAGCGGCTCTACTCTCTTTTCATCCTCATTCTTGAGTCTTGAGCCTGCACACGCAAGTGTGAAAGTCGTAGTAGTAGTAGTAATACTACACCCATCCTGCTATTCAATCGCAAGGCACTAGCCCAAAGCGGACCCTCAGCCCTGGCACTGCCACCCAACAATCTCTCCATGCTTACTGTACGCAAACCCAAGTTGGTTGGCGATGTACAGGTCCCTGTAATGTCTATAATGGTCTCAGGGATTGGCGCAACGTTGGTGCAAAATCTAGACTTTGTCTGGGAGCTTGGGAGGGGGACAGCTGTATCATGCTAGATTCCATTGCCACTCATCCCAAGCTTTGCAGGCTTCCCATGGAAATTCTCCGATGCACCCGTTGATTACTTAGGGCTGGCATCGATGGTGCAAGTCTATTATCCCCGCCACGTGTGCGGAGGAAAAGCAAACCTTGTTGGTTCAATATTCTTGCTGACCAAACTTAATGCGCACGCACTCCATGTAACGTTCGTTGCTTATCGACTACGTACGGTTGACCATCGCCCAAAGCTTAGCTAATGTCGATCTACTGTATGACGATGCGACAACAGTGCAAGCCATCGCACTCACTTAGATCTAACGCTTCTCGCTAACCGAGTCAGCTGTTCAAGATAAGTCCCGATCCTCAAAGACGACCTTTGCATTTGGATCGATTGTAGATCCGACCTGTCAATCTATGGCATTGCATCACTTTCGGATTACACTAAAGAGAACCTTGATACATAGCAATGGTCTAGACTAGATAGCCCAGAGAGGCCCCATGTTTGCCTGCAATGCGAAACACATGGATCATGGTCCCCTCAGCCACCGCGTCCTTTTCATCTCGTCAACGCATAATTCTCTGTCGCCTTGAATCTGACCAGTGCTCCTTACAGCCACCTTAGCTCCGTCTGGATAGCCGTTGCCAACGTGTATTAATGGAATAAGGCTGACCTTACGTGTGGCACTATTGCAGGGCTGTACCTAGTGAGACAGCCACTCGGCTATTAATACCACGCTACCTCTCCTTCGTCGCATACTGGTGGGAGAAACTTTCTGGGGAGCAAAAAAAAAGACAACAATAACGATAACAATATGGAAATGCTACAAAAACTCCCCGATGACGTAAGTTTTGACTTTGCCTAACATTTCTCCTATTTTAGCCGGGTATCACCTTCATTTGTATCGGGTTGTTGTTGCCCTGTACTCTTGATGCAAGCCAAACTATGCCATTCTAATTTTATTCTTTACGTTTCTTTTCATCGCAGCTGTCAAGAACATCTCTTACAAATCTAGGTTTGTCTGCCCTGACCCTGTTGCATTAATCACCAGTTCTCAGCCCAGCAAGGGTTTTCCTCTTCCCCGCACACACAAGAAAAGAAAAGTCACAATAGACTTGCAACGCGTGGACAGTGACGCTGACATATAGTCTAGGAAACTGAATATACAATCCCATTTGTTGGGTTTTGGCTTGTCTCAGCTACATCCTTGCAACAGCTGTCATTTGTCATGTACCTTGTAAAGGTATATGTCCTCGGCGCACTTAACGTATCCCTCCCATCTCCCTCCCGCTGATACCAGTTTCCGAGTCTCAGTATGAACCAGCTCCCTCAAGAATAGCCGGGGGTCCTAGGAACCACGTTGGTCACGATCGGGATCGTGACAGCGGAAGCACCAAGTCATGCTACACGTTAATACAAGTAGTAATGGTATAAAACGCACATTAACAGGCACAATATTCGACGCAAAAATATAGCCTTTGTATGAACATCAAGTTTACAAATCCTCTCGGCACAAATCCTCCCGCATCCTTCTCAACATCAAACACCGCGACTTAATAACCCTGATCGCCACCAAACAAGTCTCTCCGCAGAATAACGAAGCATAATTCCCCGATATCACACTGCATACAAGAAACATAGCCATCGGGATCGTCGATCCTCCGAATATGTAAAGTAACACGAAGCTGCACTAACCCTCCTCCTCCCCGCCCTTCCCCGTCTGACATCCGACATCCGCGCAAGAGCAAAACCCGCGATAGTGGAAGAAAAGAAAAAGAGAGAGAGAGAAAGAGAGAGTAACGCCGTAACTGCCCGATCTACCCGTCTTCCCCGGTATCAGCTAGTTCGCATCTTCACATTTTGATACCAATCAAGTGCAAGATGCGCATGTCTCTACACTTATTTAAGCCCATACCCCCAGGGGAGAGCGCACACGCGGATGCCGTCATCCGCAACACTATACCAGAGAACCAAGCAAAGCCAACAAGGAAACCCCGTGGCCCTCGACCGCCGCGTCATCTCATACCGGCTTCATCCGCACCATCCACGACGACGATGCCAACCAGTGGGGGTGCAGTCGGAGTCGGAGTTGGGGGGGCTATGTGTGGGGGGTTACGGAGGCACTCCAACAACCACCATGTCCATATACGATGACCCTTGCACTATAACTACTACCGCACTTGACCTACAATGACGAGTCATTGTACGATCGTATCCTAAAAAGGGTATCCGGGCGGTGATGATGATGCTCGTTAGCACGGACGAACATCGCCTTTTTCCCCTCTCTTTCTGTCTTTCCCATTTTCTTGGCTACGTTTGTATGCTTACGCAGGGAAAGATGTAGCGCGACTAGGTTGTTAAGGGGGTCAGGGGGAGCACGTACGTACTTCGTGTGCACGTGTTGTAACACAAAAGGGAAACTAAGTAGTAGTGCCGTGATCTAAGAAAGAGAGAGAAAAAGCGTAATAATGCGATGCTAATACGTGCGGGTTTTCTCCCCGTTGTTTCCACTTCGTTACATATGTGGGGGGGGGTTTGGTCTTTGGGCACTAGATTGTTAGTGGATGCAAGAAAGGGAAAGAAGAAAAAATGGTCCTACCGAGACAAGTGGAGAAGAAATAGATGAATAAAATCTAGACTTTTATCTTATTTGAGTTTTCTGCTATATAGTATGGTAACTGAGATTTACTATTCAAGGGATGCCAGACAACCTCGAACATGCGTTCCCACACACACACACACACTATGAGGGGGGCGGGGGCACAGACGATAATCTTGAAACCACGGCTTTCTGCCGTGATATTGGGTGAGGTAATTTTATCACCGATCCTTCTCTCTCTCCAAAACAAGAGACAAGAAAAAGAAGGACAAATCACATTCCCGAGGAATGATTAACAAAACGTCACATATAACCCTCATTCGCTAAATTTCTCGGAGGAAAATCGGGGGACCCAACGTCGTCCGCACCACCACTCGTGATTTGCAAAGGCCCCCTGACCTCAACCTCGTGTTTATTCATGTCTATCAACCCATCTGGGCAAAAACGGGAAAACGGGAGCCCGAACGGCGAGGTAACCTTTGCCAGCCCAAAACAACCCGCCGTACAACTCTGCTTACATACTTGAGGCAAAGCTTTTCTTTTTTTTTGTAGTTTTAGATGAGGATTTGCGCGGTTCGGCAGTTTCTATCTTTTCTCTTTCCAAATGCGGAAGTGTCAAGTAAGCCGGGTATGTACTTGTAAGCAAAAAGAAAAGAAAAGAAGAAAAGAGCAGATTAAGTTTTTGATCTACATTTGCACACGATATACACACACACACACAAAGTAACATACATTACTCAGATGCAACGCTTAGAAAAACGTACGTCTCTTTGGGAAAAAAAAGCTGAAAGGAAAAGACTCCACACATTACCTCCAGCAATCAACAATTTTTCTTCTGTGTATCAAGGAACCCGGAACTCTCCTTCCCCCTTCCTTCCGTTCACCCCTTCCCTCCCCCCCCCTGCCCTGATGTACATACAATAAATAACACTCGGACAACACGTCCATCTTTTACCGCAAACAAACCCAAAGAAAATCCAACAAAGACATCATCGTGATGAGAGCTTTGTCCCTTTTTTTATTGTTCGTCGTGCGAGTCGCAATCACACCGGTCGAGAGAGAGAGAAGATCGCAATATACCGTTTACTAGCCCCATAAATAGTAAGTCAGCATGTCAATACGAGAAAAAGGTCCATTAAAAAAATGAGCACAGGGCTTTCCTTGGTCTTTTCGGGAAGGGGAGTCAGACTTCCCCGTTCAGAAGGATCCCGTGCAGTGCCGTTCAGTCTTGTCTTGTCTTGTCTTGGTGTCCTGAGCTGAGCTGACCCACACATGGCCAAGAAGAGTCCAAGCTCACACCTGCTGCACCGCCTCATCAAGGGCCCTGCAGCAAACTGTGGCTAAGCCATCTTTTTTTACTAGAAAGAGCCTTGCCCTGTGCGAGGTTACCCACTTTTTCTAGACAGAATCAACACAAAAAAAGGCACGTGAGAATGAATTGAGTAAGTAGGTTAGGTATTTGAGCCGTCTCTCAGAGATGCTGGCAACACAACCAAACCAGCTCGCCTTGCTAACAACTGGATCCACCGTACAAAGACACGAAAAAGCCCAGTTTGACCCTTGGCTCATCGCTGTCAACCCTCGGCCGTCTCACTGTCATGATGCATGTATTCGTTCAAACCCCGCTATTTCAAATGCTTATTTCTGCATCATCAGCTGGACGAACTCGTTGTCTGTCTCGTGTCAGTCTGGTAAATAACCAAGCATAAATTCTCAAACACATACAGTCGATACGGCCGTCACCGTCCTGATCAGCCTCCCGGATCATCTCGTCAACCTCGTCATCGGTCAACTTCTCGCCAATGGAGGTCATGACGTGGCGCAGTTCAGCAGCGGAGATGAAGCCGTTGTTGTCGCGGTCAAAGACCTTGAAGGCTTCCCGGATCTCCTCCTCGGAGTCGGTGTCCTTCATCTTGCGGGCCATCATGGTGAGGAATTCTGGCATCAAGTCAGCGAAGCCTTAATGGGCCTAAAGTCGGCAGGCCGACATACCTGGGAAGTCAATGGTGCCATTGTTGTCAGCATCAACCTCGTTGATCATGTCCTGAAGCTCAGACTCGCTGGGGTTCTGGCCGAGCGAGCGCATGACGGTGCCGAGCTCCTTGGTGGTGATTTGGCCTGTGGCGCAACGTGGTCAGCCTCGTGTCCTGTTTGTATCGGGGGGTAGTGGCTTCGGCGCAAAGCATGCGAGCGTGAATTGGGCACAGGGGGCACTGACCATCGCCATCTTTGTCCTGCACAGGAAAACACATGTTAGCAACATGTCCACGAAGCCATGGACGGGGTGCTAGGCAGCCGCGCGTCAACGACGAGAAGAGGGGTAGAGACTTACGAAGAGGGAGAACGCCTCCTTGAACTCGGAGACTTGCTCCTCAGTAAGAGAATCGGCCTGGAGTGTTGTGTCAGCGATGCGCGATGGGGGCGTGGGTGGGGGGCCGCAGTTGTGTATAGGAGGGCGGGGTATGTTTTGGCAGAAAGCGAGGAAGCGCGGGGCTACAGACCATGGCTGCTAGGAGGGGTGCGGGTGGTGGAGGTGGGAAGATGGGGTGGTGGTGGTCAGGAACTCAATTAAGGGGGTGCCTGGATGGGAGCCAACTGGCGATATATAACAGAGGGCGCAGGTGCGGTGTGAAGGAGGTCTCTAGGCGTGTTTGCGGCTGGAGAAGATGGGCTGAAGTGGAGCTGGACTGTCAGCCAACCGGCCTAGTGCCGCCTCGCTGTTGGGAAGGGGCCACTCGCTGCCGTTTCAGGCAAAGCGCCCCCGTTGCACAACCACTGCCCAGACACACGGCCACGATTGCATGCGCCTCACATCAGACGCCCGTCCACCCTCGCCCACAGCTGCCCTGGCCGCCATACGTCCATACGTCCCGACTGCATAAGTACCTACACTCCCGCTATACATAGCCCGCCTAGAGCTCTACCATGACACAGCCCCGTTGACCCTCGCCAGCCCATCATGTGGCGGGACCGGACCAACCTGTATGTCGCCAAAGCCACGCTGCCTCGCTGCTGCTGACGTAGCCACCTAGCTTTATTTCGTACCGCCAGTCGTACTCGCACCACCCCCAGAAGAAGAAGACACGCTATGGTGTCCCCGGCTCCAATGGCTTTGGCGACAGCAGGCGCATGTCCGAGGAGCGCCAGGGCCTCATCCCAGCCTTCGAGGACGACGGGGATGCCGTTATAGAGATGGATCTACTGCCGCCGCGCTGGCTTGACATGCAGGACGAGGTCACCCAGCACCTGGCAGAAATAGCAAAGCAGACGCGCAAGCTCGACCAGCTGCACCAGAAGCACGTGCTTCCCGGCTTTGATGATGAGGATATCAAGAAGCGCGAGGAGCGCGAGATTGAGCAAATCACCCAGGCCATCACCCGCCTCTTCCAGAAATGCCAGCAGGCTATCAAGCGCATAGACATCATGGTCCGCGAGGCCAAGCAGCAGGGCAGCATCAACCAGGGTGAAGAGGTCATGGCCCGGAACCTCAAGATCTCGCTTGCCTCTCGTGTCGGCGAAGTGAGCGCCATGTTTCGCAAGAAGCAGGCTGCCTATCTGAAGAGTGAGACTGTTCCTTTGTCCTATGCTACATGTCATGCTAATGTCTTTCCCTAGAACTCCGCGACCTCGGAGGCTTCACTTCGCCCTTCCGCTCTGCCACGCCGGTACAGAATCCCTATAATGACCCTGCGCTACAAGAATCCGATGCCGACCGTTCCTTTTCTCAATCCACACTACTCCAAACGAAGCAACAGCGCATGCGCCACGACCCGAACGAAGCTTTGATAGCTCAGCGGGAGCGTGAGATTGAGGACATTGCTCAAGGCATCATCGAGCTGGCAAATATCTTCCAAGAGCTCCAGACCATGGTCATTGACCAAGGCAGTATGCTGGACCGAATAGACTACAACGTTGAGAACATGTTCAGAGATGTCAAAGAGGCGGATAAGGAGCTCAAAGTAGCTTCTGGGTACCAGAGACGAAGTGTAAAGCGCAAGATCATGCTGCTGCTTGCCATCCTCATTGCGGGCGTATTCATATTACTATCGCTCAAGTTGAGCAGGAAAGGCGGCGATGGAGTGTCTTCTGTTCCCAAAGTTCCAGACGTTCCGCCAGCGGCGGCAGTAAAATCCAGACGGCAGTCAATAACGATGCAAACGAACAGGATCTGGCATAGAAGAAAACGGCGGTTGTGGCAGGACCCCATACGAGACCCTTTGATCCTCTAAGGGCCATTCTTACATAATTATAGTAAACAATACCTAAATACTTCGTACCTTGTCTTCTTACTTTCCTGCATGTGATGCTGGTCAAAATTGACATGTTGATTGGCAAGTCAGGCTTGTCCATACGAGCCTGGTATTTGGTTGTTAATGGTGATATGAGATTTGGATGCGTAGCATCTATCATGCCACATACTAGATCATGTATACAGCATTTTGACTCTTGTTAGAATGGTTCAAAGGAAAGCTTTGTCAAAAGGATAGCTAGTATCTCAATTTTTCTTCCCAAACAAAACCCGTTTATGGATTTGCATGACAATTGCACTGTTTTTCATTGCATGGACAGGCTCCTTGTCGACATATCCTGTATCTCGTAAACTTTCATGAAAGTGACAGAATAAACAAGTAGATGAGATATTCATATGGAGGCAACAAGAAAGGCATGTTCTTTCTAGATACAGGAGACAAGCGTGCTGGGGATATGGAGAGGAACGAAGAAGATCGGAGTTATGGAGGAAAATCGGGAAGGAAATGATATTGGGTAGTTGTATTTTTCCTTTACTCAGAGCTGCAACAGCAGATTTTCGTACTCTTATTATATTAACAGAAAGATGTAATTGACTCTGTCATCATAATTGTATCCCATGCCGGACTGATTTTGAGCCATCGTCTACTGGATTGAAATGTCGCTGCCTTGTCCCCAAATATTGGAAGGATTATGGCGATACAGAAAACGATATATTAGGAAGCATTATGCGCCTTGAATCCGCCTCGCATCAAACCGAAAAGCCTTGGCTCAGATGATTGGTAGTCAGAGGACTATATGCCCATGCAACCGTGCCGCATCAGCCTGCGCAGTTAACCGCCCGCCCTCCAAACCTTCAACTTCTAACCTTTACTTCTTTCAATACTCTCTATTTTTCTTTTCGCCTACAAAGTTTTGAGTAACAAAAGGCGTTATTTTCGTCATCGACAATAAATCTTATTCATTCACAAGTCGTTTCCTTACGGACCTACAACCATGTCACCAACCAATACACTGCTTAACCTAATCTGCGCACATCCTTACCAAACGATAGTACACGCCGCAAATGGCGCCATCTTGCTCGAACCAAGGATATTCACCGTACCCACCCTCTGGGCATTAGGCTTCGAGCAAAGAGGGCCTCGCAGAGGTCTAGCACACTTGTATCGACTTCACGTATTCTTACTGACAGAACTCAGACTCAACAGCTTCAGCATGGATGCGAATCAAAGACAAATCCTCTACACAAAATATGTATTCCACGCTTCAAAGCGGGGCAATGGGCGGCAAGAGTGTGAGTAGTGTTGATATTGCAGTACGAGCTGGAGCTATCCTCTTATCAGTAGCGGCGTGGCGTAGAGGCCGCCACTAAGCACAACGTCATGTACTATGCTAGAGAACTGGAGTATGCTGGAATCGTCTTTGCGCTGGCAAGGCTGAACAAATGTGGCGTCATGCTTGCAGCCAACCAAATGCAGCGTCACGCATTCACCCCTCACCAGCGTTGAAAGGCTAGCCTCAGCCTTGTGTTGAATATCAGCCTGTTAGATAAGAACTGGTATTCTCCGCGTTCTTGGTTGTAATCACTAACGCAGCTCTTACTACCTTCCACCACTTGAAACAGTTTCCGATATCTAACTTCGTCATGGTAAACGTGACAGCCGCTTCCGTTGCAGCTACGGCGCAGCCTCTCATCGACTGGGTAGCAGCACACCCGGGCCAAGCAGTTCTCTACACAGTCAACGGCGTTGTTCTTCTTGCGCCTGCTGCCGCCACTGCACCCATCTTCGCTGCGTTTGGGTTGACTGCTCTAGGACCTGCCGGTGGTACGTCGGCCCGAACTCGTACTCATACTACTATATACTAATAGACAACAGGTTCCCTTGCCGCATCTACAATGAGCTACTTCGGTTATGTCCCGGCAGGCGGCGTGTATGCCCTGGCACAGAGTGCTGCCATGGGAGGGTATGGCGCTGGTCTCGCTGCTGGGGCTGCACAAGCAGGTGCGGTGGTCAGCTCTGGGCTCACCTGGTTCATGGGCAGAAATAACACTGGTGCCTAAAAAGCCATCATTTGTGAGCGGTTGCTGGAGTCGAGCAACAGATAATCAGGAGGTCGATTTGGAGCACGTGAGAGGAATCATACAGTGTGAGATGCGAGCAGCAAGGTAGATGGACCAATGGTGTTGCTATTAGTACTCTAGTAGTACCGTAACCTCGGCCTGGGATCCTTCACGCCAAGATGGCGAGATAGCGAGACACCGAGACAAAGGCCTCCCAGGCGTCCTTCTCAAACCTGCTATAAACACATTACACCTATACTAGACACGCCAAAAAACATCAAATCATCAATAGACCAGCACAAACCCCACATGTAACTTTTTGTTTTATCCATCTAAAAACTACAAACACTACATATCCACAGCCATGGCAACTCCAACTCCCCCAACTCCCCCAACTCCCCCGGAGCCATCCAAGCCTCTCTCGGAATTTGAAAAGATCGGCCACAACATCTACATCTGGACCTCGGAATCCTACCTCTCCAACTCACCCTCAGAAACCCCGCTCATACTCCTCTTCGCATGGAACGCCGCAGCCGGAAAGCACATCGCCAAATACACAATAGCATACCAAAAGCTGTTCCCTACATCCCGCATCCTCCTCATCCGATGCTACACGCTCGACATTTTCCGCCGGTCCACAGCCTACGGACCTCTGCTCAAGCCCGCCCTGGACGTTGTAGCCGCGCACGCCGACAACGGCGGCCAAGTCCTGGTGCACAGCTTCTCCAACGGCGGCGGCAACCAAGTCAATGAATTTGCCAAGGCGTGGAAAAGAAAATTCGACACCAAGATGCCGATGCGCGCGCAGATTCTCGATTCGAGCCCGACTAAAGGTCCCTGGATGAAGAGTCATGCTGCGATTTCCGCCTCGTTGCCCAAGACGCTGTTTTGGCGGTGGTTTGGCGGCGCGCTAGTACATCTTTTGATTCTGTTGACGTGGATAGTCGTGTTTGTTCGGCGCAGGGAGAACAAGATGGTTGTCCTCTGTCGGGAGTTGAATGATGAGAATGTATTTGATAATCGCGTGCCGAGAGTGTATCTGTACAGTTGTGCGGATACGATGGTAGGGTTTGAAGAGGCAGATGAGCATGCGGACATTGCAGAGTCCAAGGGGTGGGATGTGACGAAAGTGCAGTTTGAGAATAGTGCGCATTGTGGGCATATACGGGAGGACGCGGAAAAGTATTGGGCTGCGGTAATAGCAGCTTGGACGAAGGGGCCCAGATGCAATTTGTAGCCATCAGCGAGTGAGCGCATAGGATCGATGGCGTAGCATGGTGCAGAGCAAAGCAGATGTATTTCGGATTAGAGAATATCTAGAGCCGCGCCGCTACCAGTGATAGGTAGATGTTCCACAGTAGACCACAGAAACTCAAGAAGACGATACGGCGCTCAACGGGAATGAAGGTGGTGCTGAAGAAATTGGCAATTGGCCAGACTTTGTACGAATCGAAGATGAGGCCGAAAAGCTCCTGGTAAGTAGTTAGTAATCTGCAGCAGTGTGGGGTTTCACGTCTTGATAAACCTACATTTCTAAAGTCCTGGACAATCAATGCCACAGTTTTACCCTTCATGATTCCAATCAAGATAAGGAACATTGACTGGTTCAGCAACGCGCCCATGGTGATACACTGCATCTCGTTAGCACCTAGCCATTTCTGTAGCGACTACGCTACGACGAGTCATTTGTGACCACCTACATCGGTAAACCATTTTCTAAAGATGTTCCACCAATTCCTCACCCGGACCTCCTCTTCGATGATACCGCGACCATCTCCATCCTCCTTGAGCATGATGCCCTTTTCCTCCTCGCCGTCTCCCACTGTCCTTGTCTGTTTCACCGTCTTCCACCCAGGGAACGCACGTTCAAGCCAGTTCTGCCAGTGGTAGTTTACCGGCGCAGTAAGAACGACCATGATGGCGAATTGTGTGAAGAGGACACGGTCGAAGACGAAGGGCTTGGATTCGTTCCATGCTTTGAGGCGCTGCGCAATGATGTTGCTGCAGGAGTCTATTACGAGCGCGGAGAGACAGGCCGTCGCAATCGGAGGGAGCTTCATGATGGCGAAGGGAAAGTCGGTTCGAACGTTGGGAGAGGTAGTGGAACGTGGACAAGGTAGCAAAACGAAAGCCACAAGCTGATAAGCACGAGCTGTTGCGATCAACAGTGCTGGGTAAACACCGAGGCAGGCCGACGTTCAGGCAAAGTTGTCAGGATCGATTGGAACCAGAAGAAGTTGTCTGGGATGGAAGAGAATGTTGGGATTAGGGTGACGGATTACCGTCTGACCTTGGATGTGCCGTCGCGCTCGACTCCACATTTCTTGGTGTTGCTTATTGCGCGTCACTTCGGTTCATCTGCGGCCGAATCAGATGCAGCTTGGGACGGATCGCAACTGACTCAACCTCGCCAGCTGCAGTTGTACCAACTTTGTTACTTCACCAACATACCTGCAGCCATGGATTGATTCCTCTACAAAAGTACTTAAGCTTGTATTTTCATATATCCGTAAGATTTGAAGTTCGTGACACGGTGCTGTTCTCGCAGCACCAAATAGACCTCCTCTACTATCCCGGATCTGAACACTGGACGTAGCTGTGAGCATGTTGTAATCTAAGCAGTGTACTTGTCGCACTTATTAAGCACCCATCTTTTGTTTCACAGCATACAGTCACCGAGAGATGTGCGGGTTATGGTCTTATAGCATGAGGCCTGCATAAATCTCTCTCGTGGACCTACCCGACAAGCCATAGCACACTGGACGCGAATGTCACCTTTTCAGTCGCCAACGCGCACTTACACCTGCCATCCTCTAGTGTGAAACTCTGGTCTGCACGCACTGGCAGCTCAAGTCGCTAACACATGCCCAGCGCCAGGCTAGAAAACACTGAAATTCATATACTATCTAATAGTCGCTATTTGACATGAACAAATTTACATGTAGTAGTATCGAATGGTGAATATCAGCATGGACCTACTAGTAAGGCATGGACGTCAATTTAACATGTAACGACCACTTGACACGTCCATAAGAACATGGCGAGTGCTCGCCTTAGCACCTATCAGACTATAAAAAGACATAACATTATGCTCTACTAGGATGAGCCTTGAAGACCAAATGCAATCTTCAACGCAACCCCATGATGAGACTATGCCCATAGCGTAGCCTAGGATAGTAGAACTATTGCATCCCTGTCATCGGTCAAGAGTCTCTTCCGCCGAAGCATGATATAAAAAAGTACCAAGTTTTTTTTTATAATCTAGGTGATGGATCCCATGACTTTATCATAGCAAAGGCAACAATCTAATCGGATCCTGTTTGGAAACATGCTGATGCTATTGCCAAGGGCAACCGAAGGAGAACAAGAGTTCTTTAGCTTCCGCGTAGCTTATTTGAGTTGGAGATCTTGGCAAGCCTTGTTCAGTTGTTGTATAGTGAAAACAATGATATAAACAAACTACCAAGACGCAAAACATGTTCTTTATTAGTAGCCGTCGTTTTGATTGCTTGCATCCGATCGCCAAGAGGCGACAAGTGGGCCCGGTAAAACATGGTGCCGGGCCCACTTTAAAGTTTTTAGCTTCGTCCAGCTCGATACAAGATCAGCTCTTCTTCATCTTCTCCCAACAAACTGCATGTCGCTCTTCGCGTCTCAACGCGGACTAACTAATGCCAGCAGCACCTTTGCGCTCTGTAGCCGCTTTCGTAAGTCTTACTACTTTTTTCTTCCGACTCCCTGCCCCCTACACCATGATGAAAACCATTCCACATTCGCAGTTTCCACGCTAGCCATCGATTGAACCTACTTTAGATGGTCAATGAGCGCGAATACCTTCCTTGGATGTCTGATCCGCTTCGCACATATACATGTTGTCTTGACAAAGTTTCTGGGCTGTTGCTAACGGAAGCTGTAGATTGTAGATTGTCCGCGCCTTCTCGTACTAGAGAAATGATCGTCGAGTTCGGAAACTCAAATGTCAACGGTCGCATTGTCACGGCACAAGATTTGGAAAGCATATATAAATGGAGTATACATTTGTTCATTCAAAACTCAGATAATTACTACCAAGAAATAATCCCATTCTCTTTCTTCATCTCTTCACTCCTAGCCACCAGTGGCTTTTGATTGTCATGATGCGTATTACCGGCCGCACCCAAAGACGTCTGCTGTTCTATGATATGCTGATGAGGGTATCAAATATGCTTTGCACTCTTGTATCGGTCGCTTAGAGCATGAAGAATGTAAAGGCACCAGCCAGACCAGCGAACAGGGCACTGCCAGCAACGTGAGAGGCAGCACCGGTTGATTGCGGTGCGGATGCGGATGAGGATGCGGAGGAAGAAGGTGAGCCAGATGGTTCGGTTGATGTGCTGTTCTCGCTCTCAGTCAGGTTGCCGCCAGTACCAGCGGTGGATGACGGTGAGACGTTGCCAGTGGCAGCCTTTGCAGCAGTCTTGAAAGCCTCGAGTGTCCTAGCACCAGATTGACTAAAGAATGTTAGTGATGGGAAACTTGTGAAACACTGACAGTTGTGACTTACGGAGCGTTGATGACACCGACCATGCCGTTCTGGCAGTGCATGCCCTGGGTGCAGTAGAACCAGATGGGAGCCGAAGCGTTGGTAACCTCGTATGTGAAAGTGGTCGTGGCAACCTTCTCGGCATCGGAAGTAGGCACGAATCCGGACCAGAAGCCGTTGGACATGGGCTGGCAAGGGTTGGCAAAGGTGGCCTGGGCGACAGAGTGGTTCTTGGGCCAGAACTTGAAGGTGACGGTGTCACCCTCAGCAGCCATGATGCTGTCGGGCTTGAAGACCAGGTTGCCAGCCTTGTCACCAACGGCGATAGTGTGCTCGGCAGCGAGAGCGGCGCCAGCCATGGCGGAAGCAGTGAAGATGGTGGAGAAATGCATTATGATTGGTTGAGATGGAAAGAGACTAGCTCGTTTTGGCGATTAAGATAATGCGTGAGAAGGGTTGGGATATGAGATGGAATGTAATTGGTACTGAGAAGTGAAGAACGTGGACCTGCCTACCAAGAAAAGTCTGGAGATGAGCACATTTGCGAAGGTTATATAGCATGGAGGTGGAAACGCTTGCCGCCCACGAAGCGGGAAAGTCGGCCTGCGCAGTCAAGGGCATGAAGCCTTCGAAACCCCAGGCGTCACAAAGGCATCCTTTTCTTAGCGCCTTAGCCATCTAAACACGATTCCGGGGAAACATAGGGGTGGACGCAGGGCATGGCTACTGGCCCCTTCGGCGCTTCAATTCAGCCACTCGTCGCCCGGAAATGCCTTTTGGGCGCGTGGCCGTGTGGCTGTGGCAGTTTGGGGGCTACGGGTACTGCAAGTAGAGAGGCGTAAGCGCTGCTTTTCGCGGCAGTCATGTTTCTGACCAAGGGATGAAACCTGGCCGTGAACCATGATGGAACAGAAGATGTTTTGGATGCCTGCGCACGGACACGCAAACGGCTGCCACCTGGATGACATGCAATTCGACGGGCATGACAACGGCTCATGTTAAACGTCGCCGCGTCCAGAGCGGACATGGCATTACATGCCCAAGTACATAACTACCAGGCCATCGCGAGTGATAACTGACAGTCGTTGCTCCAGACGTAGGAAGTCCGTGGGAATTGCGGAACATGCGACAGAAGGCAGAACTTCTCGTCCGGGCTCCTCCTACCACGACAACAGCTGACATCGGCCGAACATGTCGAATGGCAAGACTCCACGTGTTGTCGGACCATGTGCTCACATTGTTTGTCGGTAGCAGAAAAAGGTCACAAGTCGGGGTTCTGGCTGCACTGTACCATGACGGAAACCGAGGGGAATGAGAGGGTAATACGAGGAAGCCGTATAGTACGAGGATCCACCATCACGAAGAGGAGAATCTTCCACCGACTTCTGAAGACGAGGCTGCACACAGGGCGTGTGCCCATCCGTGCGATCCAGAGGGTTACTTAGTTAGTCTTCGGCGGTGAGGATGGAGAAGGTCTTTCAAGGGTGCCGTTGCTAGCAGCTATAGGCTTGGCCACGGCAAGTCAGTCAGTCCACCACCCAACAATAGCCTTTCAACCATGTACCTCACCACACAGCAGTACCACGTTACCAGCGCTAGTAGTAGTAAGCATTGGTCGCATAGCCATGAGATGTAGTATTTGTCCCCGTATTCCGTCTTACAGTCGCCTCTCGCCGCTTGTCAAGAGCCGAAGAAGTCCCCTTTTTGCGCGATGACATTGGATCGCATCTGGGAGGCAGTCTTGAATGCGCCACGAGCGCAGGTGGGGTGCAGGATCATTTTATTGATCGCTGCCAACGAATGCCTGTTGCGGCAAGACACAATGCATCAATCCGATAACTTTGGCTGTCTAGCTCGCTTGTCCTGCTCATCTCAGCTAGCGCAAGCCCTTCCCGTTGCGGGTCATCCAAAAATATCACCTTTCTCCGCAGCACCTCTCGTGTCCATTGTACGCTATGATCTCATTCATCTATTTTCCTAGAAATCCCGCCACTCCATGGTCAGATGGTCGTACTCTTGCAGTTAGTATAGTGGGCAAGGTAGGCTAGACCTGGCAGTCTGCTCGCATTCCGCCCTGCACCGCCCGTGCCCAACTGGCAATGTAACGGGAATTCACTAGTCGTGTAACGGGGAGGAGCGGAAAGCTATGCAGTGGTAGAGTGGAGGCATCGTCAAGTCAATTGCTATAAAGGACATGCAAGTCACTCGTCCAGAGTATCATCACCAGCACTCAGCTTCCATCACCACTACAACATCTAATAACCACTCTTCAACTCTCCACCTTAATCTAATCACCAAACCACCCAAAACCATCACCATGAAGTTCTTCTCCGCCGTCTCCGCCGCCGTTCTCGGCTTCTCCAGCATGGCTTCCGCCATCACTGGTCAGTAGTACTCTTACAGAGCACTATGGAAACTTGAATACTAACTCCTCACAGTCAGCTACGACCCCGGTTACGATGATGCCGGCCGCTCCATGAACGTTGTCTCCTGCTCTGACGGAGCCAACGGTCTGGCCGCTCGCTTCCCCACCCAGGGCAGCCTTCCTCGCTTCCCTCTCATCGGTGGTTACCAAGGCATTGCTGGCTGGAACAGCCCTCAGTGCGGTACCTGCTACGGTCTCACCTACAACGGCAAGACCATCTACGTCCTTGCCATGGACCACACTGGCGCCGGCTTCAACATTGCCCAGGCTGCCATGAACCAGCTCACCAACGGCCAGGCTGCTGCCCTCGGCCGCATCGACGCTCAGTACCAGCAGGTCGCTGTCAGCAACTGCGGTCTTTAAATCATGAGCTTTGTGCACCATTACACAAAAAGAATAGACAAGATGGAGAGATGACGGCGACGAATATGCGATAATGTTTATATTGGCTTTGAATACTTGGCATAGCGCTTGCTTCATACAGCATACGATGGCGTTTACTGTATATACACACTCCTTGGTACCATAATTGAAATAGTAATATAATTACTCACGAAATGGCTGGTTCAGTTTGCAATTTGATATGAATCTGACTAACATGAAAGCTACAATCAAGTCGGTCTTGGAGTTGAGAATGAGGAGAAGGATCGTAGGAGCACCTTTATATTTCGCATCTAAGTCGAAAGAGTGACTAAGATAGGAGTTCCTGAGAGCAAACCTCATAGCAATTGAAATATGGTTATACGAAAGAAAAAACAAGAAAGAACATGAATAGCAATAGCTATTAGAACTAAACCGGTCATTGAATCTCTCCATTCTCTGAAAGCGATGGCAAGGGTATCCAACCCAACCACCAAACCACTACAGGAGGCAAAAAAGAAAAGAAAAGAAAAGAACAGCAGACACGTATCACTATCAGATAACCCCAAAAAACAGGGACTGCATCTCTACATCCACAAATCAAAACAAAACAACGCAAATTTTTTCTAGTCTTAGCCAACAACCCACCGCAGCAAGAGGAAAGAAAAGAAAATACGAGGGAAAAAAAGTAAACCACACCGTTGACGTAGCAGCAAAAAAAAGCAACCAAACCCACACCCCAAGAAACAACGCATACCGAAGAACAAACCAGACCGCCCCATCTCGATTGGGTACAAAGAGAGCATCACGCAGCTACGAAGCTTTCACCAAGCCCGAGCCGAGTAATGCTTAATTTGTCGAACAAGCAAAAAAAATATCGATGCATTGTTTCATTTGGAAAAGAAAAAAAAATGTCGCGCCTGCATGACCAGATCATACACCCCCACCCCTGATCCCTGGGTCGTTTTTGCTCTCCGCATTGATAACGTAGCATGTGCGTTGTCCAACGTGTGATTGCTGCATGTGCGGAATGAACCGTTTTCTATGATAAAAGCAAAGGGTTCAGTATTCACATATGTGTGAATGTGTGTAGTTTATCAAGCGTCTCTCTCTCTCTCTCTCTCTTTGGTACTTTGTTTAATCTCATTTCGCGTCTTACCAAGACACTTAACTAACGTATAGATTACAAGTTTTTTTTTGTTGTTGTGCTAGTATTCAATCGGAGCTATATCCTCTACCTCTTACATCACCATCAATATTGCGGTGCAAACATGACCACGGTCCATACAAACCTACTACTAAAAATGGTGTTTCTATAAGATCTGACTTATGTAGTATAGATAGTTACTAGCGTAAAGTCACACATCAACTAGGAGCGCATTCCGTTCCCCTTTTGCGTTCCTCGTTATCTTTACCCCAATATAACACGCATACCTAATCCTCCTGCATGGCCGCACTAGCACTATAGAAACCAACGTGAATCGCGTAAGGCGAGAACGTTCCAGAGAAGATAAGGAATGCGATAACCCTAAAGGGGGGGGCGGGTTAGGGGGACTGAGGCTGAAAGTACTAGTGCTATAGCTAGCTACTTAGTTGCATTGTACTAACATCTGCAATCGAAAAGGAGAGATAGAGAGAGAGAGAGAGGGCAGGGCAAGGGCAAGGGCAAAACCCCCCCCCTCCCGGTGGAAATCTGGTACGCAATGCGCCATTAGATCCATACTTCTACTTCCCTGGGTAGATTGTATACCTAGAATAGCGTTTAAACCGTTTGGAACCGAAACGTCAAACCCAATGATATCGGTGGAGCAAAAGAGTTGCATACATCTGGGGTCTAGAAAAGGCGGAGAAAAAAAGAAGAAGAAGAAGAAGAAGATCAGGACAAGGAAGATCCTTCCTTTTTGTTCCTACACTACCATGTCGTCGGGCCATGTACGTGGCAGAAGAGGGCGTCATCTAACGTCATTACATGTGGCAAAGGCGAAGACCTAAAAAGGGGAGGGGGAGACAGAGATCGAGAGGTTGTAAAGGAACCAAAAAGTGGTGTGTGTGACGTATATAGTGATGTTATTTGGGTCACAAGCCTATTCCAAGGTTACTCGGCCGGTCTCTTCTTTCCCTAAGTCATCATAATCACTAAACCCTTCCCCCTCTTTCTAAGTAGTAGCAAACAAAAGTAGGTATCTATGGCGAAAACCAGAAACAACCCCAAAAAAGAAGGATGGGAAAAAAGACAATTCTTGGTATATTGCTGGTAGAACTTTTGAGGAGTGAGAGAGATTCATGGGTGTTTGCGTTTCCATCAATCTCAAACAGCTACGGCCTGCATAGCAGATCGAAGACCTTACGGTCATGGTATCTATTAAGAAAACAGAGGAGCAAAAAGCCCATGTTAAAAAAAAGGGAAAACATGGGAAAAGAAATGAATGTTTGTTTTGTCTAGACGTGACGAGGTGATGAGGCGAGTAATCGACCAAGACTACCGCTGGCAACTGAGGGTTCGGGAACGGGTGACTTTGCGTAGACAATCTCGCCTTCGATGGTGCTGACCGAAGTCCTGGATACGGCGGGTGACTTGTGCGAGTACGACTTGGGACTTGAAGGAGCAGTCACAGGTGTGACAAGATCGATCGACTTTCCTCCTCCATATGATCCGTTGCGGGACGGCTTGGTCCTAGGAGGAAGAGGGCGCGTGGTAGCTGGGGTATATGGCAGCGAGTAGCTTACTGAAGAAGCCGGAGTATGTGACAGCGAAGGGGCAGCGCTAGTGCTGTACTGTGATGTTGATGCACGGTTGTAGCGGGGTCGATAGGCTCGCATGTTATCAGGTGCATAAGTGGGTGCCGATTGAAACTTGCGCAAGTATTTTGATGCGTCGGACTGATACCGGTCATCGGTGTTGTCATCCGATGATACATCGGAGAAGGCACATGACGAGCGTTTTGAGTCGGGCTGGGTGGGGGAGCGCTGGGGAACAATGTCACGGAAGGCAAGGTCATCAAAGGTGAAGTTTGCGAAAGGAGTGGTTGGCGGCGAGTAATGATCGTAGTAGTAGTTGAGGCTCTTCTCCGCGTCTTTTTTCTTGCAGCTGTGTATACAGGTTAGCAAAGGTGGTCTGTGCGCGATGGGGCTGTCAGGACGAGGGTGTCATCATCATACCTTTCTGAGCAGTAGAGCACGGTGTTGCTTGGAACAACAATTTGCTTCTCGCAAACAGTGCTGCATGAGAAGGTTAGTATATTGTGGGCAATCAAGAATAGAGTAGGGGTAAGTAGAGGACATACCAGTAGTTCAAGAAGCTCACTGCCATTGAGTCTTCGTCGTCGTCGTCGACGGCGAGGTCGGCGTCTTTGGAGGGAGCGACTTTGGAAGCAGCCTTGGTCGCGTGGGATTGCACGCGCTTTGACAGAGGCCGAGAGGGCCGTGCGTGCGGCGGCTGCGACTTCTTGGATTGATGGGACAGGTGACGAACGTGATGCGTGGCCATGGTGGAGGCGGAAGAAGTTTAAAAGGGCTAAATGCCAGCGAGTTGATAATCGCGCACGGTGCGCGATATTTTTGCAGGCTGAAGACGACCAAGCGAAAGAAGCGGTGACACCGGCCGCCCAGTTCCCAGCTGGCTGATATGACGGAAGGTTCGTGCGTGGCTTTGTTTAGAACCCCTTATCGCCTTGTGCACTGCGCCATCGACTTAGCCAGGAACAACGATATTAGGACTTGCTATCTAATACGAATTGGCGCGCAGAGCCGCCGTCATCGGGCAGCAGGGCAGCAGGGCAGCAGGGTGTATGTGGTGTATGGTGTATGGGAGGTGACGAGGACAAGAATGGGCAGCTGCGTCATGCCCAAAAAAACAAACAAGCAATGACTTATGTACGTGGATAGTAGTATCTGTATGTACTTACACTCAAGGACTTGTCTCCGGTCCGGATGCGATCTGCGGACAGGGCTGCCGACGGGAGTGGGAGGGTGGAACGCTGGGTGGGCTGGGGCTGAGTGGGCTGGCGGGCGTTGGGGGGAACGATGGGAGAGACAGAGCCGAGTATTTCCTCGAGGCCAGCGGCTTTCAGCGGCAGTGGAACAAGCAACGGTCCCGCGAGCTGATAACACAAATGATAACGACGGCCACCAGAGCAGGAGGGGGACGACGCGGTCAATAAGTAATTACGAGGCCGGCCTGTGCAAAACCCACGCCCAGTTCTAGAACGCTGCGATTGACGACGACAACGGCCCTAGCTGCACCGTCGGGATACGGCTGCTTGGGTATGTGGGGAACGATTCGTGATAGCCATCACGACAGACCCGTTGCCGTGATAGCATTCCAGCACGCAATGCCGCCGCCGTCTGGGCGCTGACTCCCCGCCCGCCTGCAACCCCCCACCCGCATCCACACCACGCTGCCTCAGACTCAGGCTCCGTCTCGTCCGGTGTGAATAGAATCGTCGTAGTGGCCAATCCTGCGCCCGTAGCCATCACGCCCTGCACTGCGCTGCACACTCGTCCAGCAAATGGCGCTCCGAGCCACACGCACACGCACACGCAAACCAACGCCCATCAAGGTCCACGCTGCGCCGCCATGGCCTGCCTCTGGTAGCGCCGCTCCCCTTACTTGGGTACTCGTTCACACCATCCCACCGTCTGCGAGTGCCTGCCTATCGGTGCTACTACAACATGCCCAATTCCAGCGTGCTGTCCATATTACGTGCCTACTCAACACAATGAAGCCATATTGCGAATGTTCGCCATGTCGGCCCAATGGGGTAATCCGGTGCTTTGCGGCACCCCCTCCACCCATTGCCGCACCCTTCGCTTGTTTGCTTATCCGCAACCACCCATGTATGCACCTCCAAGTGCACCTATCGCCGGATGACTAGGCTGCCACACCTCCCTCTTTTGCCTTGCCCATACCGCGCTGCCAGCCCGTTGCGTTTGACCGGCCCTCTGACTGTGCATAGCAAAGATGCGGGTCCTATTTTGTTTTCTACTCCTCGCGTATAGTAGCTACCTCCCTTAGCGGCCGCGCAGCAAAGGCCCGACAACCACAGACTACTCGCCTATCCGCCGTCCCAGACATAGTGAATCATCAAAATTTCTGTCCTCTCCCGATCCTGAAACCTTGCCGCTGCCGATAATCCACAATATTAACACCGTACGCGCACTTCAATTCGTACGCACCTCGCATGTGACGGGCAAGACTTTTTCCCTTTGCAATCCATGTCATATCATACAGCAAACAGGTTATTTGTGCTCTGGCCGCTTGCAATTCTCCAGATCTGGATCGGCGTTGATGTTGGATAAAACGGGCCTTCCTGGATATGCTCAGGCACCAGCCGCCACTCAATCCGTTCGAAACTGAACCTGTTCCGCTCTACCCCACAAAAGTCAGCAAACATCGTACCCAATGTCGTAACCCCGACCGCATAATACCACGCAGGGAGACCCACCACACGCTTTCAAGAAAGTCTCGAACGTCTGCTCGTTGCGGATGGTCGCAGAAATAAAAACTAGGAGCGCCGGGTTCAGGTCGAAGAATTCTCTCAACGTCGAAACCAAGCGTGGGATGACCGACTTGTCATAGGTCTGCAGCGCTGTCAAACCCACTTCTCCGCGACACCGCCGTCATGGTAGCTTACCACGTCTGCTCCTATCACCACGTCTGGAACCTCCATTCCGTAGTCTTCTGAAAATGTTGTTGCGTCGACTGGATAGCCCCACTTGAGTGCTGCTGTACGCACTTGACAGCTAGAATCGTCATCGACATCGAGTCCGTTCAGAAAGAGATTGGTCTTGATCGCATCCACCACCGCCTCATCGCCGTCCGTGGACACGATACCAGCCACATCCAGGTGCTTCGCACACAGTATGGATAGCATACCCGTCCCCGCACCAAGTTCAAACACCCGTTTCTGATTGATGAACACGTGGCCAGACTCGGATGCAAGGTAGGATCCGAGCAGTAAAGCGGCTTCCCATGTTCGCAGACCCGTCGTTCCAGACGAAGAAATGACGGAACGGGCCTCCAATAGCGTCACGGCACGCTCACCGGAATCGCTGTCGTCAGTCGACTGTTGGGGGAACGAGTACGTCACAAAGGCTTTCTGCTGAGCGGCATCCGTTTCAGAAGGTAAGCTGGCCACAAGTAAAGTTGTCATTGCCTCCATGATATCATCTGAGATTTCCTATAACAAGGTAGGAGGGGCAAGTCAGCGGATGCTGCAACAGGTTGATTCCTGTACATGAAATATCTTTTGCTATGGTACATGGCTGTACACAGTAAAGGCAGGAACCGCAATGAAGAGATAGGAGACCATACATCCTCCTCAGGGTCTGTCATGGACCGCTCGAGTTTCCCGACAAGCTCCTTCAGAACCCTAAGCTGGTAGCGAGCCGGTGGTGGCGAGGAAATCTTGGATGGATCGAACAAGTTGCCGAACAGCCATGCCTGCACCAGGGGCCTCTTCAAGGTTGCATCGTCCGGCCATCTCAGCTGTTGTGGCTCGACCAGTTGGAAGTACTGGCGTTGCAGGACGCGCAACTGCGCCAGCTGTTCAGGGTTTTCCATAGCGGGGGTAGCGTTGAGGATAGTCTGAATAGCCTTTTTGAAAGTTCAACTAGTTCAGCGCCAAGTGTAAAAGACCTGCAGGCTCGTGGGTGATAATCAGCAGTCGTGTTCCTGCCCTTCGACCGCTTACCTAATTTTGCAGCGGGGCGTCTTGGCAGTCTAAGCGAGGCAGGCGCACCGCCGACCGCCGACACGACGCACCGCAAATTCGACATCTCTATCCCGCCGCCAGCTACTAACCACAGCGAATCGACAAACAGCAGGATCGATCTCTGTCCAGTACGTGCAACTTACAAGCCTGCTCGCCCTACTGTCATTTGTGAACCGACGTCTAACAGCCGTCGCTGCAGGTCGAACTTATCCATCATGGCCGACTCTCAAGTTACCCTGCGCACGCGCAAGTTCATCCGCAACCCTCTTCTCGGACGCCGTCAGATGGTCGTGTAAGTGCAAACGACACCGAAAAAAAACATAGCAATTACACCGGACAAGGTGATTGTGGAAAAGGGAATTGATGAGTCTGACGGGAATTGTGTACAGCGACGTCCTCCACCCCAACCGCGCAAACGTTTCCAAGGACGAGCTCCGTGGCAAGCTCGGTGAGCTGTACAAGGCCAAGAAGGAGGATGTTTCCGTCTTCGGTTTCAAGACACACTTTGGTGGCGGCAAGAGCACCGGCTTCGCTCTCATCTACGACAGTGCCGAGGCCATGAAGAAGTTCGAGCCCCGCTACAGGCTAGTACGATACGGCATGGCCACCAAGGTCGAGAAGGCCAGCAGGCAGCAGCGTACGTTTCCCTCGCCGATACCCTACATGGTCTTGTGGATCAAGCATTGGTTCTATGAATAAAGGCACATGTGGTAGAAGGATTCAAAAAAAAGGAGAGATTGAAAAGGACATGAATATACTGACTAGGGCAAACAGGCAAGCAACGCAAGAACAGGATGAAGACTTTCCGAGGCACAGCCAAGGCCAAGGGTGGCGCGAAGAAGGAGAAGAAATAAGCGGCTGGAGTGGGCTGCTGCTGACGATGATGACGATGATGATGACTGGTTACAAAGGTCATTGTTTGGGGGGGTCGAGAGTGGCGGTTTCTCTGGAACTACTACTGTTCCGCCTGCTGCGGTTTCTTCATCATGGTGGGAACGGAGTTGCGTCTGCGGGCATGGGCATGTTTAGCTACCATTGCCTGGAAAACTCTTGCGGATGGACACGACAAGACGGATGGCGTTTGAGATGAATTGTCTGCTAACCATCAATGCATATCATGGACTTTACGATCCTCCAATTGATTCGTCACCTGGCCCTAACTACCCCTTCCACCCCATTTTCTTGTCTCACTTTGCTCATGTGCAATTTGTATACGTGTTTTTTTTGGGGGGGGGGGGGGCGCTGGTACAAAAGGTGATTTATTATATCATTGTGATGTTGATGCTACTGTGTGAGCAAATCTATATAATACAGACTGAGAATTTTTCTACTTTTTTTTCTTTCCTTTCTACTTGTTTCTTTTACGATGGAGCACTACTGGCTTCAGTCTTGATTGGGGCTGGACTCTGATGATGTTGTTGTTGTTGTTGAGCACCCATCACTGGTGTTGTACTTGCACCTCGCTGTGCCTCGCCAGTTGGCTGTTGTCCCTGTGTGCGTCCTTGAACCGGAGTTTGTACTTGCTGTCCCTGTTCTCTCGCCGCCCCATTCCCAGTCGCATCTGCTCCAGCCGGTGTTTTCCCCGGCGTAGGCGTCGGTGGCGGAGGCGGCATATTCTTCTTTCCGGACCTGGGGCTCGACATTTCCACAAAGCGACGAGGCACATTTTTAGCGGGTGGCATGCCCAGAAACCCTTTGCCACCCATACTTTCCAGTGGCTTCGCTCGGCCTCCTACATAACAGCCCAGATCGCCGCTCCATACGAAGCCGCCACCGACAACGCCGCGGAGCACGCCAAAGGCGCGTGCATCCCGGTATGCAATGCCCGTTTCTGGGTCGCGGTATCGGGCAATTGTGTTGGTAATGGGACACAGCTTTTGACCTGGCTTGAGCACTGGTTCTGCATCGGCCTTGTGCGCAGCGTTTTTTCTGGGCTGCTTAGGAGGCGCAATGAGCGTTTGTTGGATGTAGTTTGCAGCTTCTGTAGGAGTCCAGTTAAAGAGTGCCGTGTAAAGCTGTACCAGTGCTGATTTATCCTTTTCCTTGAGAAGTGAAGCACTAGTTCTTGCTCTTGAAGATGTCGGGGCTGGCGCTTCGAGGTTGGGGAAATTGGAGAGGATGAGCAGGTTTCTGAGGGCTCTGCGGATGGTTTTGCGGCGCGGTGGTGCAGGCGGCAAGACGGGCTTTGGGAATTGGGCAAGCATAGCTTCGGGGCCGATTGATGGGTTGCCGTTGATTTGTGGCATTGATGGATCGTTGAGCGGAGGGTGTAGTGTTTCTGAGAACGAGGGCTGTGGGACTGGTTGTTGCTGTTGGAATGGAGATGCTTGAGTAAAAGGATTCGGCGGGAGATCACCAGGCAGTGTTTGGGGCTGTTGATTTTGAGCAAATTGGTCAATGCCGAAGAGGAATGACGAATCTTGGCTAGTGGGTGCGAACATGACATTGCTTGCCATTGACATGCCGTGAGAGCCCATGAAAACATCTCCACTCTGAGATGCTGCTGCTGTCCACGGCAAATGTAGTGAATCTTGCTGCACTGGTAACGTCGTGGGTATAGGAGGCGTATGGGATGTCCTTATTGGAGACTGGATTTGGGCTAGGGGGCCGAACACCGGTTGACTGTCCTCTGCATGGTTTTCAGATGGCTGCGTAGGGTTTTGTGTTAGGGGGTTTGTCTGCTCTGCTTCGGACTCTGGTTGAGCGATTGCCGCTTCTGCAGCCTCGATCTCCTTGTTGAATTTTTCTTCAAGTTGCTCCGGGGTTGGGGCGTCTTTGCCAGTGTACTTGAGCTTATCATCAACCCAAATGCCCGGCCCACTGTAGTAGCGATAAAAGGGCCCATCGATTTGGCGGTTCTTTAGGGCATCTATTTTGGCCTGCCTCTCCGCTGCCCTTGCTTCTTCGGCCTCCTCCCACCTGTGCAATGTCTTCTTATTTATGCGCTCGTTGCGGGCGGCCTCAGCGAGCCTCTCAGCTTGCGTCAAAGGCTTTTCCTTGGCCTTTAGTTTTCGCGCCTCGGCAGCCTTCATCATGGCCAGAGTGTCGTCCCGCCGCCGGTCCTTCTCCTTGAGCTTTGCCAGCGTAGCGTCCTTGTTGGCGACTGTCTGCTTCCGGTTGGACATTCGGACGGGACCGTCCTCTTCGGTGGGCAGCCATGATGCGCGTTCCGACTTCTTCTTAGGCCGTGGCGGGGCATGTGTAGGAGACTGGGTGCGGGGGACGTCAAGCTTGACTCTCTTGTGTGCAGCGGCGGCGCTTCTCGCAGCAAAGGGATTTGTCGCGGCTTTGCGCTTCTTGTTCCTTTCTTGCCGCTCGGCCCTGCGCAGCTCCTTCTCACCCGCGTCATCATCGTCATCGGCGCCGCCATCTTCATCTTCCGAGGATGACGAGTCTAGGTTGTAGTCATCGTGCTCATCTACCTGGTCGCCCTGGAACTCCTCCTCGTCGGGCGCCTCATCCCATTCCTCGCCCCATTGCTCGTCCTCGGCGGATTGCGCGAGCAGGGTGGACATGCGGTTGCCGGCATTGGATCGGCGGGCACGCGTCGTGACCATGAGCTCGGCGGGGGCTTCATCGTCGCTGTCATTGTCGGAATGTGGAGACGGGTCGCGGGGAGGAGAGGGTGGTGGGGCGTGTTGCATTGCGATGTTGGACGCGGCCTCAGACATTATCGGTGGTGAGTTGAAAGGCAGGCACGAGGGTTGGCAGGGAAGGTGCAAGCGAGCAACGATCAATCACGGCTAGGGCCTGAGGCACAATGAGCTGAATTTGGAAGGGCGACGTGTCTTCCAGAATAGTTCCATGAGACAGTATGAATCATTGGCTGGGCTAATGCAGTTATGCGTGCCGGGGCATTTTGTTTCAAGGACCGTTGTTGGGGAGGGTTGTCGCAACGGTCGGTGGTGATGGGTGGGCGGCACGCAAGTGGACGCGACGGGTGATGGGCGATGTGCTGTGCGCAATGGGCAATGGGCAATGGGCGATTCGGGCAGGCCGCCAACACCAATGCAGCGGGTAGGGGACAGCGGCTGGGCCTGACTCGGATCGGAGAGCAGCGACGACGAAGACGACGACGAGGATGACAGCGAGCGCGTATGCGTAAGTATGCGATTGATGGGCAGCGGCAGTTCCCAGGGCCCGCAGCATGTCACTGGCCCCCGAGTGTGGTGGAGAGTGCATCTCACTGCCGGCTTGTCTATGTGCAGCACATGTGGGCTAGTGGTAATCAATGCTCTAGAAGTATTATGCCCCATCGTGTGGCAGTCTGACACGCGCTCCAACAAGGGCGCTCAAGCGTCGTGTACTTGGCTCGGCCGTCGAGCAGGCCCTTGAGCGGCAGCGAGTGCCAGGAGCGGTCGAGAGCAGGCCTAAGGGCGCTGAGCAGTTGTCGAGTGCGCGGCGTGGTTGACAAAGTTTCATGGCCCGCAACTGCACAAGATTATCGTCTGGCTGGGCGGGGCCAATCAGCGGGTGCAGCCACAAGAGGCAAACCAGAGTCCACGTCAGATACTCGACTGACGGCCTTTCTCGACGCGCCTCTGTGTTTCAGACGCTGCGGGCATGCGCTGCACTCTTCCGCGGCCATCCAGGCGGGCCTTGTTCACACCAGAGGGTGACAGCCCCTGAAATCTGTCCAAAAGCAATAAGCTGCAGGCGTGCAGTCATGGTCCCAGCAGGAGCAGTAGCACGAGTAGAGAGATAGTCGTGGTAGGCCTGTGGTCGGTAGTATGTAGGCGCAGTAGGAGACGGCCGTACTACAAGAAACACTCGAGAGAGAGAGAGAGAGAGAGAGAGAGAGATAGAGACAGAGTAAACGAACAGCACCAGAGAAGCAACACAATCAACCTCTATCCACCCATCTACATATCCCTCTTTTTCTCCCGTATCCTCGTCCATGCAACCACGCCCAGCACGAGCGGCAGCTTCACCACCGTCCAGCCCAGCAGCACCAGTACAGCACCAGTACCGCAGCCGGCCGGCCGCCCGCATCGTGGCCGCAACCTGTAACGTGCCTGCTCTGCCAGCCACGCCCAATCAGGCTAGACCGCTCGTCTTCCTAGCCTGGCTCCCCATTTCTATCAAGCGAAACCTCACCCAAACCCTCCCACCGCGCATCATCATCCCATTGCTCATCCCTCTCCCTCCTTCCCCCCTCCTCCTCGACACCCTTTAGTGGTCTCTAGCTACATTGGCCATTCTCCATGAGCTCGAATGCTTAGTCGGCCTTCTGCTTAATCCCTATTACTTCTGTTCTCCAGGCACTCCGGTGATCTGTCTATTCCGCCCGCCTGCTGTACAGTTCCACTCCCCATAATCCCACCCCTCTCCCCACATACAGAGGCCCGCGACCGTCCCTCGACTGCGCACTGCCGCTCTCGCCCGTCACTCCTTCTCGACGCCCCGCCGTCCCTCTAGTCGACGGTTCTACTGCCTCTGTACATAAACGCCCCCCCCAGCTGCTCTTTGGCTCGCCCTGCGCTCTCGCCTAGTTCAGCTCGCTCCTCCGCACTCGTCTTGTCAGCGTTGACCCCCCCGCTGCAACATCGCCCGAATCCGGCCTATACTCGGCGCCGAATTGAAGCATCGCGAGTTCACTCTAGCCATTGCCGGCAATCGCGCACTATCCGGACTGGATCCATTCGCCGTCGTTGCCTCAGCCCCTCGGCATCGCCCTACCCACATTGCAACACGCTTGCCCTGAGCCGGGCCTCGCCTCTGCTGGAACTAATCCCTCTGCCTCACATTCCTTTGGCCGGCACCAACCTGCGTTTTTCTTTTGAAAACAATTACCCTGGCTTTTGGTAACCGAGTCATCACGACCGCCTTTTCCCGCATTAGATTATTGCCGTTACAACAGGGTCTGTAATCCATAATGGCTCCTCCCTCCAACCGCTCCGACCACCACATCAACCTCAACTATATCCCCCAGTTGCCCCAGCCCCCGCTCTCGGGCTCTTCCTCGACCGGTAACACGTCCCCCGTAGAGCCTCCCAACAGTGGCTCCCTCCGCTTCTCTGGAAATCCGTCGAACCCATTGGGCGCTGCAGCCGCCAGCACCAGGCTGGGCGCAGGCTCCCCATCGCACGAATATGGCGGTAGACTATTTTCCAAACGGTTTGTCGCATCTTGAAACAAGGCACGACTCGAGCTAACGCAATCACAGTGCACGTGAGATCCAAGCGCAAGAGGGCTTGAATCCGCAGATGTGGGGCCCTCCTACCAGTGGTAATTCGACTCCGTTGCGCGAGACCATTCCAGAGTCTCCCAACAGCGAGAATTTGAGCTTCCCCGACTTCAACAACTCTGCGCCAGAGACGGTTTCGGCTGCGCCCACGGGTCGCCGTGCCCGTGCCGGCACGCTTCCTTCGCGCTTCTCGCCTTCTGCTGCCCCACCGGGCCTCATGTCCGCCTCGTCACTCCTCCCAAAGAGCTCGCGACCGACTCCCTCCACCAGCCCCTTTAAGCCTGGCCCGGGTACACCCACCGATACTTCGAGCTTCAACGCTCTTGGATCTACAAATGCTGCAGCCAAGTCTGCATTGCTCTCGCGCCTTCGTGCGGGCTCAATGCCTCAGCGACCGGGCTACCTCCAGCCCTCTGTGTCTCCTTTCGGTAACCCCATCTTTTCCAATGGATGGTCAAACAGCCGCGACCGCAGCAGCACGCTCCAAAGCATTGCTTCTGTGCCCTCCAATGGCCCGGGCTCTCCTAGGTCCTCCTTCTCTCGTGACTCCCTTGCAGACACGGATGTCAAGACTCTAGACTACCTTGGCTTGGTCGACACTCCTCAACCTGCACGAGCTACTTTGGCCCCTTCAGACATTGAGCTTCTGTTGGAAAGCCAGCGGAATGCAAACAGCCACAGTACCAACAGCGCAAACCGCTTCCGTTCTTACTCTGTCAACGCAAAGGAAAAGTACGCCGAGGACGAGGAGGATCAGTATGGCGGCTACAGTGGCGCCATGACTCCTGCTGAAGCAAACGCACTGCTCATCCATGAAGCTGTCCGCCAGCACAACCTCGAGGTCCAGGCATTCGCCAACATTGCTTCCAATGCACGCCCCAGAGCTCGCACCGCCGGTGTGCTTGACGCCCCCTCGCGAGGCGCAATGCGTTCTTACTTGCCTGCCATGGGACGCTTTGACAACGGTATGGGCTCTGGTGACATGACAGAGGATGCCGAGTACAACCTCACAGAGGCTGTCAAGAAGCTTCATCTGCCAGGTTCCAACTTGGGAGACGACGGAACTTTGGAAGGACCCACTCGATCGCTGTGGCTTGGCAACATTCCCTCTTCAACCACCGTCTCATCGCTACAGGTCATCTTTGCTCAGTATGGTAACATCGAATCTACACGCGTTCTTACTCACAAGAACTGCGGTTTTGTCAACTACGAAAACCTCGAGAGCGCCGTCCAGGCCAAGTCTACTTTGAATGGAAAGGAAATCTTCCCTGGTGCCGGTCCTGTGCGCATTGGCTACGCTAAGATTCCAAGTGCGGCAGCAACCCCCGGTCACAACGGTCTCTTCCCCTCACCAAGCCCAGATCCCCTCTCCAAGGCCCAGGCTGAAGGTGCGGCTGGTTCTGCATCTGCAGCCAAGTTGAGTACCGTTCCTGCAAATGTGCCATTGACTACTCCGGAGCTCAGCGATATCCGTAACGACATTATTCAAATTGTGAAAGATTTGGGTGCTACCGACGACGAGCAGACGAGCATCTCTGCTAAGGTTGAGAAGGCTGTTCAGTTCAACAACTACGTGGATGAGATCCCATCGGTTGAGGAGCCAAGCCACACTCGCATCCATGATGCCCCCAGATTGCGCGAGATTCGCAAGCGCATTGACAATGGTTCTTGCTCAAAGGAAGATATTGAGAACATTGCCATGGCAATGCTTCCTGAAATTGCTGAGCTGTCTTCTGACTACCTCGGAAACACTGTTGTGCAAAAGCTGTTTGAGTTCTGCGAAGAACCCACCAAGGAGGCTATGCTTCGCGAGATTGCTCCTCACCTGGCCAAGATCGGTGTGCACAAGAATGGAACTTGGGCTGCACAGAAGATCATCGATGTCTCCAAGTCCGAAACGATGCAGAAGATGGTTGTCGATGCTGTTCGACCCTACGCCATGGCACTCTTCCTTGATCAGTTTGGCAACTATGTCATGCAGGGATGCCTGAAGTACCAGCAATTTAATGACTTTATTTTCGAGGTCATGCTCGGTAGACTTTGGAATCTCGCGCAAGGCCGATTCGGTGCTCGCGCTATGAGGGCTTGCTTGGAGAGCCACTACGCTACAAAGGACCAACAGCGAATGGTGGCTGCTGCGATTGCTCTCCACAGTGTCCAATTGGCAACCAATGCCAACGGAGCTCTCCTCTTGACCTGGTTCCTCGATACTTGCACTTTCCCAAGGAGACGTACAGTTCTGGCTCCTCGTCTGGTGCCACACATTGTCCACCTCTGCACCCACAAAGTTGCATACCTCACTGTTTTGAAGATCATCAACCAGCGCAACGAGCCTGAGGCTCGCGATACTATTCTGCAAGCACTCTTCTTCTCACCAAACGATCAGGTGCTGGAAAGCATCCTGGCTGACCAGAACTGCGGTGCTACCTTGATCTTCAAGGTACTTACCACACCCTTCTTTGATGAGCAAATCCGCGCCGATGTTGTGCAAAACGTACGCAATGTGCTCCTGCGCATCAAGGCGCAGCCACAACAAGGCTACAAACGTCTCATGGACGAGGTCGGCCTTTCTACTCGCGGCGGACCTGGTCCACGTGACCATTCCGCAACTCGACCAGCGTCCAAGGACAGCGTCGCATCTGGAGCACCCAACGCCGGCAACTTCTACCAGGCTCCTCCCCCCGGCTACGATCCTGTCGCGCTCCAGCGCACAACAAGCATGGATTCAAACGGCTTTGAGCAGTTCCCAATGGGCGGGTACATGCCAAACATGCCGGGCATGAACAACCAACAGCAGATGCAATACCAGCAGCTCTTGGCCCGACAGGGTCAGTTCTATCCTCAGATGAACGGCTTCCAACCGCCAGCTCCTGGTATGGATGCCTACCGCAACGCCTCACCTGTTGCAGGCCCGGGTAGCTTCAACGGATCACCGATGATGCAACCGGCTAACCTCGCCGGCCAAGGTATGCCGGGCATGTATCCTCCATACAGCATGTACGCGCCACCTCAGCACCAGCAGGCTCCTGGTGGCAACCAGCGACGTGGGAGAGTAAGCAGAAATGCATCCCCTGCGACGAGCATCCGCCGTTAAAATCTTGTTGAAGGGATGAAAATTTCTTGACTTTTGGAAAAGGGGGTTTTTGGGAGGCGTGGTGTAGGATGCCAAAGCTCTCATGCCCTATTTCTTTTCTTTAGATTTTGTGGTGTTGCAAATTGGGGGGAAAGCAGTACCATCTTCCTGTATATGATTCGGATCTGTGCACTTATGTATCTGCTGGCGAGCATATTGAAAGAAAAAACAGACGACGCGACCGACATAACACGATACATGTCCACGTTTCTTGGTATCAACTCTCCCTTTTATGTCTACTTTGGTCATATGGATTTTGCTTGGTGTTGGTTGGACAAGGGTCTCTTTTTCTTTCCTTTTTGTATTGTGCAACGAATTCTTTTTATATGTCTACTATCTATCTTCAAAAACAGTGTCTGGCTTCTCTATGTGATTGTGACATTCTCTCCGTACTGATATATCGTTAGTCCATCTGTCTTTTACTGGTCTTCCTTCTCTTCGTGTTCATCCTTCGCGCGACATGTGTGCAGTGATGTCGAGCTATGCAGACTACGAGGATGGTAGGTGGGCGTATATGGAATAACTTGAAAAACAAACAAACATGATATTTAATGTGTATATGTATGTATAAAGAGAGAGAGATGCAAATCAGTAAGACATGTCAACAGCAAGTAAGTTGAACGAGTTTCTTTATAACTTCAACACACGAGATACAAAACACTATGCCTCCATCCGCTGAATATAGAGGCGAGAGAGGTAAAGAGAAACAAGAAAGTCACAACACGCATGTCTCACCAGCAAGGAGTGGCGGCACACACTCTTCATCCTTCTCAGACGTTCAACCGACTAGTCGTGTTTGGAAGGTGCATGTTGAATCATTGGTAATGAGGAGCGGGGGGGGGGGGGACAAAGAAGCATATTTTTAGGTTATGGTATCATGGTAGGGGCTAAACCAGGCGAAACTCGTGTTTAGTGGGTATGATTCCAAAGCTGGAGTAGATGAATGCACGTACGGTGGGGGAGTAGAAGTGTTAAGTTCTGTGAGCGTTTTTTTTATCCTCCGCATCGTGGCTGAGCCCCGTTGGCTGTCGCGTTTGGATCATCTGCCATGAGAGGCGTGCAGTGGGTGGACGACTGGTTGGTAAGTATATAGTGGTAGTTTGGAAGTATGCAAAGGATAACAGTTAAGGTAAATAAGTTCTGGGGGGTGGGTATATATGTATGTATATAGTCGTGCGGTTGATTAGGTATGTTCAACCTACTAGGTTTTATGTACGCGTAAGCTATCCCGCACAAGATCATATAGGCACAGCTGGTGTTGGAATGATGAACTGACATGATAGGAGGTTGGCAGATTGTCATGACTTCGCATTCGTGTTGTATCTGACTGGCATTGGTTGTTCTGGTTACAAGTGCTGGGCTAGGGAGATTGTGGCTGCTGTCAAGTCTTTGACATGACGCTGTGTACCTTAATCCCCCTCGAGTATACTGTAAAACAGTTGGTAGATGACATGGGGTATTGTCTGTCCAAGAAACCCAGTGATTCAGTAGAAAAGCATTTGACTGCATCTGGCTCGGACTTGTCAATATCCCAGAGAGCACATTCCCGAATAGGCGTATGCAAACCGCGACCACATCCCCTTCGATATCTCGACAAAGCCTGGGAATAAGCAGTATCATCCCCGGAGATGTACCCTGAAACGAGATGAGGTGCATGGTTGACAGCCTGTACCGTAGTACTACACCTTTCTTAGATGTCCAGCAATCAAACCCAGTTTTGAGTCGTGGAGCACGCCAACAGAATATATACGTTATGAGATTGGAGACCTTGAGGCTTCCGATAGTGTAAAAGATGCGCAAAAATTCGAATATTTGAGGCTCGACATGTTGAGAGTCCTCATGGGCTCCATACGTTCATGGCCATACCGATCCCAAAAGACGCCATGCCACTTTACTGACGATGAGGAGTATCAATAGAAGCAAGATCCTGAATGAACCACTGGTTTCATCACCGATTTCCTGTAGGTTTCCGTTCAATGAACCCTGGAGAGATAACGCCGTTAAACATCCATTTGTCAACATCTGTACAGGATGTTGCAACTCTGCACCCTCGTCCTCGTGCTCAGGTCACTGCATATGCCTAGCTGGGAAACGGCATGATAACAAAAGCTGCCATTTCCTGAAATGGTACTGCAAACCTGGGTCAAAGCTGCGTCAATGACGGCAACAGGTGACGATCAAGAGCTGTTGCGAAGTCGTGCCGTCTCTGGAATATCCTGAACACCAATGATACTAGCGAGGATCTTCTGTGCGACAGATGCAAATAATACCGAAATAGGAAACGACTGCGCAAAAGATGAGCAACCTGCTGGTAATGATGTTTTGCTCTGTGAATCTTCGCCTGGCGATCTTTTTCCACATGGAGTCATTTCACGGAAAGAAGTTGACATGTACTCTGTGAAGCCAACACGCTTATCCAAGTCAGGTGCTCAGGGACAGCCAAGTAAAAGTGTTCTTTGGTACGTTCGAGACGAGCTGAACATGAGGCTTGTCAAAACTGAAACATACAGTGACACTGGCATTCTCCAAGATGGAGCCGAAGGATAGGAAAGACTACAAAGCGACCATATGTCCAGATTAGGCGCGACTTTGACAGGGGACGTAGCTATTTCCAAACGGTGTAGAAATGCACGACCGCACAAGCCGGGTGCGACAATAGGGCTCGCTATGCGACACATGCCACTTCGACTCAAGCGAGGTTGCATGGAGGTCTGCAGTCACAAACAGGGTAAAGGTGCCTGCTTATGCGAGCGTTGCTAGAGGTGTAACTGAACGGAACGTTTAGTCAGGAAAGCTTGCAGCGAGATAAGAAAGCAAATATGGACGCTTGGCAGGGCCAAAGCAGAGTTGCGTCACCATCATGCAAAAGAAAAGCGTGACAGGGCCATGGTACGTGATGGGGCTGGATCTTGTCTTGTGACGAGTGGGGGTGGAAGAAGGGAAGCAGGTGAGTGGGAGGGGTGACGGGCTGGTGTCAGGGCCCACAACAGGCACCATCGGCCATTAACCCCGCCACCCCTCCAATGCACGCTGAAGGTACTACAGACACCCTACTCCATACACACACACACACTGCGCCAGACAACTCCACCTCAAAAACCAAAGCCTTGTACCACCCGCATCGCCTCGCCTCGCTTCGCCTTGACATCGCCATGGCCTACAACTTTGTCAGGTCGTACATCGACACTTTCCGTGAGCGCACCGCCGCCATCAGCCACACATCGACGTTCCGTGAGACGGGCCAGATCACGCCCGAGGAGTTTGTGCTTGCTGGCGACTTTCTCGTCTTCAAGTTCCCTTCGTGGCAGTGGGCGGATGCGTCATCCCCATCGAAACGCGTCTCATACCTGCCTGAGGGCAAGCAGTTCTTGGTAACGCGCGGCGTACCCTGCCACCGCCGTCTCGACGACAACTTTGCTGGAGAAGCCGGCCAAGATGAAACGATAGTTAGAGACGGCTTTAACGCCGGGGAAGGCGCAACCGATGACGACGGCTGGCTGCGTACTGGTGGCATGGCAGCTAGCCAGGAGGCCAAGGTCCGCGACGTGCGGACAGTCGACGAGAGCGGCAACCTGGGCGCAGCAGAGGATGACGACGAGATCCCCGACATGGAGGACATTGAGGATGATGACGAGGCCATCATAAGGGATCCACAGGCTGAGTCAAACACGCAGGCGTAAGCCCACGCCCCCTGCGCCTGAAGATTCAAGACATACTGACACTCTCCACAGTCCTCTGCGCACATACACGCTCTACATCACATATTCAGCACACTACCGGACACCACGGTTATACCTCTCTGGTTATGGCTCCACCTCTGTTCCACTAAAACCCCAGGAGATGATGGAGGATATTGTCGGAGACTACAAGGACAAGACCGTCACAATCGAGGACTTTCCTTTCTTCGAGAACCCTCTCAAGACGGCCTCAGTACACCCTTGTAAACATGCATCCGTCATGAAGGTGCTTCTCGACCGCGCTGATGCTGCCTTGAAGCTGCGACTCGCCAAGCTCAAGGCTGGCAAAGACGTTAGCAAGCTCGATAGCGGCATGGAAGCCTTGGTTGATGACACACGGTTACTGAAGCTAACCGAGCAAGCCAAGGGCAAGGATGGTGAGGAAGCCAAGGACGACTGGGAGGTGCTGAGCGAGGGTGATGACGAAGAGGTGGCTATACGCGTGGATCAGTATCTGGTTGTCTTCCTCAAGTTCATGGCTAGGTAAGTTGATCTGTCCCATTACCAAAGGACCATGCTAACACACAATAGTGTCACACCAGGCATAGAGCATGACTTCACTATGGGTGTTTGATTGTTGACCGTCTTTCTTTGGGACATGACTTGGCGTTAAACGGCATCATCTTGATAATTATAGGGTGGGTAAACTGATGAGCGGGCGTAGCAATAGACATGGATCTGATCGGCATATCAGAGTATCAATCGCCATTTACTTTTCTCTTTTGAAAACAATAAGCATTTCAAGTATTGTCATCACTGCATGTCCGATCAAATGAAGAAGAAGAAACGATCAAGTATTTGATACTAATGGCGACGGCGGAAACTTCCAAAAGACTGCTTCCAGTTTTGGACTCCTTCAGGTCGACGCAGTTCCAACTCCTTGCCCTCATACCCAAAACTGCTCTCTGCGCGGTGGAACATCGCACATAGCCTGTCATACATACTGGCTTCCTTCAAGGCCTTGGGAAGGGCTGAGGGCGCTTCCAGAGTACCAGGTGCGATATCGCCAGAGAAGTCTTCTGCCTCCTCCTCGATTGTGATCTTTCCCTCTTCATCTGTTGATGGAGCATCCAGAAGTGCGTGCAACTTCTTGTTGAGACGGGCCCGCCAAGGATCAACGCCAAATGACGACGCTGAAGATGAAAGGCGCTCAGCAATTTGGAACTGTTCAAGTTAGTACATGGGTTTGGTCAGATTGAATATTCCCAAAGACATACCTCTGCCAGCCCCTGTAGTCGGTATTGCTCAGCCCGTTTTTGAAGTCGAGGTGCTGATGGTGTGATTGGTACTGCACAAGCAAGTGCGAAGAGGGCCGCGAGGACCATGAAGATGTAAGAGCGCATGTTGAAGGAGAGAAGGGGGTGCTGGTGTTGATAGTTCGAATTCAATCAACTTTTGGTGGCTGTCAAAGCGAAGTGGGTGTAGTATGAATACACACAAAGATACCAGCGCTCTTATCAAAAGTAGCGAAAAGAATGTAGAAGAAGGATAGAGCTAATATGTAGTTCAACCACAAACGAAAGGCAAGGGTTGAAGAATGAACAGATGGAGCCTGAGGCGATACCCACTTGTATATATCGGTCCACGGACAGGCCGGGGTAGCTACTGAAGAGCGGTACGCTTAGGGTGTATCAGAATGCCCAAACCTTAATCCTACGGGCTTACATGCTATATGTGTACGCACCAAAGGGCGCAGCTATAAGGCCTTCCGGGATTGACGTGGTGCCGTTATTATTCCGAAACAGAGGTCCGCGCACTAGACGGCAAAGATCGGTGGCGTGGAAGAAACAAACGAGGCGATTCGCGCCCGCATTCGGTGCCCTTGCAGCGTTTGCCCTAGGGGCCGTCCACTGGAGGTGGCGCGATTCAACCGGTCCAGCCGTGGCATGATGCTAAACGCTGCCGTCATCATGCGAAGATGCCGTCTCCCATTTAGCAGTAGGAACCCTAATGGCTGAAGTTGAGATGGCTTGGACGGATAGATTGCAGGCATCTACACAGTACCATACTCTTGACGATGCTGACGACTCCAGCAATATATCGACTGGAAGAATTGAACAAACATTGTCACAGCAGCTCAGCTATGTGTGGACAATGAGGCTGATGTATACGTATTAGACCGAGGGATGGGCTTGGAGGATTGTGGGTTCAGTCTCGAAAGACGCAGGGGTGAAACAAGACGTCGTAGCTGATTGCGCGTCAACGCGGGAAGGCTAGCAGCAAACATATTCGGGACGCACAGACACCAGTGCCTGGTCATCGTATGTCGAAACAATGCAAACCTGCCAAGGGCCTCCTGTCAGCCCCCAACCTCCCTACCTCACACCAACGTCATCCAGGGCCCTGTGACGTTGGAAACGGCATTCACTAGAGTTTTCGTGATCGTTACAGTTGAGCTTCTGATTTCGTCGTATGGAGACCGACGCCTCAGAACGATGACTATTCGCGTATTCAGACATTCTACTTGGAGAAGAAACAGGATGTGCTTTCTAGATACATCTTGACTACCCTGACTGGCACCCATCTCACCAACACGATATTATCCGGTATGGACCGCCATGCTAAGACAGCGCGCGCAGAATCGTTATCTCAGACATCAGGAACACCTATAGCAGGCCTTGATTTGAGTAAACTTCCGCCGATAGCTATACTGAAAACACGCTTGAACCAGGATGAAGAGAAATTGCTCAAAGAAACTTTGCGCCTGTACAATGCGTCGCTCACTACGGACATGTCAAGGGCAAAAATACTCCTAGGTAAGGTGGGCACTAAGGGAAGAGCTGCGTTTGAGTTGCGCTCGAGGAACCTAATCGCTGAAGAATTTGTAACGCCGAAACGCCGTGCTAGTCCTGCACAGATAGGAACACCTAACAAGAAACAAAGGGTCTTCAAGTCGCCAGATGGAACTATCTCGGCTAGTCAAGAGGGTTATGCTGCGAAGAAAGGAGCCGAAGAGACGTCCGACAATGAAGACGAAGCGCCGATCCAGAAGTCGAGTTTTTCACAGTCTCCGCCATTGCATGCTGAAGACGAAGTGCCCTTTCCAACGATCGTCGAGAACGGTTCAAGCATTGACATTGTTTGGGTTGTCAACTTGAATTGGATAGAGGCTTGTGTAAGCGCAGGGCACCTCGTTCCTCTAGGCGACAACTTGATGTATCAGGGCAAAGTGCAGCAACGACCAAAACCAAGCAGCACCAAATCCATCAAGGATGTTTTTTCAGTAAAGCCAAAAGAGCCACCTGCATCTCAGACACTCAAACCCGCGGTGCCACGTCAGTCACAAAACATCCTGGATCGAGCAAAGTTGGATGCGCCTACAGTGACAAGCAAAACTACACATCAGCCTCCCCAATTTGGTAATCAAGCGCCTCGGCGCTTCGGTAACAAGAATTTAGCGCCCTCTCAGCCTTCGACCCACTCCTTTGCTTCACAGACGGCGCTTCTGCTTCAGCAAACGACGAGTGAGTATGAAGGTGAAGATAGTGATATACCGCCACCGCCCGAGTGGGTGAAGCAGAGCGTCAAGTATGCATGCCAGCGCTTTACACCCGCCAGCGGGCCGAATGAGGATTTCATAGACCAACTCAAGAAGATTAGGACTAATCGGATCCTTATCGAGGATGAGATAGGCGTACGTGCGTACTCGACCATTATTGCAGCCATTGCAGCCTATCCGTACAAGATCAGTCACCCACGTGAGATTGCGCAATTACCAGGGTGTGACGAGAAGACTGCGGTTCTTTTCGTTGAATGGAAGAATACCGGTAAAATCAAGGAAGTCGAGGACTATGATAACGATGAGGCAATGAAGGTTCTGCGTCTATTCTATGATATATGGGGTGTCGGAGCAAAGACGGCGCGACATTTCTACTACGACAACCACTGGACGGAGTTGGACGATGTCATTGAACATGGCTGGAATGACCTTGACCGAGTGCAGCAGATTGGCATCAAATACTATGAAGAGTTTCAAGAGCCGATTCCACGTGCTGAAGTCGAACACATAGCCGCTGTTGTTCGAGACCATGCGGTAAAACTCCGGGACAAACGTATCAGTGTCACCATAGTCGGTGGCTATAGACGTGGCAAATCAGTTTCCGGTGATGTGGATATAATCGTATCGCACCCTGAGTTGGAAAGTACAGCGGGATTAGTTCAGGAAATTGTCGAGTCATTGGAAGATGCTCAGTGGATCACGCACACCTTGACGATGAGCTTGGCAAACACGAAGCGCGGACAACACACGTTACCTTTTCGTTCCGCAAAAGGAGCTGGAGTAGGATTCGATACTCTCGATAAAGTACTAGTAGTGTGGCAGGATCCTGCTTGGCCAACTCGTGAAGAGGACCTCGAGCGAAACCCACAGGCGAAGAACCCAGCTATTCATCGTCGAGTCGACATCATCGTTGCACCTTGGCGAACGGTGGGTTGTGCAGTCATGGGCTGGAGCGGTGGCACGACATTTCAGCGAGATTTGCGGCGGTATGCAAAACATGTGAAGGGCTGGAAATTCGACAGCAGCGGCATTCGCAGTCGAGCTAATGGTGAAGCTATCATGGTTGAAGGGCCAGATGATGTTGAAGGGACCCCGAAGATGCAGAAAAAGCAGTATTCAAAGGGCTAGACTTGGAATATATACCGCCTGAGTATAGAGTCACGTATTGAAAGAATTAGTCACAGCATAGGTTAATGTGATGACCACTTTGTCATTCTGCTCACTTTAACGCCTTCAATAAGCCTCTTCACACACGGTACCTCACGTCACAACTCCAGAATAAAAAAAATATGATCGTTCAAGTATCACTCTAGCGCTATACATCGAAATCCCAATTCTCCGGCTCTCCAAGTTATCTCTACCATGACCCCTCACACACTCCTCACCACCCCCCTAAAACTCCTCCACCTCCTCACCGGCCTCACCCTCTACATCTCCATCCTCCCCATCCTCCTAGCCTGGCGCTTATCCCTCACCCTCCTCCACCCCTTCCCCCTCTACACCCACGCACTCTCACACTACCAACACCACCGCACCACTCTACACACCCTCCCCATCCTACACCCAATCATCAACCACCGCATTGGCATCACATGCACCGCTCTCCTCCTCGCCCAAGCCACTCTCGCCATAGCACTAGTCGATAAATCTCTTATGCATTTTCCACCCTGGCTCAGCGCGCATGCTCAGAGAACGGAATACAAGATTGAGCATGAAAGGGAGTGGCAGAGTGAACTTTTACTGTGTGTATCGGGCTTTTTGATTGTTTGTGCGCCGTTTTGCGGTACGCTGGGGGTGGGGGCGGGGGTGCTGTGGCATGTGAGGGAGATATGGAGGTGTGGGGGATTTGATGGGGAGGGGGTGGATGGGCGGGTTGAGGGGAAGGAGGAGGATGGGTTTGGTGGTATGAAGGATCTGGTTTTACCGTTTGAGATTTCACGATGTGGTGAGCTTGTTGCGTCGAAGGAGTTAGGGGATATGCGGGATTGGGAGGAGGTGGATATCTCGGTTCCTTCGCCAGTTGTGGTTCCGGTATCGCAAGGAAGGTTTAAGAGGAATCCATACACGCTGGCTGGTGTGATGGCGATTTGGGGCTGGAGAAACGACAGGGTGAATAGGGGGTATGACGGGCGAGATGTGCGGAGAAGGAGTTTTGAAGAGGATGTTGAGATAGGCGAAGGGCCGAAGAGGACATGAAGAGAACAATAACATAGTCTGAATGATCCTTTGCTGTCAATTACTTATGAACGAGACAGGGATGGTTAGAATTGAGAAACAGAAGAAAATATCACTATCTCCAAACAACTGGGATATCACCTGAACCCTTCCACCTACTGCCTCTCTCGAAATCCGCCTTCAAACCCTCAAACACTTTTTTTCTCCATACAGCACGACATGATTCAAGAAGTCTTGGCCTGCCCCTTCGCAGCATCCAAATGCCACCTCATAACCTTCTCAAATATACCTTTGCCCTCTCCCTCAATAACATCTCCATGGCACGGAATGATCCTTTCGAATCCCCACTTGTCAATCTTCTCCATACTCTTCGAGAAACCGCTTCGATCCTTTGCACTGGTTCCATACCAGATGGTGCGCTGCTGCCACTTCGCATCACCCTTTGTGCTCTGCAGCATATTGAAGATCTTGCTTAGGATTCCTGTGTTTGGGTCGACACCCGACTTGCTGAATTGCTCCGTTGCTGGCAGATTGAACATGAGGTCTGCGAGGATGAGACTGCGCGTGGGGCGGTGGTGGAAGACTAGCTCTTTGTTGACGTGCGAGGGGACATACTCCCAGTCAAACTCTGCGTCGAATTCGGGTGAGATGGAAGTCACGGGCTTCGAGGCGCTGAAGAGGACACTGAAAGGTACATTTTCGTTGTTCTGCTTTGCGCGCTTTTCTGGGAGCATCTCTGGGCCCATGACTTGTGCATTAGGGTATTCTGTGTGCCAGGGACCGAGGAAAATGTGGTGCTGTGAGTGTTTAGTAAGGTGTATTTTAAGCAAAGTTCTTATTACAATGGAGAAGAGACATACCTCGTTGTCTAGGGCTGCGATGTATTTGACTTCGCCCATCTCAGACACTTTGCGCTTGACATCTTCGGTCAAGGCGACGGGCGAGAAGACGGCAAGAGCACCGGATTCAAGGCGCACTGTGGCTATTGTTAGTTATTGGCTCATGACACCCCAGAAAAATAAAATATACCGATAGTTCCTCTTCCGCCGATCTTGACGCGACCGAACCTCCAAAACGGTACTGAAAGCGTAGTCACTATGCGCGGGACCACATCTCGAATCACCATAACACTGGCGGGATCGGAAGGTACTAGTTTTGAAGTCATGCTGGGCCGAGAGAACTTGTGAATGTGTGAACGAAGGAAAGTGAGTTCAGAAGACAGTCGAAGGGTCTGTTAAAGTAAGACGCGCAAGATGTTTGGGGGGACGTAATGCAGGGTCCTTAGGTTATGACGCAATACTCAAGATTACAATTCGAGAACTTGCGGAACACGAACTGTCAAGCACAAGTTTGAGAATTATATGCATATTCAAGTGACGCCTCGGCCGATACATCGTGAAGCCTGCTACATCTAAAATTGATTTGGAATTCATGGTGGGGAGATAACATGCGAGTAATTGTTTCTCGCATGGACCGAGGTGTCGTGGCTCGTCCGATCCTAAAGCGACGGGCTTTGTCAGCGCCATCACCAAACCACAAGTTCTAGAAGTGGTGTTCACATCAGTCGTGTGCCGAGGATGACATCCATTTTCTTTTCACATGTCTATGCTTATTCATTAACTATTCCTCTCTCCGGAGCTCTGAGTTGCTCCATGCACCTTAGCCCTATGACCAACGTTTGCGATTCGCCATCTGGTTTTCGGTTATCCCGTAGTTTTGTGTAGGGATACGGCGGACCGTCGATCCACAACATCGATGGACCCACAACCCGTCCTCTCGTGGGAATGTTCCTGACCGAGCATATGGCTCGGCGGACGAATTTCGCGGTCGCGCGACCTTAGTATTTGAAAGCATCGCAGGCTAGACGATTGTGCCAGACTCTCAGGCTGTTGTATCATGCAACTGTTTTGTAGATCTTCACCTGGCGTTTTCAGCACTCAGCTCAGCCATCAGTCCTCCTGCATCCCTTTCCTTCGCATCTTCTTCAAGCCTTTTCTGGATGAACGCGCCTATGTCCTTGACCTTTTGTTGCGCAATGTTTGTGCAATTGAGTAGGGCGAGCGGGTGGATAGTGGCCCCTCCATATTTGGCGATCTGACAAACCTCGCCGTGCTTGTTCATGGTAATAATTACTTCTCCTTGTCGAACTTGCTCTTCAGCCAGGTTTGCATCCACCAAAAATATCTCCCCTTCGAAATACGAGAATGTTACACATAGTGGCTGGTGAAGAATAGACAGGGGTATCGGTTCGCGTTCACGTACGCTGAGAATGGTTGCTTTCTCGCCTTCGACTACGACATCGGGTCTCCTAAAGTGCTGTAGTGCTGCCATGACAGCAATGCAGGACGCATCGATGAGGCCACCGTCATGATCAACTATATGTACGTCTGCGCGGAGAGCAAAGCATTTCAAGCCGGCAATTATGCAAAGCGATTCGGTATCGAGAGCGTTGGAGCGACGAATGGCCTTTTCGAGTATGCGCGAGAGGATTACTTCAGCATCCGTAGGGCTAGGACAAGATTAGAATCGTCGCAGAACAGGTCGTTGTGAAATGAGACATACCGGCCAACCTCGAATGCTGGTGACGCCATTGGAGAGAACTCTGTGACTATCTGGAAGATGCCGTCGAACTTGCGCTCTGGGGGCGGTGTTGTTACGTCTACTGAGATGCGAGCAATGACTCTGAGCTTTGTTAGCTTGCGCATACAAAACTAGACTGTACCCATGTACCTGGTCTTGCCTAGTTGCACATCGGCGACGCCATATTCATCGCCAAAAGTGAGCTCAAGCGGGCGAAAGGCGTCAAAAGCGCGCCGGTCGATGCGAATTTGCTCTTGAAGCGCTTGTTTGATAAATTCGCGCTCATTGAGCGATATCTCAGCTTCTCGAGGCATAATGCCTCCTTTAATGTATAAGGTGTTGGTTGGAATTGAAGTGGTTGTTGGACAACCATAGAAAATGCGGCGCGGGGAAAAGTGAACGCCGATGCTTAGCGCGACTTGATCATCGCGAGTCTGTATGCGCCATCTTTTGCACATCAACTACAAACACCGCCCACCATACGCAAGACTTCCGAAACCTACACACTGTCAAATAGAGGTCGCCAAATCACACGATTCTACAATGACGACCGCCCATAGACCTACGTTCGATCCCGCACGCGGCAAAGAGGCCCAGCGTGGACCTGCCTACCACCAGCGACTCCTCCCTGCGCATACAACACTCAAGCATAGACAACCAGGACAGGGCGGAGATGCCGACAAGCACAAGCGTGACCTGCGCGCCGAGCTCTTGGAGGCAGAGGCGCGCTATGCGGCGAAGAAGAACGGCACATACGTAGAGCCGGACGCCGCGGCCGAGTCTGGAAGTGCGCCTAAGCGCCAGATTGACAATGTGTCAGTTGACGAAGATGGCGAAGAAGATGAAGCAGCACAGAAACGGCGGCGAATAGAATTACTTGAAAAGTTCAGGGATGTGGATGCGGACGATAGCAGCAGTAGTGAGGAGGAGAGTAGCGACGATGAGTAGGTTCATATTGCACCTAAATACCGAGTACTCAACTAACATTGTGACAGCGATGAAGACGGCGAAGGAGCCCTCCAGAGGGAGCTCGAGAAGATCAGAAAGGAGCGTGCTGCAGCTAAAGCCAAGGAGGAGGCCGAACGAGCTGCCGAAGAAGAACAACAACGTGAAATCGATGTTGCTCGGGGTAACCCTCTGCTCAACGCCAAAGACTTTACCATGAAGCGCCGATGGGACGACGATGTCGTATTCAAGAACCAAGCACGTGGTACAGAGGACAGGAACAAAAAGAAGGAATTCATCAACGACATGCTGCGGTCCGACTTTCACAAGAAGTTCATGGTAAGTAACTGTAACTCACGATATGCCCGACAGTGCTGACAGAATGCGACAGTCCAAATACGTGCGATGAGGTCATTGCGCTTTTCGGGGTTGTTTTCGATTGTAGCTCGCGTGCATTGCTGGCGTTCATGGGTCTTGGCGTACTGGGTCTAGAATCATTCAGGCGGACTGCGTGAACAGCGTGGGATACCCCAGATCTTGGCGGGAATTAGGGAGCCAGTGATGGAACGGAATCTTGCAGAGGCCTTATCGTTATCTCGATCAGCAGTTGCGACTACCACTCATGGATGTTGGCTTTATCTATCGCCTCTGCCCATCATTCCTGGGCACCGATCCAATCACACGTATATTTGGTCCCAGAGACTTTCTTCATGCTGTTCAGGGCAGACTATGCTACTACAAGAGGGTGCTTTTGTATCGAGACGGATATCTCTCGGGAATGGTGCTATCAACGAATCAATACAAGTGCTTCAACACGACAAATACTACGAAGCTGATGGGAGTTATTCGATTCATTTTGTCAGCCACATTCGTCCGATCTACACAATCAAGAGACTAGCGTCCTACAAGACTACTAAGCACACTTTAGCTCACACTTATCGGCCTCTTACAATGCTTCTGCATCCTCTGATCTACGCATCTCCCAGCAGAATGACCTCATAAGGCTTAAACTTCTCCCTTGAACATGTGCGTAACGGGACCAGCATACGTCTGGACGAGAGCCGTATGCAACATCTACATGTATATATCTTTGAGCTGCTCCTTAACAATTCAAACATAATATCCAAATTCTCACGGAAATCCCATCATCTTGTTCCCCCATAAGTTTTCCCCTTACATCCTAATTCTCCCCTTATCGGTTTCTAAATGGCAGGCTACGGTAACCGCACCGCGCCCTCCTACAGCGCCTCAGATCTCGAGCCAGAGCACAACACCACGCGCCTCGGCCTCATAGACTCACACACTCCCTATCAAAATCCGCACGAGAAACACGGGTCGGGTACGACCGGCGGTGCGGGATTCGGTACATCCTCCTTCCTTCTTCACACCCTTGCACATACCCTCTCTCTTCCATACCTTCTTTGCCTGTTCAACGAGCTATTACTGACACAAAAAAGGCAACAAACGCTCCTCCACATCCTCCACGTCCAGCACCTCAGACACGCACCTCGGCTCCAATCTATCTCCCACTCCATACTCGAACCCGGCGCCGCTGGGCAGCGGATCGACGGGCGGAGCAGGGTATGGTAATAAGACGGGAGAAATGGGGGGACCGGAGCGGGATTCTATGCTGGGCAAGGTGGTAGAGAAGGTAGGAGGGGTGGTGGGGAGTCATAAGGTGGCGCGGGTGGGGAGGGGGATGAGGGAGAAGGAAGGGTTTGGAGAGGAAAGGGAGGAGGTGATGGAAGCTAACTAGTCTTTTCGATGTTGTTTCCTCAGTTTAGGTTTCACGGTTGTGCGGTAGGTTTGATACTACTAGTGCCGTTATTGTTATTGTAAATGTCATCTCATTGAAAGATTACCAAATATACACATCGACTCTTCGTCCGAGAAAAAAAAGATATATTCTTGAGCATATGATAAAGCCTCCGTCTCTGCTTCTTCTATCCAAAGAGAGGGAAAGCTCAGCACGCCCCTCTCTCTCCACGGTGTGCGAACCAGTTCTAGACAGGATTGAGGAGATGATGGAAGAAGAACAAGAAATTGCAATGCTTGTGCTTGAACGCCCTCGCAGATGTCTCCAAATAGCGCACAAGCTCGCTCAAGTAAATGCCGCGGGAGTATAACTCAGTATATGCCTTGTGTGCGGTACTGAAACGTATCATAACTGCGATTCATGTTAACAGCGGTCCTTATGCAAAAGATAGTGCATGTCATAAGCTTACAGCCGGGTATAGTAACTTCCCACACTCTTTGCAACAAGCTCCTCAACAAAGCTTTCTGCCTCTTCTCTACTCAGATGCAGCATGAGCCTTGCTCGCAAACTGTTTGTTACACTAGCCGCGCCGGCAGCAAAACATGGCATACTGCTCTGCTTGCTCATCAAGTCAACCAGCATGATTAGCCTTTCAGCATCTTTCCTAAGCGCTTGAAACGCCTTCTTGCATAGTGTCTTGAATTCTTCAAATGCAGGCGATCCGATGCCACCAAGGACTTCGACATAGTCTTGCGTCAATTTGAAAGGGGCGGCTTCAAAGCCCATGGAACCAGGCGAGTTGGAAAGCATAAAGCCAAAATCAATGTGAATGATATGGCCCATGTTGTCGATAAGGAGGTTGCCGTTATGACGATCCTTGAGCTGTAGTACGTAACATATGATGCTGTACGCCGCTAGGGAGCGACCAAAGGCTGCTACGCCTGCAATATAGGCTTCCGAGTCGGGTTCCCCAAATGTCTTAAGCCAATGGTCCTTGAGAGTTGCGATGCGCTTTCGGGGATTGGTGCCTGCTGCTATACTAGCAAGTGTCAAGCTTCGCTTGAGGGAGTGTAGCGAGACGCCGTTCGTAATCGTTTCTATGAGACCACAGGACTCGCCGGTAACGAGGATGCGCATACGCTTTGTCCAGACCGGCACCTCTGCTTCTTCCCAGATCTTGGCGCAAACCTCGATGAGTTGACAAGCAAATGCCTCCTGCCGTAAATCTGCGCCGGTCTTGACGATGACGCTGATCAAGTCCCAGTTCTTCATATGACCGTATGGCGAGGATCGCCGTATACGCTCTCGCTTTGCGCTCCATTCTTCTCCAAAAGTTGCAGCGCTGGGATCGTCTCTGTCGCCCTTTCGTCGCATGCCACCAGTCTTAAGATCGTTTTCCATACGAGCAGCGCCTGCACCAGAGTTGGGCGTGACCACCAAAGCTTCATCAATTTCTTCCGGCTCTCCCGCGATTGCCACTGGATCTGCCTCTGCCATGATAGAATCGAACGTAGGGCCCTGGTCTTCGTTGAGGAAATTTTGTTCTTCCAGGCTTTGCATACTTGCAATAATCTTGGCTTTGATTGCTGCTACTTCGCCCTTTGGCCTCTTCGCACCACTTGCTTCCAGTTGTGCTAGCATCTGAGCAGCAGTGCGCATATGGGTTGCAAGAGCAGAAAAGTCGGGCTGGTCGACGGCCTGGCTTGCTCGGTTCATGTTTGCAGGGATAGTCATTCTTCTGCTGGGGATAGGACTGACTGACCTACTGATCTGCGAATCGGACGTCCGTGGTGTAGACATGGTGGCCACTGATGATAGGGTATTGGCTCCACTCGAGGACCTTGGTGCTGTCGCTTTGATATTGGCCGCTGCAACAGGCATGGTCACTCGTGCTAGTCCTGAGGCGATATCTGTCTCATCCGTGTCCTGGATCAGTGAAGTGCTACCGAGATCACCCGTAACAGGCTCGAATACACTGTCTGATCCATTTGGTGGAGTGCGATCGTATGATGCCAGATAGTCAGCGTTGGTGATATCAAAAAGCCGCCGTCTTGAAGTGCCTTTTTCCAGCATAAGCTTTTCGAGGAGTTTCTGGTTTTGTTCCGTGTCTGGATCAAAATCAAAGTCTTCTTCCAGCACCTCCACCATGAGCAGATATGGTACTCGCTCCGCACTGTTGAGACTGGTAGCTTCGGCGGGGTTTATTCGCACTATTCGATGGTGCTGGCTCTGCGAAGGGATTCCATCTTTCAGGGTCGGGGGTGATAGTAGCGGTATATCAACTTCAGCGGGCAAGTCTTGAGCTATCAACGCCAACTCTGCTCTGAGAGCACTCAATCGTGCAGGCTTCGGCACGACAACTAAACGATTTGAAATATCCTCGAGAGCGCTCAGGAACTGGGTTTCATTCCGGAAATAATTGGATCGCAGTAGCCGAACTTTCTGTGCGCGGGTCAGTGCTGTGGGCGAGAGAGGTCTTGGTGGGTGTGCCGAATGTTTGCGAGGACCAAGATGGAGCGGACTCGGTCCTAGGCCAGCGGTTGCCGGGGGCGTAGGGAGAGGGGAGGAGGATCCTGCATCTCGGAATTCTGGTAGCGAGGACGAGCTAAGGCGGGCTTCGGGGGTTACAGACAACAGCGACGGTCGTTGTGAGGCTGATGGTGCGCATTGAGTAGGGGGCGCTCGAATGGCCTGTTTTCTCAAGTCCTTGGGGTCGCGGGGGCGCTGCGATGGTGAACGTCCTGTTCGTCCGTCCTCGGGATCTGAAAGTTGCTGTTGCTGGGTTACCCTCTTTTGCTTGGTCCTCGGCGATCCTCCTGTGACCGTCTTGCTCCTCCCCACCTTGGCCGTCTGCACGTTATCGGAGATGATGTCCTCCACGGGTCTCGGCTTCCGCGCCTGCGCAATAGCCAGTGGCCCGGCATGAGCTGGTAGGAATGGTGCCGCTATGCTTGCAAGAACCAGGCTCGATAGGACGCTGACGGGTAATACATTCTCCTTGATCTTCTCTCTCCGCGAGGGCTCGGCGGAGCCAAAGACGATGCGCTGCACGCGATTGTAGATTCTCCTGCAGGTTTTGAAAGCGACTGAATTTGGGGCGCTTGCGAGGTCGTGGAGATATGTCTGGAAGAGCCAAAAGGTCTGCAGGGCATGAATTAGCACAAGAAGCACCAGACTAACAAGACACGGTATCCGGAAGCCCCACCAGAAGCGCGCCGTTGACCGACTCCTCGCACAAGTCGATTATGAACTCCTCGAGGGCCATGGACTCATTGTCGATGCTGATGAGGAGGTGACATAGCCTGTGGTGCCCCGCGTATGTAAGCTAGCTGTTCATGCCGTCGGCGGGTTGTGGTGTGGCGCAGGCGACGTACTGCGGCAGGAAGAACTCGAGCTCCTCGTAGGCGAACTGGCGTAGCTTGGAACAGAGCACATAGTGGATTCCGACGTGGTCTGCATACCGGCTGTGTGCATTCGCATGCATGCGTCAGTAAACAGCAAGTGAGAGGGGAGGCAATCGGCGGCAGAGGGCCGCTGCGCTCGGAGGAGAGGTGGCCACTCACGCAAGGTATGCTACTGCGAGGCTCGGATCTTGGTTGAAGTGCTCAGATTCTATAAAGCGCTCTAGCAGATTCCAACTCATCTGGGACGGCTCATTGGGGCACTGTATGGGTGGAGGGCGACGGCATGCGGTGAAATGCTCAAAAGGGTCTCATGTGGAAAGATGGGGCGCCGGACAGGGTTCAGCGGGCGGAGACGTCCTGCTCCGCCGCCCTAGTCGATTAGATTAAAATACTGTAACAATATCAGCGCCGCCTGAGAGAGTAATCATGCATTGTTGTGCCACTTGCTAATGCTACCCAAGTTTCTCCTCCATGACAGCGCGTTTCCATAAGAGAGCACTTGTCAGTCTCGTCTCGCATTAGAAAACGTGTTCCGTATAGCGAGTAGCGACGACATTAACCTCGTCCTCGTCAAACCAGCCACTCTCAGCCAAGTCACCACTAAAACCATGACGAAACATTATTTCCATTGGCCCAAAAAGCTGCTATCGTAAAAGAAAAAGGAAGAAAGGAAGAAGAAAACAGTCCTCCAAACTACCCCATCCGCCTCTGCTCGAACAGCTAACTAAAACATATATTTGACGCCAATCACTTACAACGCCATGCCGCAGACCCATTCAACTGTGTCCCCGAACGCCCGTTATGCGGAGCCGCAAGCCGACTATCGTACACCGTGGGGAAAAAGAAAAGTAATGCCAATAACCTAATCTGCAGCGTGCAGGTCAACAAAAATGTTGATAGCGGCAACGAGAACTTCTGCGAAAATCAGAATAATTACAATCCACTCGAGTAGTTCACCCTGTGTTCCTCGTTAGCCAGGCTCGTCTTCAAGATATGGGCGGGCAAAAGCCCAACTTACATGTGTTACAGTCAGCTGATCCTTCAGCACAGCAAGCAGATCACCAATGACGTTCAACCTTTCGGTCAAGAGACTGACACGCTGATCCATTTCCAAATAGCTTCTCACCGCCTGGTAGACCGGGTCCAGTTGTGGCTCTGCCCACATCAGCTCCGGCGCATCGAGAACAGATCCTTGCAAATGTATACTAATGCGGAGGATGAACAGCTCTCCTATCTGCATGTTGATCTGTTTCTTGTTGAGATTGATCTTTCCCGAGCTCGCAATCTCGGCTGGAATGTCCTTGGTTTCGTCAATCGTGTTGTCCACTAGGTCTTCGAATAGCGACGTCTTAACACTCTGAGACAGTCCGTGACTGATGGCGAGCTTGATCATGTAGTTTTTCTTGTCGCGCAGACTGATGAAATCGTTGTATATCCGGGCCTGGTATTCGCGTGTGTAGTAGAAATTGAATTCTTCCGTCTCAATCTCATCCTTGCCGAGCTTGTCCACCTCGAACTTTGCAATCTCCTTGAGGAATTTCTTCTCTTCTTGGAGCGTCATGCCCCATAATACAACAGTTCCGTATTCGAAAAGAAAGACTTCTGGTGTATGTACGCGTGTATCGAAGTCAGGTGTGTCCATTGGGGGGTCGGAATCGGCATGGGTGATGGAAGGACGTCTCTGGCTCACGGCTTGCTCGTTGGTAATATCGGGCGCATCACCGCCATCATGTAAGTCGATAATGTCCTGTCTTCTCCGCTCATTCTCGTGTTCTACTTCAATCGCGCTGTCTGAGAATCTCCTTGGTCTTTCCTCTGGATAGTCGCCCAATACGGCAGTACTACTAATCTCCTCTGGACCCTTCGTTGAACCGTAGCTGTATGGCGAGTATATGCACTCATCAAAACGCTTGGGCAAAGCGCCTCTTGTCTTCTGCTTTCCCTTCAGAAATCGCATCATCTCGTCAAGTTTGTAGGAAGCAGCAGTGCAATATGCCGTCACTCTGGGTAACCGTTCTCTGTCTGCTTTTCCAAGCCTTGCAGCATCTCTTCTTGCGGTGGGGTCTTTGATGCGCGTGTATTGCACATATACGTCGCGTCCACTCTCCTCGTCTTCGGCCTCATCGGCAGCCGGATCGGGGAGGAGCTTCAGTTTCTGGGCAGTCCTCGTCGTTCTTTGCGGACCAATCTTGGGCACCGGCGCGGGAGGTATCCGAGCAGGAGCGCCTGAACTGTTTCTCCTCCGTAGCTTGCTGTTCAAGGTCGACAGCATTGGCTGCCCGCCTTGGGTCGTGGCAGCATGACCCGAAGAGGACGCGCCGTGGGATAACGAGCGAGGCGAGGAGGGTTTGGGGCTGGTGGATAGAACGGTCGGGTTGAAAGTGACGGTGCGCTGAGGTTTATGGGGTGTTGCTCGACTTGAGCTCGACATTGACGACACCAAGGGAGTCGTCTCCGTAGCTTGTGATGCCATGACAGGCTATGTGTTTGTGTTGCACGTCAAATTGATGGTCAGTAGTGGAAGAGTGAATTGCGACGGAAGACGACAACGGTGCAATGGTAGATTCCGGGTGTCGGCAGCGCCAAAATGACGGTGGCAGACGCGGAAGCTGTTGCTTCACTGAGACTTTGAAGCCATGACGTTGTAAGGATCTTAGCTTTCGCCTAACGGCACGGACGGGGTCCACGTGCAAGTGAACGACCGCTACATGCAGGACCGTTGATAAAAACCAACTGGATCCCGGGCGCCATCTTGAACGCTCTGTGGCTTGCTTGCATCCAATGCTTCATGTGCCTGCCATGAATCCAAAGCAAGCAGGCCGTCATCATCACTATCCCCGCATCTGCACGAGCATTGCGCAATGACACGCGTCGGCTCGAAGTGGTCAAGTATGATTGCACAAGGCCCGCAGTTTACCGCAACAGGCTTTTGCCATGTTTTGCTTTGCGAAAAGAGTCCCATCGAGTTCGCGTAGCACACGCACATATGACAAGACTAGGTGTGTGCGATGTGTAAAAACTATTTCTTGAGTACAATACATGAACGTAAATTACAACTCCGTGATCTCAGACTCAGTCTCAAGGCCACCGACATTACCATCCTTTGATACAACAACCCAGTCTTCGTCGGACTTGGCTACCTTGGCCTCATTGCCTTGCTGAGCAATGCCGACCTCACCGAGCAAATAGCGCCCAAAATACAAAAGCGCATCCAGCATCTCCTCTCCTGTTGGAATAATGTTCTCTTTTGGTAGCAAGAACCCATAACTGCCTGTGTCTCTTAGCTTGACCTGGTAAGAATATTTTACTTTCATCTCATGGTAGAAGAAATCGAGTGCGCTACCGCCAGCCGACTCGATGCGCGGAAAGATCTTCTTCTTTTCGTTGTAGAACGCCACATTGCCTTCACATGCAGACGTCACCTTGTACGTCTGACCTTTGCGGGAGACGCGGATAGCCTTGGCCAAGCCCATGGCGAGCTCTTCAAGGTCTTCAATGGCAGGTGGTTCTTCATGGCACGAGTAGCTATACGGATACAGGATCTGTTGTGAGTATGAGTGCAGGTCCAGGAAGCCCACAAACTCAACATTGTTGTTTTCAGTCTCATTTCTTGCCCATGCAGCGAAGCGTGCGGATTCGACGCCTTCGAATGGTGCATCACCAGGAAAAGATTCACTGCAGGGGCTTGACTGCGCTGATTCACCGTCCCACATGTACGGATAGCTGCGATCGAGGTCTACGCCGTTGCAGAAACGCAGTCTGGTAGGTTGGCGATTCTTGCGCCATAGACGGTCCGTCTCCCACGTAAAGACGTAGCCATCTGGGTTCAAGGTTGGGACGAATACAAAGTCGAATTCTTCCAACAGGCGCGTCATCTCGCGGTCCTTTCCGTAGGCATTGATGAAGCTCCAGGCCAGGTAGTTGACTGTGCTAGTCGATATCCACTCACGGGCATGTATACCGCCTGTGACGAGGATGGTCTTCCTTGGTTGCGATGGTTCATCGTCGTTGGTGGGGTGCACACCGACACGCAGGGCGGGCATTTCGCGGCCTTGGTAGCTGATGCCAACATTGATGCGGCGGACGTGGGTAGTAAACATGGAGGCCATGAGACTCATCCACGGATTGATGACGGACAGGGGCTGGTAATCCTGGAAGAAGACATGGCCTTTGCCGGCCCGCGGCGATGGGCGGAGATTCGGGGAAAAGCGGTCATCGTGGTGAGATGGGGCAGAGGCGGGGGGTGGGTATGAATTAAAGATTGCCTGTGCGAGGCCCAGGTCCTGTAGCAGTGGCTCGTGGGCATGGTGGAGCGATGGCGGGAGCAGGTCGAGAAGGGAAGGTAGGACGTCCTTTGCGATGCGCACATCGGCCCAGTCCTGATTGAATTCCCAAACGTCGAGGAAGAGGATGTCGGCGGCCTTTGCGAATGCGGTAGCCTCATCGGCGGTGCGGATCTTGAATCTCAACACAATGTCGTCGCCATACTGGGCGGCCAGGCCAGAGCCCAATGGACTGGCTACAGCAGGAGTTTGGTTGTCGCCATGTAGGCGCTTCTGGTCGGCGGGTAGGGCCCATATCCTACGGATGATGGCGTCGGACAGGCGGCGCCATGGTCGTGGTGACGCGTTGTGGGCCGAGGCGTAGGTGCCTTGGGTATCGTACTGGAGCGGCGATGTGGTGTCGTGCGGGGCGGCGAGGGTAAAAGAAGGCGAGAGGCACAGCAGGCTCAGGACAGCAAGCGTGGGCCGGCGCATGGCGAGAGAGCAGTGTCGCTGGCCAGGCTACGAGCTGCTCGGGGTGACGTCGCGTTGGGCGGAGAAAAGAAGGGTGTCTAGTGGTCTAGTGTCGATGTAGTGTCTGGCCCATCCGTCGGCCTGTCGGGCTGCCGGTTGGGATGCCGGGGCAGAACGTGGCAGATGTGGCTGAGAGCGGATCGGTGTGGCTTGCGCGTGTGCATTTGTGCGTGTGTGTGGCTGGTGCTGGCGGCCTCTCCACCGCGCGCTGCACAAAGAGTACCAGTGCGCCCGCCAGTGCCTGGAGACAGCGGATGCCCTCCGGCCTGGCGCCTCTTCGTCCACACCCCCCTATACAGTTTACTTACCTACAGTCCCAGAAAAAAAACCGCTCCAGTGACGTCGGCTGCCCCTCTGCCCCAGTCCGGCTACGCGTGCATCCATCGTGCCCAGTCTCTGACCCGCCCATCCCAGCATCGCTCTCTCTCACTCAGCCTTACCGCACTGCTGCTCACCCCCCTACACAAGCCAACACGTCCCCCGTAAACACTCGTCCACGTCCACGTCCACGTCCACGGCCACGCCTCCTGCCTACCTCCCTCTCTGCTGTGCCATGTGCCGCATCGTGACGCAATTCCTGCCTTCATGAGCTGCTAGTCGGCGCGAGCAGCCATGCCTCTGCGCTCTCTCCGCCCGAACCGCAGCGAACGAGACCTCAAGCGGCGGAGCACCCTCGATCCGGCGGGCCTCTTCAGGCGCGCCGACAAGGACTCGCACTTTGCAAAGTCCACCGACAACCTCGACTCTACTACTCGCATCGCAGCCTCGGAAGATGGCTACCGCCCAACTTCGTCCGACATGGCGCGGCCCTCAACCGGCCACGACGCTGACTCCCCACCTTCTCCGCCTGTACAGGAGCACACGCCCAACACCAGGCGCTTCAGTCTGATGCGCTTCCGCCATGCCTCGGACTCGCAGCTCTCCACCAGGGCAAAGGAGCAGGCCGGCAACCATGGCCATGACCAGGACAATGCTCCGCCCGTCCCTGCTGTGCCTGCAACCCCCGCGAGTATGTACCAGTACCGCCAGTCTTCGCATACCTCGTACTGACGTAGAACTCGTAATAGCGCCCGCCATCATCACCACCGCACCCACCGTGACGGACCACGAGGACTATGCCAAGCCCACGCCCAAGAGGAGCCGCATGCAGCAACTTGCGCTGCGACGACGCTCCTTCGACCCTAGCCTAGCCGACAAGCCCACCACTTTGCGCAAGTCCATGGAGCGAAAGCGGCGACCCCTCGGCTTTGGAAAGGGCAATGGCAATGTTCACGACGACCAGAACGAGCACCCGCTACCATGCAGGCAGCGCCTTCCAGATGTGCTTGCAGACCCACGTGAATCAGTCGAAAGCACAAACTCCTTGGCCCCTCCTGCTACTAGAGCATCCGAATCCTCCAGGTCAGACGGAAGCTCCGGCGGCCACGTCTCCTTCGAAAACCCCCAGCGACCCAGCCACCCGGCTCGGACGGGTACCGGCCGCTTCACCTTTGGCCGCCGGAAGCAACGGGCATCGTTATTCCCCCTCCCCATGAAGGTCGAGCCTCCACAGTTCCCCGACACCGCACCTGCCACCCCACGTGCCTCGACCGGGGCAAGGAGTACGGCCTCGAATCAACACTCGCCACCAGGAAGTCCGCCGCTGACTGCGCGCCGTGTCGACCATGGGGATTCAGGGGCACAGACGCCGCCAATCCCTCTTGCATCGCAAGTTGCTCTAGCTGCTGGTGCTTTGAATTTGGCCTCACCCGGTTCAGGCACTCTCCTTCGCAACGATTCGTACAGATCATCTCGCTCGGCCCACTCCTCGGGAAACAACAACGGTGCTGCTCGCTTAGGGCTCCGAGGACGCTCATCGACAATGGGTTCATTAGACGCGCGATCTGAGGACGCTGGATCTCCCACACCACCCGGAGGTCCCAGTGGCAGGACTTCAATATCGACTGCTGGAAGAAGTAGTTTCAGCAATCTTTTTGGCCTCGGATCGAGATTTCGACAGAACTCTGAGCCACATTCGCCTCGACATGGCGCATCTGCTCACGGCTTCTTAGGAAACTCTGCCCTGTCCTCCCATCAAAACTCAATGAACATTAGTCGAGAAACATTGATCCTACCGGAGCGCGAAGAGGGCGAGACCCCAGGAAGATATCTGGAACGAATCGAAGCAAACAATTTTGACAAAAGCGTTGTCGCCAGTTACCTCAGCAAGACTGATGACCCTTTTTTGCTTGCGGTATTGCGAAGCTACATGCGCAAGTTTGCTTTCTTCGGTGACCCCATTGACATGGCTATTCGCAAGTTGCTCATGCAGGTCGAGCTGCCCAGGGAGGCGCAGCAGATTGACCGTGTTCTTCAGGGCTTCGCTGACCGCTATCATGAGTGCAACCCCGGCATTTACATCAATACAGGTAATGCTACTCTCCCCATAAGACATGTTCATGCTTCTAACGTACCATAGACAAAGCATACTTTATATCCTTCTCCATCATCATTCTCCACACTGACGTCTTCAACAAGAACAACAAAAGAAAAATGCAGAGGCCAGACTACATCAAGAACTCGTCTTGTGAAGGTGTATCGGCCGATGTCCTGGGCTGCTTCTATGACAACATCGTATACACCCCTTTTATCCATATTGACGATGAGGTTGACTTGAAAAACATTACTTCGAAGAAAAGCAAGAGGACAGCTGTACTCAAGGGATCAATGAATGATCCCGCGAGAAAGGCGGCGAAAGAGCCCATCGATCCGTACACCTTGATTTTCGAGGGTAAGCTCGACGCGCTTCGTCCCACTATTCGAGACGTGATGCAATTGGATGACCCCTACAACTACACCGGAACTGCGGCAACACTAGATACTAAGAATATCTACAAGCTGTTTTCAAGGTACGGTGTAATCCAGATTGTGTCTTCCAGATCAAGGCCGGAGGCTTTCATGTCAGAAGCAGCCCAGGAAAACCCGCTCGGTACCTCAGTTGGAATTGTAGAAATGCCCGTGACCAAAGTTGGGATCCTATGGCGAAAGGACACGAAAAAGAAGAAGGCACGCTCGCCATGGCAAGAATGGGGTGCTGTGCTCACACGATCGGGGTTGTCCTTGTTCCGCAATTCTACATGGACGAGAAGCTTAATGAGCCAGCATGAGCAACATCTGAAACGCGGTGAAGCCGGCCCCGTAGTGTTCCAGCCAGCCCTGCCAGACTTCAAACAAGATCACATCATACCGATGGATGGTGCTGTTGCACTGGTCGACAACACTTACAAGAAACATAAGCATGCTTTCGTCATGTTTTCAAAAGCCGGGGAGGAAACGTTTTTAGCTGATAGCGAGAAGGATTTGAATGAGTGGCTGGGTGTGCTGAACTATACTGCCGCATTCGAGACTCTTGGTGTTCGCTCCAGAGGCATGATTGGTGGCTTGTACGAAGGGCAGAGGAACCGGGGCATGAGGCGTCTAGAGTCTTCGCATTCAACCAGGACAATACCGACAACCACTGGCGAGGTGACGGTCCAAAGCGGAAAGATTGACAGCCAGTTTGCACAGCAAATGATGAACGCCCGGAAAGACCTCATGCAGGTGCGCATATCCGAATCCGAGGACAAGCTGACCTCGGCTATCAAAGAGTTAGAAGCACGCTTGAGAGATGCTAGACATCTTCAGATTCTTGCGCCTATTCAGCCAAAGACGAGGGAGCTTATTATTCATGCTGCAGGGCGCTTATCAGCCAAGTTGAAATGGACCCGTATTGAGATTTGGCGGATGAAGTGTCACCGTGACATCTTGGCCCAGGAACTCGAAGATGAAAGGCAGGGGGGCATCGACAGACAAGCACAGACCGATCGAGCTTCAGAAGCCCATCAGCCACAGATTTCCCCTCAGCAATCTCACCGAGGCTCCAAAGTCAATAGTCTGGCAAGGTTGACTTCGAAAACCAGCTCACTTACCAGCGGAAACAAGCCAGCCCCATTGTCTCCTGGCTTGTCGGGTCGGCCAGAGACCAAGTCCTCCAGGGAAACAGAATTTGGTGGGGATGAAGCGTTCAAGACACCGCCAGAAACATCTCGGCAATCCAGTCCTAATGATCCGTCTGCTCACTTCCATATAGCTCCAATATCAATGAGCCCCACGACATCGGACCGTCGAAGTTCATTTGCAAGCTCTTCTGCACGATCGCCGTCTTATGTCGCTGGCCACCGGCCTTCTATATCGACCACAGGTGATGGCACAGCGGATTCGGATTCGGAGTCTGACTCTGAGAACGGGTCGCAGTATGCCACTCCACCCCCTGGCGAAGTGGAAGAGTTGGATTCCAAACTACCCGAGGTATCACCAACGGGCACAACTCGACCAGAGGCCGGCATTGAACCCGACGGCGAACAAGCACTTGCCGCTTTGGCGGGCTCGCCTAGATCACATACTAGACAAAAAAGAAGCTTACACCGCACTCTTCGAGAGTCTCGTGGTAGCTCATCACACCGTCGTGGTCACAAGAGCAGAGACTCTGCATCTACGATTGCCAGTGACACCACCGAAAGTGAGGGACTAGCGCGTGGCAAGGGCAGCTTTACTGTCCATGGCAAAAAAGCATCTGTCATCCAGTTTGGTGCTGACTGGCAGAACATGACAGCAGAAGAGCGACTGAAGACCAAGAAGCAGCTCCAAGAAGCAGCTGAGGCAGCATCCGCCGATGAAAGAGATGGTAGTGTTGCTAGTGGTACTGCAGCAATTCCATGGTCTCCGGGAAGCGACAACATCGACCCCTTCGCCGTTCGGAAGCTATCGGCAGACACGACAAAGCAGCGACACGTCTCATCTCAAACGATAACCCCTGCGAACTTCCGTGAGGCATTCAAGATTGACGAATCCGACTCGGACAGCGCAGCTTCAGACATGAGTGATATCGCGGAAGAGTCGACGCCGAGTCAACGAGCGGCTGATGATAAGCATGCCACAAAAGCCAACAGCCCCCTTGCTGAGCATGTTGAGCGGCCCCCACAGAGTCCCATGACCACTGCAGCTTAGCTTCAATAACTTTATACCTTGTTGCATTCGTTTGGATTTCAAAAGTGGATTTATAGCATGTTGGCGCCGCTTAAGCGGATACACTTTTTTTCTTTCTTTTGTCAACTTTATATACTTTTCCAAGGGCTCATATGCACCTTCACATCTAGCATGGCGTACTTAGGCACCGGACTGAAAACGCAGCAGGGGCGCGTTACTTGTATAGACGGACTCTTGGGAACGGTGTTTTTTCGAGCACATGGCCCATTGACGCCACCCGAGAGTTAGGATAGTGCGCATGACTGATACCAGGGTGAACGCCGCGGTGTTTTGGCGGAGATTTCGTGTAGTAGTGAAGCAGAATTGACTAGTCGCCTCATATGCCGTGCATGTAATGGATGATCAGGGTTGGTTGCGAGTGTATGGATTGATGCACAAAAGGTGCGCAGTGGTAGGGATATGCTAGTGGACCTGCGGGATAGCTCTTGATCCACGTGCTCGCCCCGCTTTGGGCGACATTGTACATATTGATATGTACATACACAGATGATGAAGCCACACCTCCTTCCTGCCCCCACTTGCCTTGCCACAGGAACAGGAGCATACATGCAATCCTCCTTCTTTATGATTTCCTGTCAGACCTCACACAGCAGTAACACAGGCTAAATCAGCTGAGGACTTGCGGCATTGAGCAACTACTGCAAACTCCTTACCACCTCCCCCTTTCTCCTCTGAAGTATCCAGCCACCAAGGCACGCAAGTTTCGCATGCCAGAAATGCGTGCCTGTTTTCCGAGAAATCCAACCACGGCAAGCCATATGATTGGACCGTGTTCCGAACGTATTCGGGGCAGGGTACACAATCGGGTTATAGTGGGGGCTGATAAGCGAACCGACGACGTGGGTAACCAGTCTGCTCAAACCCCAAGTGTCGCGAGCCAAACGTCAACATCGTGTCACCGCCTGGATGATACAGGGACACTGTGGGGTATTTTGCCTTGTTATCCGTTTTGCGCCTGGGCAAAAAGGTGTTCGTGATAGGACTGTGAGGCGTTTATATATAAGGACGTTGTAATGCTATCGCTGATCACTTACTTTCTACAGTGTTTTACAGTCACTTCGTTTCTCTCTCTCTCTCGCTCTCTTCATTCAGTCGCTACACTCCCCCCTCTGGCTAGGGCCTTAGCTTCCATTCTTTAAACCATAGTCTCTTTTATTTTTCGTTCTTACGAAAATAACCCCATATTCTTTATTTAAACAAGTTATATAACATTTTTTTCCGTCAAACACAGAAAAATGTACACCAACGCCCTTACTGCATTTGCGCTCTTCGGCAGCCTTGCCAGCGCCCTGCCCGCAGCTAATCTGAGCGCGCGCCAAAACAAGCCCTGCTTCGTCATCGGCAACCAGCAGCTCCCTGCCGAGACGAGCGCAGTCGTGGACCAAATCCAAGGCAGCGTCACGTGCAACGCCAACGCCAAAACAATCGACAACATCCCCGACGTAACCTCTGGCGGCCAAACCTTTTCCCAAATCAACTTTGCCTCCTCAGGCCAGGGCCCCCTCGCCTTCTCCCTCGGCCTCTTCGAAACCGCAACGCCCCTTGCAGAATCCAACCTCGAGGCTTTCCAAGACGCCCTCAACGTCTACCACGCCACCGAAGCCGGTCTGCGCAGCGAGGGCAGCGCCCAAGTCAACTCCATTAAGGTCCCCAAGTTCTTCCTCCAAATGCAGATTTCGAGGATCGAAACTGCGCTCGGTAGGGCGCCTACTGCTCCCGGTCTCCAGGTTGACCACTTGAGGGATAAGATCAACGAGGCTGCCGGACGCGAGAGCCAGGATCTTAAGGATAAGGTTACGCAGTTGGCGACACAGTTGCAGTAAGAGTTTTTGTTTTGTTTTTGGTGGAGTATGAAGTGTGGATATGGATGGGGCGAGTGAGAGAGATTTGATTGTATCACTACTACTACTTATATTATACCTGAATAGGAAGGAGGGAGAGAGAGAAATCATTAACATGGTTTTATACCAACCCTTGTTTTTTTATGTTTTCCGCGTGCATGATGAGTGATGCCTTGTTTACTGGTGATACGTTGGGTGATCTTTTTGATGCGTTTGAATCGGAGTCGGGCCGATACACGACTTGTTCTAGATGTGTTTCAGGGTCGTGGTACTGGGGGGTGTCTGGGGCGATTTTGTGGTTGGGTTTGGCGCGCGCTTGTTGATGTTGTGATTTGACGGGAAAGCCAGATTCTTTCGAAAGGTGTCGATCGAGGAAGATATGTTCAATTCCCAGTCTACTGTACATCTTTGGTTGGGCACAATAATTCCAAAAACAACAAGTTTTAATCGCACGCGCCATTCAGATCCCTCTATCAATGATGTGCCATCTGTTGAACAGCATTCCATGCACTGGTCGAAAACTGGGGACGATTCTTGGCAGTTAGAGCAATCATCACAATGCCAATTTTCGTGATACCGCCTTAAGTCGCCTTCGAAGCCCCACGAGAAACCATTGAAGTATCTGTCTCTGAATGAAGATAGATCACGTTGAGTCAAACCTACCTCCCATTTGATGGAATGACATTCAGCACCCATGTTTTTTAGCTCATCCGAAACATGTTCATAGGCATAGTCATCCATGCATGACGGGTAGAAGTTCGGACTCTCGTCATATCGTTTCTCAAGCATATGTCGTTGCTTCCTATATCGTTCTGGTGCAATTCTGTACTTCCAAGTTGTATCGGATGAAGTCAGTGCCAACAGAGAAAAATCCGGTTGCGAATCTCTTCGGTACCTAAGCCAATCGTAGACTACACTTGCGATTGCGGGCTTGAGATACTGGTCTACGCAGCCTGTAGGATTGTGACCGGATATGGCATTATCTGCATGTGGGACGGGAGAACTTGGCGGGGATTCCAACCGGAAGCCGAGAGGCAACTTCGGAAGGTCTATAATCTTAGTTCGATTTCGTATAAGCGATCGTCTCATAAACTTACTTTGTAAGTTATTCAGATGCCTGTTGTACTTTGAGACGCGTCGATTGATTTCCCTCGCAACGCGTTCCTCGTCAAGAAGCGCACCGTTAAATATGACATCAGTCTTTTCGCCGTGCTGTGCCCTCACATGTACATGTGAAAGAACAACACTCCACTCTCGATCTGTAACCTTCTTCCGAATATTCCAAAGTTTGAAATGATTTTCATACTGCGCTTCGCTAGAGGATGGTCAGTCTCAGCCTTGCATAGCGTAGCAACATAATAACTTACGTGGCACTGAAGCCATGGACTTTGGACATCACATGCATCACGCCTTCAGGCCCTTCCAGTTTGCGATTCTGAAGGATGAAGAGGCGGTGGATGGTCTCGCGGTGTTGATCCCAAGTTGCGTTGTCGATTCTATCGGCGAGGACTCTTCGTGTTTGCTTCATCCTTGCGGGTGGCTAGTGGACTTGTTGAAAAAAAGTAAAATGCGAAAGTATGCAATTACAGAGGGAGAAAGGATAAAATTGAGATCGATAAAGAGGATGTTTGGTTGCAGCGTAAAACACTGTCCGGACGAGGTAGATATATTAGAGGTCCTCGCCAAAGCCGCCAAGTTGACCAATCATGCAAAACCTGAGTTTGGGGTCCAAGTAACACAAGGCCGCTGCCCTGCCCCCCTGCATGGAGTGCTTTCGTGCCCGACCAATCAAGAAAAACCTGAGTTCGAATTAGGCCAACCCGCTCTTTCGCCTCGAGTTTAGGTAGAGCTACTGGCCAATCAAGCAAAACCTGAGTTGTGCCAGCTACGTCCAAGCCTCAATGATCGCATCAGCGAAAGCTCATCACGATGAGGTATTAACCTAATGAGTAAATGGAGTATATACCCAATGTGGTAATAGCTGCAGACGAGCTGGCCGTATCGCTGCCGGCGATTGATATTAAGTTGCCTTTTACCACTGTCCGGACCATCGTCTTTGCCTACCAGACCGACCTTCATCCTTGCACACAACATGGCCTCTTTATGGACCATCGAAGCCATCATCGCATTTATCACCCTTCTTGTAACTTGCATCCCCATCGGATGTATGATACGCCGGATGATACGAGGAAAGCGTGTAAGGACTGGCAATGAGCTCGGTAAGACATTTACACAAAGATGTTATAGGGACATACTTACAAGACCTCGAAGACTTGGAAGGACGCGGCGAAATCGCTCTCGAGAGGCGCAATACGCTATGATCATCTCCCCCTGGATTTGGATTTTCATACGAAGCCTTACGACGTTGCCTTGGGCTGGAGTTTCCTCTCTTTATGGGTGGCAACAATAGATAATAGAAGAGAGGATAGAGGAACTAGGGAAGGAAAAGAAAGAAGAGGATCGGGCCAGTGTGTTTTACACATCGAGAGTCAAGGTCCTTCCATGACAAGGAGGTTGGACAGGGTAGAAGGGAGAGAAATTGTACAAGAAGTTTACCATATCCGTACAAAACCTATGCCACATACACAGTACGTTGTGTTGTGGTTGTGTATTCGTGCAAGGCGCCCATTCTACTCGTTGTACACGGAAGCGCATGTCAAAGGTCTGTTGAACGCTAATCTCGACGCTTTAGTACTCGTCCTCTTGGAACGAAGCTCCTGCTCTAGCACTTATTGGAAGTTAGTAGTCATTGTTGACTATTCCTCCTCTTGATAACAGTTCCGGGTATTGATACACGTCGAACGTCGGATGCTGAAGAGTATCGGACATCGGACGTCTGCCGAAGTAAGACCGGACGGGGGCTCGTTGCAGCCCCGGACCACATCTTCTTCAAACGGTGGTTCCTGTTCTCCACAAGTTCCTCTTGGAACACCTGCGTTATGGTTTAACAGATGTGCCGCCCCAGCCAAACTCCCCACCTGACAATGTCTTCAGCCCAGATCGGCCTACGAAGGATACATCTCTCCTTCAACGTTTGCAGTCGGCAAATCAACCCATCAGCGATAGTATGCACCCGCGCTATGATGGTGACGTTGAAGTCACTTCTTGTTGGAAAGTCTGGAGGGTCTTAACAGAGGCAGAATGCCAGAGGAATAAACCAACGAGGAAGCCTGGAATGTCATCAAAGACGAAGAATGGGCGACTGGGGACACGAGCTGAAAGTCAGAGGACCAGCATTGCGCTGTTTCTGAAGACATACCGTCTGCACCCTATACACTATTCCCATACAAGGCAGGATAGAGGCCGTATTTTCGCGATAGCCTTCGCATTCTCATTCGAGCCCAACAATTCGGTTGCATGACTCGCACACCCTTGGGGCTCACCTGCATGCATTTGGGCTCTCCGCATTCACTTGCCCCAGGTACGTTGTTGAAAGCCGAAAATTCCCCAGATGGAGATGTTGCACCCACTTGGCCGGCTACTTGCGGCGAGATATGCCTTGATCAAATAGCGCCCGAGCCCTAGTTGTATTAAGCTTAGCAGCAGCCAGCTAAGCTGGCGCCGCCCTCAAGATCCAGGCGTGCCGCCCAGAACCTTGGAGGTGGACAGCGTTGATTGGTGTGGTCCACGAAAGACATTATTATCTGATTGGCGTCGGGCGTCCCAGGCGCTACCCCACTTTCTATCAGCCGGTAGTAATCTAATCAGGTGTAGTGAGCTGGTTCGCATTCGAGCACGAGGGCAGTATGACGATCCTCCGAGCGCCCAGACTTTGGATGCTCCGACAAACCTCCCGCTGACATGGGTTGCATCGGTGCGTGCGATTTAGTGCAACAACGTCATTGATGGGTATTATGGCCGAGGGCGGGAGGCTACGCAAACGGTATGCACAGAAGAATATTGGAAGACCGCTAGAAGAGGGCATCGAACTGCTGTCAGCCCTCACATTCGGGTCTGTAGCATGCAGATCTCGTGAGCCTCGTGGCGAAGACGACTGCTTTAACCGTCTCCCATCCTAGCTGCCGTGTGGTGCAGTGGGCAGGAAGGATGAACCCTCAAGCGACGTGCCAGAACACCGGGAGTGAATCAGTCTATGATTCTAGCAATCTTCGCCGGCTTTCGGAGTGACGACAAGTGCAACCGTGCATGAAGCCTTGCGTGATGCTCCTCCTTTGGTGCATGGGGAATGGTATACCCGCATGCCTTGAATCAACAACAATGCAAGCCACATCTCGTCTGATTCGACAAAATATTGACCTAATGCCATGGATGCTCCCCAGAATCGTGTGATGTGGAGTAGATCTTGTGTAAATTCGCGCATGTTGGGACAAACTTCCATACGCGCTTCAGTCCAACCCAGCGATGTGTATGTGAGCCGTCGAAATACGCGGCTGCGCGGCAATGGCTTACTGAATTTAAGCTCCAGGCCCTGCGAGAACATCCTGGACAGTTGCAAGACCCTCAACATTGCCCGATGTGTAAGGGCCGAATGCGCCAAGGGCCCAGAGGCTACCGGCTGCACGCCAACGCTAGACAAGCCATGTCGTGGAGTCTCGAGCTGGGTCATGGCGCAGCACAGAACCTCTAGTAGTTTTTTTCTCGTTTGCTAATTGGCTTTTCAAGCTTCCATTACCATTCCTTGCAGCAATCTTTTATCTCTTGTGTGGGCGAACACCAGCGCGTCACGCAGAGAGCAGAGATCAGCAGCAGGGTGCGGACAAGACACCTGCTTGATGTTAGCAAAGAGCGTGGCTAGAGCTTCAGATAGAGGAGTCGACTCCACAGTTGCGCGTCCCAATTTTTAAACGCTAGGCCTCTCTCCATGGGGTTGGCAACGTGGAGAGAGCTATCGAGCCCCATACGGAGAAGAAATGTCTGATCAATGATGCGGCTCAAGAATAAGTGGAGCCCACCTACACAAGCTCTTCTAGCGCCACCAAGCAACGCCCACGATTGGCCGGTACTCTGCATCATCCGACATCAATCGGCAGCACTTTCGGAGGGATGGCGCGGGCCCTAACAGCCTTCCAGCCTACCACAACCTCCATCCGATGAAAATTTGCGGAGACTGGGGGCGTTAGCTATACGGGGACAATGCATTAGCACCAAGGGCATTAGAACATGAACTAGGGCCTGGTTTACCCCAACACCCAGGTTGGCTATTCCCCAAGGTCGGCGTCGAACTACCGATGGACTAGCGGGGGAACTAACAAGTCTGGATGGCACCAGCCCCATGTCGCGACCTCAACCACTTGGTGGGCATAGAGCGCAAATGCCCAGTATATATATTCGAATGCCGAATCCCCCCTTGAATAGGAAATCATCATCATCGCATCTTGTGTCTTCAACTCTCACACCCATCTATCTCGGGATCCTCCTTAATTGTGTGGGAACCCCCCTCAGATTGTCAATCTTTGACTCTATTTTTCTATCGCAACCATGGGTCTCTTTGGAAAGAAGGACTCGCAAGAGCCTGCCACTGCTGTTGCTGAAGTCCGCCGCGCATCAGTCGACAACCGTGCTCTCACTGGAGCATCGGCCCTCACTGCTCGTCAATCCATCCTTCCCGTCACCTTGGTCACTTCGCTCTTCTTCTGCTGGGGGTAAGCAAACATCCTCCATATTTCTCTCATTCCAGACAACGAACTAACATTGTTACCCAGTTTCGCATATGGACTCCTCGATGTCTTGAACTCCCGTTTCCAAGTCGCGCTCAACATCTCCCAGGGAGAGTCTTCTGGACTCCAGGCCGCATACTTTGGCGCCTACTTCATCGGTCCTCTGACCTACTCTGGATGGTTTCTTCGCAAGTTCGGTTACCGATGGACCTTCATCCTCGGTCTCAGCATCTACTGCGTCGGTGCGCTCATGTTCTGGCCTGCGGCCGTGAAGCGATCCTTCGGTGGTTTCTGCGGTGCCATGTTCATTGCCGGATCCGGTCTCTCAACTCTTGAAGTCAGCGCCAACCCATACATTGCCGTCTGCGGTCCCCCCAAGTGGTCCGAGTTCCGTCTCGAGCTGTCTCAGTCCGTCCAGGCTGTTGGCTCCGTCGTTGCGCCCGTCCTCGCCGCCCAGGTCATCTTCAAGAACGTCGGAGAGGATGGAAAGTCCCTCGAGGCCGTCCAATACGTGTATCTTGCCATTGCCGCCTTCGTTGCCATTCTCGCTCTCGTCTTCTTCTTCGCTGGAAAGTACATCCCCGAAGTCACCGACAGCGACATGGCCGAGCAGGAAGAGACCACCGCCAGCAACGGCTACGTCGACAAGCCCCTCAGCAAGCAGTACACTCTCTTCTGGGGAACCTTTGCACAATTCTCCTACGTTGCCGGCCAAGTCGGATGCGCAGCCTACTACATCAACTACTTCGCCGAGGCCTCCCCCCAACTGAGCATCACCGAGAGCCACCACAAGGGCGCCAACTTCTACGCCATTGCGCAATCCCTCTTCGCCATCGGTCGTTTCGCCGCCGCGGGTATCATGTACTTTGGCGGCAAGCCGCGCTACGTGCTCCTCGCCTTCCAAACCTTCATCATGATCTTCATCTCCGCCGCCATCGGCACCAACACGGGCAGCGCCACCAGCACAAACTGGGGCGGCATCAGCATGCTCAACCTCGTCCTCTTCTTCGAGTCCTGCATCTTCCCCATCATCTTCGCTCTCACCCTCCGCGGTCTCGGTCGCCACACCAAGCGCGGTGCCTCCTTCCTCGTCTCCTCCGTCTGCGGCGGCGCCGTCGGCCCCGTTGTCCTCGGAAACGTCGCTGATATCATCGGCACCCGAAAGGCTCTGTGCGTCCCCCTTGGCTTCTTCGCTATCGCTTGGTCGTACCCTCTCTACCTCAACATTGCAAAGGGCAAGGAGCTCGATGCTTACACTGAGTCCCACGTCGGTACCGAACAGGCTGCTCCCGACTCCGACTCTATTTCTATTGAGAAGGACCTTGAGGCCCGCACTTTTGAGACCAAGGCTTAAACTGGGTGGGGAAACAATAGAATAGAGGGCTTTTTTTTGTAACAGCCTTTTTATTGCTTTGAGATTTTTTGTATTTCTTCTTGTTTTCTGTAACTTAGACGATACCTATGAGAATTCATGATTATGATGAGCGCGGCGTTTCTGCTGGCATAACTTTACGTTTCCATATGACTGTGCTTTCTGCTACATAAATGTCTATACGTGTATATATGAATTCACTGAATAATCCGAAACTCCCTCTACTTTCAAATTCTTACGAGAATGTGATTTGTTTTTTGGTCGAGTGGTGTGGGGAACAAGGTGCAAATACAAGTTTTTCTTGCTCGATAAAGGGGATTCTGGTCGGTGAAAGACATCTCGAATGCTAACTATATATGATTGTCAAATATGCTAGGAGTTTGAGGTTCCTTATATGTATGCGTGTATACTACTCCCATAAGTCTGGAAGCAACGAAGGATCCAAGTCGTCCCTCCCAACGACGACATCGAACCCGGCTTCATCAACCCTCGCCCAGAATGCCGCACTAATACGCCTTGCCAGAAGCCCTTCCAGCATTTCATCAGAGAATGTCGGTCCCATCAACAGCTCCAAGGTGCGGAACTTGGGCCATCGCAAGTGGCTCTTCTGCTCAGTGAACAATCCCTCTAGCCACTTGCTCCCCAAGAACGTCTCATCGAGATCGAAGACCGTGAGATGTTGTAGCGACACCGGTAACACCTCTGAAGCAGAAAGTTCAAAGTCGCCTTGGGAGACGGTGTCAACCTGCATGTTATCCAGTTTGATGGAGATAAGGACCGCTTGTGGCACAGTCAATTTTTGAAGCTGCGTAAACTGATCGAAACGCGGGATCGGCTTGCGAGCCGCGCCAGGTAGCGTCCAAAAGCCGCCTGGAAGTTGCAAGTGTTTCAGAGACTGGCGTAGGTGCACGAGGTTGTCGACAAGGCATTGGTAGTCGGTGATAGTTGTGCGTGCCTCGTATATAGCGTGGTCTTTTGTGGTGGTTAGTAGTTGATTCAATTGAGGAGAGAGACGTGGCGTGGCGTACGCAAGTAACCTTCACCCGATTGCGGAGACTGTGAAACCTCAGGATATATTTGGATGTTCGCTTGATGATTGGGGAAACTGCGAAGACTACGATAGGGATTCTTCGCTACCGACGACTCGGTATAGTATACGAGACTCTCCAAATTCTGGAAGCCTTTCACTACATCCGACATACAGGTTCGCTTCGTACTGTTCCACATTCCGATTGTTCTGATTTCGAAACTAAGACGCAGTTGCTTTATGCTGTTTACCGCGGTGTTTGCAAGTTTTTCTAGCGCTGATACTATATCCATTGGTGTTGAGTTGCAAAGTGCGATACTTAAATCAACAGTCTTCAGCTTTTGAAAGATCTCCACTGGTTGAATGTTGGGAGGTAGTTTAGTTTCAATCTTAAGGTATCTCAGCGAGCGGATAATCGGGGGAGTGAACGGTGAGACTGAGAGCTGTTCTGCCCATTCGAGTTTTGGTTCTTCGGTTGAGTCGGAGACGCACAATACATCCAATTCTACTACCGCTAATAGGGCATTAAATGTACCTCGTCCAAAGCTAGTTGTGATGTCTTTAAAAAGTTTGAACTTCCAAGCAGAGGGTACACTCAATGAAGCTAGCATTTTGGCCATTCCCTTATTGTCGCAACGATACCTGTCGTGCTCGTCGGTATATGGAAGATGGATACGAAGTTGCTTGATTTGTTGAATGAGATCCGGCCTCTCCCTGTACTGAAAAAGGAGAGCGAATGGAGCTGACCAACCAAGCTGAGGGCTCTCAGGCTGCACAGATACTGAAAAGGCTTCCAATACGATCATACGTAATGTTACCTCTGGGATTAAAGCTGCAAATCGCTTGCATGTCAAAGCAATGTTTAGCAGCCAGGAATTGTGGAGGCGAAAATCTCTAAGCAGGTCATTATCTGGCCAAGAAGGCAAAGGCTCATCGGATATGTAGCCCAGAATACGTGTCTCGCGATGCAGATCTACGTATGAGAAGATCTGTAACAATATCTCATTTGGCAGATCACAAAGCGACTTCATGCTGCTGCCTGGGATGCCACGTTAACCGATGAATGCCGTAGGAGTGTCTTGGAAGTACTCACCTTTGGACGTGTGTCTCGAAATGAGGCTGTCCATGACTTGATTTGAGGATTTGCAGATCTTAGGATTCATGGGTGATGGTAGTTGATGGAAGCAGATGTCGGGATGCGTATGTGGAGCGGAGATACCAGCTAGAGCTAGCACACAAAAGGGTTAGTCTTGATCCTAATACCAATGGGAAGATGCTGGTTGGTGCAAATGCGCCTGCGGTATAGATGAATCATTTTACAACCTCAGCTATGTACAACTAGCCCTCTATGATCTCAGAAATTCTAATTTGATATGTTATATGGATTTCAAGATACTTTGCATCAGCTGAATCGCATCATATATTGTGATGAAGACGAGCACACCGTCTCTGTGCAAGCCGCCGAGTGACAAAAACCTTTTTTTTCACAAAAGAGAGATTGGACAGCTGTTTTGACAGTTTCCAGTATTTTTTTATCAGAAGGTCTCCCAAATCGGCTTTTGAGTTCCGGGTCCCTTGGCCAGTTTTCAATGCATTTAATCCATTATGAACCCTCAGCAACTAATGCTGTCGAAACGTCCGCCGGTGTCCGATGATTGAACTCGGCATGTCAGAACAACTCCTCTTCCCTTTATATTTTGAGCTGATTCCAAGCGCGGTTATTCATCATTAAGAGACCTCTACCTGCCAACGACTCCACATACAACATATGTGCATCATGGCCCAATAATTTCGTTCATAATACGCGGCCAAGGATGTTCGGAAACTAAGGCGGATTGTCCTTATTGGAAATCCATCGGCATCGCTATGGGATACATGATAACAGGGAAATGTCGATTGACTTTTACTCCATCATTTCGGCTAGTTGAGAAGCTCATGCAAGTAACGCCGAGGTAACGTCTTGCACACGCTGCATCTTCCCAATGTAGAATATGATATTTCACTGCATATCATGTGGTTGCGGAGACACATCTCGTGAATGTTTTCAAGCTACGTGGGGCAGTGGCGGCACTGCGTAACGTAGCACCTGCTCCATTGAGGAAAGCCCCGCATTATCTACATAGGGCGCACGGCTAGTGTAGGTATACTTTAGTTCCACTTCAAACATCAACCTTCCTGATAAACTTCCTTTCCAACTTCTCCTACCTTACTTTTCTGTGCTACCCGTTTTTTCACAATGACTTTCGACATTTCCAAATCGCGGTCGCGCTTCCCGGCTCTTCAGCAAGATCAAGTTTTTCTTGATAACGCGGGGGGTAGTCAGGCGCTGGACCAAGTGATTGATTCGTGAGTATACCGCATATATAGAGGCAGCACGATTACTAAATCCTATGAAGCATATCACAGTATCTCAGCAAGACAAATGTGCAGCTTGGCGCTTCATACCACACTGGCACACAGTCCAACACGAAGTATGAGGAAGGCTACCAGGCCGCCGCAAAGTACATCAATGCTGGTCGCGATGAAATAGGTAACATCCCTGATATGTTACGCATACTTGTCTCTCTAATTATTAAAAGTCCTCGGCTCCTCTACCACTCAATTATTTGTCAATCTTGGCTCGACGCTACAGTTCCCTGCGGGATCGGAGATCATTCTATCAAAGATGGAGCATGAGACCAACGTAAAGGCGTGGCTTCTGATGGCCGACCGTCTTGGGCTTACTGTGAAGTGGTGGGCGTCTAGCAAGGAAGATGGACTCAAGCTCACAGCAGAGAATCTGAAGCCACTCTTGAGCGACAAGGTAAAGTTTGTTGCTTGCACGCATGTAAGCAACATTTTGGGCACGATACATGATGTCAAGTCGATTGCAGATGCGGTACATGAAGTCGGTGCCTTGTTCTGCGTGGATGGCGTAAGTTATGCGCCGCATCGTGCGGTTGACGTGAAGGCTTTTGGGGTAGACTTTTATGCGTTCAGCTGGTACAAGGTATGTCGTGGTCATCAGCCCTTGTTCAAACTTTTGCCTCACCGGTATGTGCTAACGAGAACCTTAGGTCTATGGCCCTCACATCGCCGTACTTTACGCTAGCGAATCAGGACAAAAGGCCATGAAACCCATGGCACACTACTTCAATCCCACCAAGACGCTTGAGGATAAGATTGGGTTTGCTGGGTCAAACTACGAATGTGTTCAGTCCATTCCACAAATCACTTCGTACCTTTCTGGCGCCTTCCCTGCCATTACAGAACACGAGGGAAAACTGCAAACAATCCTCCTCGACTTCCTCAATTCGCGCCCCGATATCATGGTTCTGGGCTCATCATCAACGGACAGTAAAGTCAGGGTTCCAACTATTTCGTTTGTAGTCAAGGGCATGAACAGTAAGCAAGTTGTGGCTGAAGCCGAAAAAATCAGCAACTACGGCTTTCGATGGGGACACTTTTACTCGAAGAGATTGTGCGACGAGATCCTCGAGTTAGACCCTGAAGGCTATGTTACGAGAGTCAGTATGGTACATTACAATACTGAGGAAGAGATCAAAGGGCTGGTCGAGGTATTGAAGAAGGTTCTTCCAAAGGTTTGAGCATGCCGTGGATCATGGATGTTACGCGTGTATGTCACTCTGGCACAAGCGCGACTGAAGATCAGCCCGATGCTATCCTGGGATTCCAAGTCGTGTTTCGTTTCAGCTACGCTAAGGTGGGTTTTCGGGCTTCTAGACGAGTCTAGTTGATAGTATTATAGCGAGATAACGCCGCGACTTTAAGCTTGTACTGCAATTGCCGTCCGGGCCGTTTCCAGGGGTTCGATAAAGAATCGCAACAACATGATGAAATTGGACATGACTGAATACTACTGTGTAGAGCCTGCACCTGTCGCTTCATGTTTTTTTTCTCTTTAGAGTTCGAGTCCGGATAAATCCTCGTACCAATATGCCTAACAAGCCCAAACGTCTTGATGCTAACTAGAGAAATATAGTTAGAACAGAAAACGGTCCAAATGATTGATGTGTTCTGAAACAGCTGACATTTCTTAGCGTGAGAATAGACATATGCTTAAGTGTGTTACGGAAAAGCTTCGACGTCAGACGCGATGTCACTCGAACACTGACAAGTCCATCTGCTGTCTCTTATACACATGCATGCATCCTGCTAGTAACTGCCATACAAGCGTGTTGCGCCTGTACTTGATTAAGCTTTCCTTGAGTGTACTTGGCATCGACTACTTCGTTGCATGATGGCCATGCAATCGTTCGCAAAACACCTTGCGCACGTTCACAAGATGAACCCACACGCATGAACCCAATGTAACTGAGACAGAGTATCCCGACAAGGAGGAATAATAAAAGACGCAAGGCAATTCTTGCGATAAGCCACAATCATCTATTTCTCTTGCGCACAGCGTGAGCGCACGAGGGTGTATCCGAAGCTAGACGGACATAATGAAACATTGAAATTGCGCAGTCGGAACAAGGAGACGGCACGGGAAGGAGAGATGCTCCAAAGGCCAAGGCCGTGATTGGCGGCAGACATCCGAGAGGACAAGCTTATTCATTGTCCCCGACTCCTTGTTTCAACCCCGCATGACAAGTCGATGGCGGCGACGGGCCCACGGATCTTTTCTACTAATAGCAAATCTATCTGATCTGCATAGCGCGCGCCCCCGCCTCCCATTCCCTTTCCACGGAATGATGAATGATGATGCGGGTCCAATTCACCATAGCCGGCGGTAATGAAAGGCAAAACCCCCTTCCGTTAATCATTTGCTTATTTCGCCCGCTAACGGAAGAATTCAGGGCCGCCACTGCACCAATACCGAGCGTGCGCAGACTGGTGCGGTGAACCCCATACGTGGAGCCGCAGCATTGCGTCCCGTGCTTTTTTTTTTAATATCGTGATTTCGGGAGTTTTTAGAAGATCTGGGTGGTTGTTTAGTGCGTTTTGTGCGGCACCGACTACATAGTGCTAACTAGCCACTAAAACAATATTGCTCATGTGGAGAAATTTGGAGCGAAAGGAACGCTTGGGTTATAAATGGGGTAGGCTACTTTGTTAAATAGATAAAGTTGGCCCCGGATCCTGTTTCTTTGGTGCTTTTCGACTAGACGAGTGAATCGCTTTCTCCATCTCAGACACCATGCGCGTTTCTACAGTTTCTTCGTTATCATTGCTCTTGGCCGGCTTGTCTGTTGCAGGCCCCGTATCAGACAAGCGTGCGCTGTCGAGCCGTGCGACCACCTTTAACAACCCTGTTATATACCAAGATTATCCTGATCTTGACGTTTTCAGAATCGGGGATGTATTCTATTACTCGTCGTCGACGTTTGCGTTCAGTCCAGGAGCTCCCGTAGGCATTGAGTTCTAGCAAGTTTTGAATCATGTCATTAACTTTATACAGGTGCTCAAGTCTTACGATCTGGTGAACTGGACGCCCGTCACTCACAGTGTACCAAGACTGAACTTCGGCTCTCCATATGATATGCCAAACCCGACTACACGGTCCTATGTCAAGGGTATCTGGGCGAGTTCGCTGCGGTACCGCAAGTCGAGCGACAAGTTCATTTGGATGGGCTGCGTTCAATCGACAGGCCAGACATATATCTGGACAGCCCCCGGCCAAAACGCCGCTGCCAACAACGGCGAGGTCTCGAGCTGGAACTGGACTTCGGCGGGCAGCATTAATAAATGCTACTACGACAACGGCATCTTCATCGATGACGACGACACCATGTATGTCGTGTATGGTAACCCTGCCGTTCGCGTTGCCCAACTCAACAAAGACGGCACCGCCGAAGTGAAGAACCAAGAGGTATACCGCGACCCCAACGGCCTCACTCTCGAGGGATCTCGCATGTACAAGATCAACGGCATGTACTACATCTTCTCGACCAAGCCCGCCGACGACGAATGGGTCCTGAAATCCAAGAGCCCCTTTGGCCCCTATGAAGCCCGCATCCTCGTCGACAGCATCTCCGGCCCCCTTTCCAACGCCGGCCACGCCCACCAGGGCGGTGTCGTCGACACCAAAGACGGAAAATGGTACTACGTCGCCTTCCTCGACTCCTACCCCGCCGGCCGCATCCCCGTCGTCGCACCCCTCACCTTCGACAGCAACGGCTGGCCTTCCGTCGTCAAGGTAAACAACGCCTGGGGCGCCTCCTACCCGACCCCCGTAACCACCAGCAAGACCGTCCCCGCCCTCACCGGCATCGACAAATTCACCGGCTCCTCCCTCAGCGCAGAATGGGAATGGAACCACAACCCTGACACCTCCAAATTCAGCCTCCTCGGCGGCAGCACAGGCGGCCTCAAACTCTCCACCGCCACCGTAACCAACGACCTCTACGGCGCGCGCAACACCCTGACGCACCGCATCATCGGCCCCAAGTCCTCGGGCACCTTCCGCCTCGACATTAGCAAGATGGCCAGCGGCGACCGCGCCGGTGCCGTCCTCTTCCGCGACACAGCCGCCTACATCGGCATCCACAAGTCCGGCTCCACAACTTCCCTCGTCATGGTCAATGGCCTCGAACTCAACGCCGACCGCACCACCAAGTCCACCGGCACGGTGGTCGCTACCGGTCCCGCTATCCCCGCCGGTTCTACAGACTTGTATCTCAGGATCCAGGCGGATATTACGCCCGCCTTTGGAACGAATACGCAGCGCCAGGCGACGTTTTGGTATAGTACGGATGGCTCTTCGTATAAGCAGCTGGGACCGTCGTTTGGCCTTGCGAATACGTGGCAGTTTTTCACAGGGTTTAGGTATGGTGTTTTTAACTTTGCCACGAGTGCGCTTGGCGGCAGTGTTACGGTTAAGAGTTTTGAGATGCAGAAGATTTAAAGTTTCTTGATGTTGTTGTTGTTCTTGTTGTTGTTCTTGTTGTTGTTCTTGTTGTTGTTATTGTTGTTGTTTGTATATAGTCTTTTTCTTTTCAACTGAGCATGTGGGGTGAGGTTTGAGATGTTGTATATATTATTACTTATTTATATAGTAAGGTCAGTCCCTGCGATGCGAGACGCACGCTGTCGCGAGACACTTCTACAAATTCGACCTCCGGAATCTCGTTGTGTGTACTACTGATAGAGTTTGACCTAATGAGCCTATGAGTCTATAAGCCATTTTGATTTTACTGAACCAGTCTCCGACGCATATCTCTTGAATGTTGGCTATATCGTTGATCATTTCATTGTTTGCCATTTATCGTCCGCTTAGCAATGACCCCCTTGTTCAACAGCGCATCAAAGCCTCTAAACAGATTTCGGGGGTCTATAATGAAAGTATAAAGTTTTCAAGATAACTTCTCTCACCTCAAGAGCTACTTTTGTGTTAGAATATCAGTGCCGAGAGTTTCGCTGGCCTGAGACGATGCTGCTTGAAACAGAGCGGAATGTTCTAACTACATTTGTAACACTATAGAGATCCTAGAATTGTTATGAACACGCTGACCAATTGTAGTAAGGCTTGTTGAATTACCAGTGGTTCCACACCCCTCTTGATTTCGCAGGGCGGGAAGAATGCGAGCTAAGCAAACTTTGGGCATACTACACTTATACACTAAGGATCCTACATCTACTGGTATACTCTCGTCCAGTAACTGCTAAGCCTCGAGATCGTATACCGAGCGATACATGGCTTCAGACAGACCTGCCCCGTGAACTCCTTAGCGCACCATTTATACTCGGTTTCTGTGTTACAATACTAACCGGGTGGAACTTCTCCTTCCCAACACCAATCGAGCGGCTGTTGTGGAGAATTGCCACCGGCTCTTTTTTTTATGACTGGCGGCCTTATCAGTGGTGTTTGTCTAATGCTTATGGAGCATGTCGTTCGCAAGCGCAAGATGAAGAAGGAAAAGCCGTCTTCGGACACATCATTGCCATCCGTGGAACAAGATCAACAAAGTAGAAGTGTGGTTGGGAAGCTCCGTAACATTTCGACACCGCTAGACCCACAACTGAAAGTGCATCTGCGTGTACTTGTTCCTATGACAGCAGGCCTTTCAATCTACTGTATCTTGAGATGGTATGTTTTGGTGGAGGATATTATTGGGTTGCGAAATTTGTCACCGTCGGCCTTTAAGACTGTAGAGTGGACGAAGTACATACCACACTTCTAGCTTGTACGTTATTATCGGCTCTGGAATAGCAATGCTTTAGCTCATACAAAAGCCCCTATAGATAGCGTGCTCTCTGAAAAGAGCAGTTTTAAGCCTACCCAGTAGTTCTATTTGTTTTTGATATATTTTTCTTTTCTATATCCCTTTCATAGAGGGAGCCGAGGGTCTAGGTAGCTATATAGCTTCCTAATCTCCTTGTAGAACCACGTGTTGATATTTTGCTACTAGGGCCTCGGTAAATGATGAGACAAATGCCTTGATCAAGCTAGGAGATAGGACGGCCGATCCGCTCTAATTTCAGGGTTTTTGTCACGAATACCCTTCGGGTCATAGTACTAGCGTGGACCATTCCTCCTCCTTAATGATTCGTCTGATCTCTACTCAAATACAAGCCTTTGCTCTTCGAGTATTCTGCATGCCTGCTACTGCGTGCCTCACAGTTGTGAATTGGCGAATCTATAAGATGGCCATTTAACCGAGGCTTAGTCTAATCGTAAGGCTGCGAAGCTGGAGACACAGCCATAGCGTAATGTATCTGCTAATAACTGATAGGCTTGTATCCAGACGAGAATAATCCGTTCATCTTGTGCTAGTTGAGTCCGGTGATCGCTTTTGCTGGAGGCACCAACCAGCATGGCCGCCCTATTTAGATCAAGCATCCCTCCTGACCTTACATCACATCGTTGCCGAAGGGTAAGGTGGCGCGGATCAGTGAAGTGAATGCAGCGAAAACTGCAGAAGTGCCGTGGAGGACTCTGTGGGCGAAAATATGTCAGAGTAGCGTTGTAATGTTTATGCTATTTGTGCAGATGCTCTAAGATGTGCTAGTCACTGTCAGTGCTGACGGGTATTAGGGCTAACTATCATATTCCGTGTCAGCACAACCATAAACATGAACAGCCACACATCTTACTAAGGAGAATATAACACACGCTAACCGTATGAGATCTGCGGGATTAGTGTCGTCGCACCAGCCGGATTGGGAAGCTGCTTTAATCCGAAGTACCGACGTGGGTGGTAATCACGCATGAATCTGCGCGCCACGATCGTCACGTGGTAGAGGGTGACTTCTGTTCTCGTGGTAAGATTCAAAAGCGTGAGTCAAGTTGATCCATGACTCTAAGAGGTAAATAGAAGCCAGCGTTCGTGCTGTACAACGTAGGCCTATATTTGTGGATAAGAAAATGCTTCTCCGGTTCAGGGCGCAAAGGCATCAACGCCATTGTAATATTTGTATACCCAAGGGCGAGAGCAGTCCAAAGTAGGCTTGGAAATTTATTATCAAGAGACTTTGGGGAATTTCAACGCGCTGAGACTATGAGATTTGATTGAACTCGAAGTACTTATAATTTGTCTCGCCACAAAGCGCGTCTCGCGTCGTAGGGATTGACCTTAGGGGATACTACATATAGTTGGGGATGTTGACGTTGATTGGGGGGAATATAAGTTTATGGCGTCACAACGCACGCACACTGCTGACACCCTCGTACCTTGATGTGACTACCGGTCCCCGCTACATTCCCCATGACTATCAAGACGAAGAGTATTTAGGTTGGCGGAAATTGAGGCTCTTTGTATATATCCTCGACTTCTCTTGCCTTCTAGGATGAAAAGAGTGTGAAGATGGAAGGACCTTATTCGAAGGGGAGGACGGGATTCTCGGGTATATGCATGGTTATATATCATGGGAATCTGATATGAATGGCACATACACCGATGTCATTCCCAAGGACCATGCACTAAACCGCACTCCGTTCACCCCCATATCGCGACATAATAACCGAGCACATCACGTTTCCCCCAGCAAGAAACACCAGCGCACTCAGAAGCTCCCTCTCCGCATACGAAGTCTCGCGGTCGGCATCCAGACGCGAGAGTTCTCTTGCCATTTCGCGCTCTATTTCCATCTGGATAGCCAGCGTGGCAAATTTGGCAGCTTCGTCGTTGTCGAGAGAGCACATCTTGCGGACTTCTTCTACTGTGTTCAAGAGGTAGTGCGCCTTGCCCTTGACATAGGCTCTTTTCTCCCGCTCGAAAGAAGCAAGGTCGTTGGCAATAGATAGGTGGTCGGCGTAGAGCCGAATGAATCTGGCGAAGCGAGGGCTTGTAGTGTCGACGGTTGAGTTGAGAGAAAATTTTGCGCATGCTACGGTGTAACTAGAAGCTGTCATTGAGATGTTTTTCCCTTTTTTTTCGTACTGTATATGGAGATTTTGGGAGCTACTCACGAGACGGCTATATCGATTGTCCTATAGTCGAGGTATTCTCGAAGGCTGTTGAATGTAGCGGGTGGCGGGGGGTGATTAATGAACTCTTGCAAAGTCGTAATGACCTCTGCTCCTCCGTTGCCAATGATGCCGTCTTCGTCGTAAAGACCCTTAATTGTGGTTCTCATGGCTTTTTGCAGGGCAGATACAGATTCATCCTCACTGTCGGGCACGCAAGCTTTGAGGCGCGATACGAATTCGGTCTCGAATGCTTGCATCTACCGTTCCGCAACATAAGTATATGAGACTTCTCACCAAAGTTGTTTAATTACTTACCGCAACTTTATCGTTCATCTCCCATACACCTGCAGTGGAAGTAGTTAGAAGAGTAAGATATTCATCGCATGATTACGCTTACAATCAAAGATAAAGGAGTAGGCGTTCATCTCGGTAAGAAGTTTGAGTCGATTTTTGCTAGCTGCCGGTCACATGTAGGCACTGAATCGAATCCAGCCGTCTTGTAAGCTTGGCAGCTCCTTAGCAGCTATATCAGCATAATGCTTTCTCAAATAATTCGGTATACTTGTTGCGTTTTGGTCGGAAGAAATGTTGTATAGCAGCACTTTTGATGCTTCGACAACCGTTTGCCAATGTATGTTCTGTCTTACGTGGTGGATCGAAGAATGCCATGGAGGTTTCGCATCAGTGGGAGATATTGGTAAGCTGTTGATGCTAAGAGCCTCACTAGTTTTGATCGGATATTCAGTCGGAGTAGGAAGGATGTTGATGATAGACTCAACACTGATCCTTTCGGCCTCGAGATCAGGAAATGATGATAAGCCAATCAGAAACGGCAAGGACGGTTTGTATTTTGGCATGTAATCGTATTTGTAGTTGATTGACCAGAGGAGGTCATTGTGATGCTTGAGGTTGAAGGATGCTAGTAAGAGATTAGCATCATCAGGGTTATAGACGACATGGAGCTCACCAAGGTCAATGTTTTGCTTCCCTTCCATGGCGAAGGTGTGTTCAAAAGTAAGGAGAAGAGGTAGCGTTTGAGTTGCCTTTGTTGTATACATTGAGGCATTAGACATCCCTTTATATAGACTTTTAATGGACGCTGTTATCGTTGAGTAAAAGTCATATCTGCATCAAATGTAAAGACCAAGCAGAATTCAAGTGCACTTACGTGGATCATCCTGAAATTGCATTAAAAAAAGCAGATAAATGCTCCATAGTATCACTGTACATCGAATCAAAGGGCTGAAGATATAGATGAAGAGGGGTCAAGGCGATGCGAGTTAGCGGTGAAGATGTCATGCATAGTACTTTGCAGAACCGCCTCCACCCTTCACGCCAGCCACAGTTCTGCAGAATCTTTACCAGTTTGGGATACATCTCGCTGGCCTCTGCCAAAATTAGAGGATTATAGTCGACCAAGTCGATTTGAGATCCTTCGCTCCAATGTGCGCAGAACGGTAATGGATGGGTTGAGATTGGAGTGGCTTGCATCTTCTACCCACTGACGTAGCTGTATGCATTATTGTGCAGGAATGGTGCAGCAATTTTGATGTTACACAGCGGCCCTGCTATTCTGCTATTGCCCAGAAGAATCCTTTGTATTAAAGAGGGCAAATCTCTTCCTCGATGTAAAGTTATTGATAAACCAAGTGTATCTGTACCCACCCTTATCTCCAGCGAAGATGCCTAGAACATCAATATTCTGCGCTCGCTTTTTCTTGATGGGTTGTGATTGGGAGATTTGAAGGGTGGATTGTAGGAAGCTTGTTTGAGTGTCCTTTGGATAGATGCTGGGGGTTTCAAGGCATGTCCTGTGTCTGGTTTTTAGCAATGGATGGTACAACCTAACACGAGATTGTTATAAGTACACAATATCCGGTGAAGACTGCAGCATCCACAGTCAGATCTTGTGGATTTTCGAGTAAGGAATAGATCAGCTAGCATGGATCGATGCTTGTCCCTCGGTGTTGTCTTGTGTGCGTTGCTTGTACGTGTAGTTCCTTAGCTTCTGTAGACCACCCGTCAATATATATGTTTTTCATACACTTTTTGGCGAGAAGTGACACGTCGTGTTGCACTAGCAGTCGTATTTATTCGCTTCTATCATCTTGGTGTTGTGACTCTATCGTCTTAGGTATATTCGTGGTGGATTGCTTCCTCCTGGTATAGCCTTGGCCTTCTCCGTACTCTTTTGTTTCTTGGCAAAGAAAGAAATGCTCTTGTTTTTTGTGGCATTAATCCGTTACTGTATTGTTGGCAGATATGTGAATGATGATGATGGTGACAGCTAAGCTTGCCCTTGGTAACAATCTGAATAGGATGGAGACCACATTGAGGCTGATTAGTCATGTCTGTATGCTTAGTAAGGACGAGAAAGGAAAGAAAGGAAAGAGGAAACGACGCGATTGAGAAGTGATATATTAGACTGCCAAGATGTGCAGCTTGCCCATTTAAGAAGACGCAAAGAATCACTCACAACCCTTCTCAACACGTGCATGCCCTTTGTGTTAGTGCGAGTCTTCCCGCTCCAGGGCTTGAAAAGAAAAGGCTTAGCGAGCGAGACAGTAGCGTATCTCGGGTGGGTGACAGGGCTGTGTGGCCAAGTGGGTGATAGGTGTACATGTAAGTATGTGTATACCATGACTCCAAGGCAAGGTTGCGGCTGCCGCGTGGCGGCTCTGGCAAACAACGCCACTAGTGTAGTCCCCGTGTAGTGGTAATAGTGATACTACCATGTACAGAGCCCGATTCGGGTTCAAGATTATGTAGCCAAGTGGCACTGGGTGGGTTGAGCAACAGTGAGTCAATGACAGCGTGCAGGTCATGCGACCTTTGTCCACACTTGACCACGGACTAGGGAGCCCCAAGATGCTGTTGCGACATGGGCCGAGACACGGAGCATTGTATTGTCACTTGCAGATAAGCATGGTGGTGGTGGTGGAGGAGTAGGGCCGAGAGAATCGGTCATTTTTCTTCTGCCGCCGTGTCGCGTGGTAGGTGTAGGTGAGGTAGGCAAAAAACAAAAAGCGGTAGGTGTAGAGATGTCGGGCTCAATAGGCGCCCAGGTGGGGCTTGCTTGGGCATCCCGAGCCGCAAATGTAGAGCGGACAAGGCGACTTTGTGGGTCGGTAGGGCAGCCATGAGCCGCAAGTTCGTGGAGCCGCGGCCCAATGGGGATGGTTTTGGGCAGCGAAGGATGCCGATACTGAGACAACAGAGGGCAGCTGGTGGATAGAAATGTGAGTCACAGCTTAGCGGGCCGCACAGGTCTAGAGAGGAATGGCAGCCAGATGTGCTGAACCTGCATAGTGCGGTGAAACGAACGCGGTTGAAATTTTTTTTCGGGAGCGATTGTTTTTTTTTCTTTGGGCTACGAGGCCGTGGAGGGATGGGTGGTGTAGCGGGAGTGACTACTCGACTACTAGCGAGCGTCCCACGTGTTCCTCCACCCATCCCGCGCTAGTCCAACGGCTGGGAACCTGGCAAACACACACTCGAACTGGTTGCAACGAAAATGGATTGCGACAAAAGTGTCGCGCAGCAACATGAACCGTTTCGCGCCGTAGTGGCTGTTTGAGAGAACCTGGCATCCGGGTTGCTGGGATTGGAGCGAGTCGGGTGTGCAGACGACTGCGAACGCGGTTTGAGAAGCCGTCTGTTCGTCATGCAGAGGCACATGACGTTTGTCAAGGTCGTACAGCAGAGTGGCAGGACGGCGGCCGACGTGCATCTGACACTGACATTGACACTGACACTAGCAACAGGACAGAAGGATGCAATGTGTATACACATCATGATTTCTGTTAATCTATAGAGCATACGTCAATGGCATTGTTTTGCTCGTGGCACAAAGAGTCGCATCATCAGACTTGAATGGTGAGGTGGACTGCCAGCGTCCAAGTCGTGCACTCTGACACGACCGAAGCCATTACGAGGAAAGTGGGCTGTGTGCGACGGTTGGTTAAAATCTGTTGGGTAGCAGGGTCATGGTACACTAAATGCAGCTAGTAGTGTAGATTGAGCAAACGGGTGGACATGGCACTTGCACCCGACCTGGTAAGTAAGTATGCGGTGGTGTGGGAGTAGGTGCATTTGGTGAGGGGGCGAGCGAGCGAGCGAGTGCGCTACTTCAGACTGGCAAATGTCACACGTGTGCGTCAACGGCGACGGGAGGGTGTGTATTCTGGAAGGCGTAGCAGAGACTTTGGTTGGAACAAAGTTATTTTTTTGGGGGTAGAGTAGGGTAGGAGTAGGCAGGGTAGGAGTAGAGTAGAGTAGAGGGAGTCGATGTGGGTGGTGCGTCTGTTCACCGGAAGCGTAGTGGGGTAGTGTAATGAGTCGGCTAAGCGGAGTAAGCGACGCTTGAGCAGCCGCGTGATTCTAGATGGGAGCGGGCAGTCTTGTCGACGGACACGAGGCAAGGAGCATCCGGGTTGGCAGCCAGACAGACTCGACACCGGACACGGAGAGGTCGAGACGGCCAGAGCAGAGGACACATGTTTCGTGTCGGGTCGTTGAGGGGATTAATGAAGGCCACGGCGCAGCATGAGTGCTTTGTTGTTCCTGCATGGCAGAGACGATTGACGTGGCCGAGCCAGGAGAAAAGAGGCTAGCCGGCAATCAACAAAGAGGCTCAATGACGTGAAATGGCGGGTGCAAGGATGACGAAAAGGAAAGAAAAAAAAGGTGAAAAAAAAGAGAGTGGCATGCAGCTAGGCGTGTGTGCCCTGCAACCGTTCACCGCAGCAGACTCGACGATAGACGATAGACGATAGAAGGTGGACGGCAGATGCAGATGGATGATGAGGACCAACTAGGAAAGGGTGGCCAAGCGGTAGACGGGACGAGAAGAGATCAGCAGGCGGCGAGCAGTTGGACGAGTGGCAGCGTGTTTGAGGGCTTGGGGCGTGGTTGGACGAGGGCGTGGGTGGGTGGTTGAGCATGGCGAGGGGTGCAAAGCGGTGAAAGATGGGCGCATGCACCAACCAGCCTGTCTCAGCAGTGAACGGCTCGCAGCCAAAGCCAGTCAAAGCCAGCCAAAGCCAGCCAAAGCCAACCAGGGCCGGGCAATGCCGGTTTCAGCTTGGCCGTCGACGCCCACTCGAGCTGCTGCATGTTGCGCATCTGAGGCGGCCGACGACGACGACCGTGCCAGTGATCACCACCAGGGAGCACGGCCGGCCATGACAGCCCCGTCTAGAGTGTCGTTGTTGTTGTTGTCGAGGCGAGGCGAGGCGAGGCGAAAAAAACTCTACGATGTGCAGAGATGCATTGCAGGGCCGCGCATCAAGCGGGCGTGGATGGCATCGAGTGGATAACCACCACCACCACACGACAATGCATAGTATACGGCGGCGAGACTGCCCAGACAACTTCTGAGTCGGCCATGCATGCAACGCATCAATCAGGACGACTGGTGTGCAGCAGCTTCGCCACCACGTCCGCCGCCATGGACCCAAGATGTGGGAGAGCCCAACCGATGCAACGCATGGCATAGGGCAGAATATAGTACGCGCCGTTTTGAAATTTTACGGCGGGCGGGCGGGGAAAGGTTTCCTTGCCTGGTTGCTGTGTCGAAGCCCGAATGCGATGTGCGCCTGCATGCCTGCCTGTCACTCTCCCTCCCTGCTCCCTCAATCACTCGCTGCCAATCTGCCACTGTCTGCTCGTCTGCGCCCGTCTGCGCCCGTCGCCCTGCACACCAGCACCGAGCCCGTCATACTCTGTCTGCAGCTTGCTTGTCTCGCATATCCTCAGCCCCCCGTCCTCTGCTCCCTCCCTGCCCCGTCTTTGTTTTCCCTTTTTTTTCCTCCCGTCGCCTTGCTTGCTACTCCTACCTAACCTCTGCATCGCTGCCGGCATCCATCTCCTCTCTCTCTCTCACTCACATCCACCCATCCACTCACCCCTCCTCCACATGTCGCCCGCTGGCCCTGACACGGCCTCGCTCAATCACACACCCCTGCTAACAATGCGCTCTCCACGTCTCGTTTGATTGCCCACCACCGCCCCGCCGCTAGATATTTTTGCCGACTGCTCCCTGCCCTCGACAGCCTGTCCGCCCTGCTCCCAATTCTCACCACCATTTTTTTGCAATCTGCTCCCCCTGCCGCCGCCGCCGCCGCTGCTGCTGCTGCCGACATGGCGAGCGCACAGGATCTGCAGCCCACCTGCGAGGACTACGATTCCGACCAGAGCGAACAAGGCTACGAGTTCCCAGGCCGCTCCCCGGCCAATGCTGCAAACGTCTCCACCAAGCGCTCTCACCCCGAAGACTTGAATAAAGAAAAGCCGCCCCCTCAGGAGCGCGTGCCTACCAACCTCGACCTTCGCTCCGACTCAGGGTACAGCAGCTACACCGCCGCCACCGTGAGCAGCACTAATTCTGCTCAAAGTGCCCCGTCCCAGCGCAGCCCTCCTGCTGCCGCTCCCCCTACCGCCCGTCCAGAGGCTCCTCAACCACCACCACCCCAACCTCAGCAACAACCACCCCCGCCCCCCTCGACAAAGACTAGACGCCCTACCCAGTCCCACTCGGAACAGTCGAGACCCAAGTTGACCTCGCGCACCACATCGCAGTCGTCCAAGCCCCTCGTCAAGCAACGCCGGCCCACAATCACCCAGGACCCGCGCCCCGAACGCTCCGAGCGTGAACGCCGTCGCGACAGCAGAGTCGAACCTGAATGCACCGATCCCAAGTGCACCACCTGCGGACCAAACGCCATTCCTCAACACATCAGGCCCAGCATCAAGCCCACCCAGTCCGCCCGCGACATCGACCGTCTCTCGGCTGACACTCGCTCCATGCGTTCCGATCCGGCCTACTACCAGTCACCACCTTCGCCTACCCAGGTCCGCCGGCCCCCTACTTATAGGCAAGAGGCTGCCATTGTCCAGCCTGCCGTAAACCCCCGTCGCCGCCCTTCGACTTCACGACCGCGCCCAATGTCTTACAACGGCGAGCCCAACTCTCAATACTACACTCCGGGCATGCCCGCACCCTACCCGAGCCCGCCCCAGGAGCATGGCCCGCCTCCCTCCAACTCTGCGCAATGGCGTCAAATGCCCCAGTACCACCACATGGGTGGCATGGCCCCTCCAGTAGTTCCCTATGGTGCGCCCCAGGGCTACCCAGGGGCTTATCCCTACAACCACACGCCTCCACCATACGATGGTCCGCAAAGGCCAAACATGCCGCCTCGTACCTCATTTAACTCTGCACGTAACGGAGCTGCCCCTCTCATCACCCAGGCCCCGTCGCGTGAACAACAGTACTCGGCAAGGTACGGTCAGCCCCAGAGCGCCACCCAAGCCAGGTTTCCACCGCAATTGCAGCTCCAAGAAGGCGCCTATGAAAGCGAGAGCGGATCCGAGACCGGCTCATCCGAGGAAGACGACGACGAGTACTATGAGCAGCCCGACCCCAATGACCCTCGCAACCGACGTGCCCTCATGGCACCCGCACCACCAAAGATTGAGCAAGCAAAGCCGAAGTCCAAAAGCAAAAAACAACAGCGACCCCCCATGCGTCACGCCAACACGACCCAAGTGGTTGACGAACGTTCTAGTCGCCGCATGTCTGTGTCTCAGCCTCCTGCTCAGCCCCAGTCCCTGGTCATTGATGAGCGTCGCAGGAAGCGCTCTTCAAGGACTATTGAAGAGCCTTCCCGCCGTGCCTCCGTCAGTCGACCGGCTCCTCCCTCCCGCCAGATACAGTCCGAATACCCCAGCCACCGTGGTCAGATTGTCGTCGCCAACTCGAGCAAATCTGAACGCCGTCGTTCGGCTCAGGTCTATGAGCAGGTATACGACCATCACCTCGAGGACAAACGGGCAGCCAAAGCCGCCAGGGAAGCTAAAGCCCGCGCCCGCGAGGAAGAAGAAGCCCGAAGAGAGCAAGAACAATACGAAGCCGAGCTTGCTCAGCAGAAACGTCTCAACCGAACCTCCAAGCAATACTACCAACCCCCAGCAGCGTTTGACAGCGACGAAGAGTCTGAATCAGAAGAATCTGAAGACGACCAATATCTGCCCGAGGCACCGGCACCACCTCCTCCTCAGGCCCGCCGCCGCCGTCCAACTGACGCGGGCAAAGGCAAGGAACGTGTCCTCGAGCACAAGACCAAGCGCATCGAGAGCGCCGCCGAAGAGTACATTAGTGCTCGCCGCGGTGCTCCTGGGCCCCTGAACGATCCTATTCACAATGCTGCACGGCACTCGAGAACCATTTCCATGCCGTCTCACTCTGGCTCTTCGGGAAGTGAGAGAAGCCGAAGCAACCGCACGGCCGTCACCAACGAAAACAACGAGATTCGCCTGCGAGTCGATGCAAACGCTCCACTCAGCTTGCAGTTCAATGGCGACATGGAGGGTCGCACTCTCCGCATGATTCCGGCCGAGAACGGCATGGCTGATCTGGTCATCAGCGGAGGGCGCGACCGTGAAAGTGTTTACCATAACAGCGACAGAGGTAGCATTGCAGACGACCGAAAGGCATTGGTGCCAAAACAGCCGCGGAGACAGGCTGAGGAAATGACCGAAAACAGTCTACGTAGCTCCCGCAGGAGGCGTGACAGCCAAGTAATACGAGAGCAACGCATAGAACGGAGCAGTGGCCAACGACCTTTGCGTCAACGCGCCCACACTAGCTCCTACTACGGCGAATAGGCTTCTCCGAACCTTGAGCAGTCTGGCTTGCTGCTACGATGCACACGACCACTTTTGGCTATTCTTCAGCACTGTATACACGACTACTGGCTACGTGCCCCCCCTTTTTCTCCTTCATCATACCAAAAGTTTCTGTTTCGTTATCCTTTTTTTAGCGGGTCGGAAATAGGTTGAAACAAAAGCTTTTGCATGGACTTGGTTGGCTTTTCTATAAGGCCAAACTTGTTCACGAACAAAAAGTTTTGATCGGTTGGGCTTGGATCGCGTTTGTCAAAACTGGTTTTGATTCCCCAACTCGCGCGTTTCATGTTTGGAGTGTTTTGGCTTGTGTTCCGCCCTCACAACGACTCAGTATTTGTCCACCACACAGTAATATTGGTTGTTAGATTGGAACGCTCACGCAACAAACACCACGAACATGGCCCGCGAGAAAATGTGTCGCACCATTACAGGAATGCGACCTCGTATTCAGCCGTGTGCTTGTTTCCTCGTGCTTTTTCCTTCTTTGCTGTTTTGGTAGCGTTCGCAACTTTTGTTTTTGATTTCTTCCTTCCCTTTCTTCCTATATTATCTCTCTGTTTGTTGTTCTGGAGTGTTTAACAGCACGCGCGCAAAAAACACCCTTGATAATTTTTTTCCCTCTTCCAGCTTCGCACTATACCTGCTCTCCCCGCGGAGGTTATTCGAGCTTTTTACTTTTTACTTCTTCTTTTGTTTTTCTTTGTTGTTTTGCTGGTGGATGGTAATACCCTTTCCCTTGTCATATCTGTTTGTTGTGTGGCTGGATCTACGTGGCACATGGTTCGGAAAAGGTTATTCTTTCTTTTCCCTTTGGCTGCTTGGAAAAAGATGAAAGAAGAAGTTTTGAAGAAAAAAAGTAAAAAGGCTGAACCTATGCGTTGGCAACTGAAGGAATGGACGGGGAGGAAGCTATGACGCTTTCATGACGGTTGATGATGGGATGGCCCAATGGAAAAACGGATGAGCTACGTAGCGTTTTTGAATGTTTTGTTTTTTCCTACTTCCTGTCGTTGTTTTTTTCTTGTTTCCCCTTTTTCCTTCCATAGCCGAGTTGACACGTCGATGATGGACCTGGATGGGTTTGTGGTACCTGTCAAGCAAACAACAGCCGATAGGTACAGGAACAATCCTGCTGGTTTTGTCATCGACGAGAATACAAGTTGTCCTTGCTCTTGTCCTCCTCAAAAACTTACTACTCTTGCTTCGCCCTTGATATGCATGATTATGTCGTACATGTTTATATAATCAAAGTAACTTCCGCGGAGAGAGGCAGAGCCACATGTCGCATACATGATGACTAGCACCCATCGTTTGATTCGACTCTCCATCTTTTACCGCCCTTACCAAACAAATTCCTCTGTTACCATCCACCCCTTCCCCTTCTTCTTTTCTTCTTCATCTTCGACGAGCCGGACAAAAAAAGCGACGACATCCGTACTTCTTCCCGAGCCCGGAAAAATGATACCCTATTTACCTTTCTTTCTTTAGCCCCCTTGGTCTTCTTCCCCCGCACTCTTACCCATCATCACTATGGCTCGAGACGAGAGAAATGAGGGTCAGAAAGCCCTCCAAGCGCCCCCTTTCTTGCATATCCCGCAAAAAGAAAAAGAAAAAGAATGAGTAATTACGAGGTTAGTTCTGTAACTCTTTTGGAGTCAAGATGGGAGCATGTGTATCGTTTTTTTTTGCTTGGTTTCGTGAAAGCAGATATATGTAGTGTGAGAGGGACTTGTTTGCTATAGATAGTTGGGATATAAGGGTACCCTTTAGTATGGTGACCGGGTTTGGAATGAGGGCACGATTTAGTTTGACCGATGTTTCCTGTGTTTCTCCAATATTCTTTTTTTTCTTTCTTTTGCTGGGTGTGTAGGGTCTTGTGGTGTAAACCATGGGGTTGCTTTTATAGATTCTATAAGGGGGATTTATTGTGTTTTGGTTCTTGGATGGAGGTGTCTTGAGAGGAAAAGTGTGAGAGGAGAGAGAAAGGTATTGGGTAAAGTGGTGTGAAGCGTAAATGGCATGAGACGTTCGAGACGTTCGAAAGATATAGGGTGCAATCAGGTCTTCTTTGCTTCATTTGGTGCATTTGAACGCGAGGCTCGATGGGTGGTGTATTACGTATTCGTTATGCTCACGTGTCGAATGAAATCGACTACCCGGGCTTCTATCACATCGCTCAATTACGTTACTAAACCACTTACACCCCAGCTTCAAGCATAAATATAACAAAACGGCCCCCCAACTGTACTCATCGCGTCCCCAATCGTAATATTCGGGTACCCCACATATTCTCCCATGGTCAACGTATCCCCCAGTGTAGCATTCTTCGCCGTTGTATCCCCAATACCACCCGCACTTCCAGCGAGAGCCCTCTCGCGATTCTTAAGATCGAGATTCTGCCACGTCCACCACACACGATCAATCATACCGTGGTGAGGATAAAACGCTGGATCAGCAGGACTATTGTAGAAATCCGAGCCTGCATCTCCGCCAATCGTGTAATCTACTTTTCCATCAGCAAATGAATCTCTAAGAAAAATGGGAGAGATTTTTCGAGTAAAACTTACGACCACCAGTATGCACGCCCATGCGGCCCTCCGCAAACGCGCCCTGGTACTCTCTCTGAAACTTGGCAATGTCCGTGTAATTCTTGAGGAGCCTGACGACTTCAGCGTCGGTCGTCGCATTCGCAGCTTGTTGTGACATATCGCGGCGGAGACACCGCGGGTTGTAGCCTAGCCCGTTGGCTTGCGGGTTCTTTGGTAGACCGCCCCCTGGAAGCTGGAGCATCGTTTGTAGAGGCCCCATGTTGATTTTGAAACTACGCGTAATTCGTATTAGATCGGGGCGTGTCTACCGAAATGGGAAAGGTAAAAGGCATAGTAGCACTTACTCTTTGAATGGACCCGATGTCACACATCCACCGCCTGAACCTGGTGCGAGGTGCATGTAGCAGGGCCCGGCTATGCCGTCCCATGGAAAACAAGAATAGTTTCGCCCGGGGACGTAAGAGCCGTCGCCAGACATGCTCGAGGCGCTGCCGTCGAAGAAGGGACCGCTTTTTGGGTCGGAGGCGTAGTGTGCCCAGTTGTAGTATGGGAAAGTGCCTTTGTAGTCACACTCTTCTCGGATCATTTGTTCAAAGACCCAGGTGAAGTAGCGGTGCCATGTTAGGAAGTTACCAGTGCCGTGGATGGTAAGCGACTGCTGAATATGGGTGACGACTAGATCGTCATAGCGGCTCTTTGCACCTGGAGCGACAGAAGCTGGTGTCTTTGCGGGGAGCTTGTGGAGGCAGTTGACAGCGTCGGTGAAAGCAATTCGCTCTTTGGGGGATAGTGTTGCCCTGTATTACCTATGTCAGTGACATTACGTCTCAAGCCATGGTACCAACTCACCACTCCCTGCGAACCGACACTTTATCCAATGTACAAGTCCCAGGGCTCGGAATGCCATTCTTAGCTAAATGAATCCCCAGCTTGATCATGCCTTCTGCAGCAAGCTGATCGTTCTCCATGAACTTGGCGCTAGCGCTGCCGGCCAAGGCAACGTTAAGATAGGTGGAAATCTTCATTGCAGAGTTCGTCTCGATGGACAGACGTATTCGCTACTGTGAATCTTGAGCAGCGTGCTACAATGAGCTATGGTGAAGAGCGTGATGTTCGACGTACTTACCATTGAGCTTTATATAGTGCAAAAAGAACTTGTGGCAAGCAGCCTGAATTACCCGATCATGGCTAGCTTTGTTGCTGGAGGGCAGATAGGCAGGATGCAGCTCATTTTGGCGAACCAGAGTCGGTGGCATCAGGCTAGCTCTGTGAGTACGGATCCGCCTACACGGTGGCAGACCAGGGGCGATATTGTTTACCGAGTGGGGCGAGTAAGGCCTAAAAGTTCTTTGAGTAGCATTCTTCCAATCTGCGATAGAAGAAACTTTACGTAGCTTTTTGCGTGTAGTACGAAGAATATAATATACGAGACCATTGAACTTTTCCAAGTTCGCCAGACGAAGACATTTCTCGCAATCTGAAACCTCGTTGTGATAGGAGGGGCTGGCCGGAGGAAGTTGCCTCATCCTGCGACTGTGCCACGAGGATACATATGAGTGTTGAGTGATTAATCAATGGTCGAACCACACGATTGCCGAGACCCATGTGGACGGTTCGAGAAGGATGTAAGTAGTTGTCTAGTGCGATTATACACTTACCGGGGGGGGGGCCGTCAACGGGTGAGGGGCGGCACGGAAGGGACGGCATAATAAGGGTAACCGAGCATGCTAACTCTATCAAGTTCAGACCATGCCATTCTGCCAGATCCCTTGCTTAACGCTTGCAGCGTCTAGTCAAATTGCGCCTCGCGCATTTGAACACCGACGGCTCAAACACAAAAGATCCCGTGGCATGAGAGATAAGTCCGGTCCATGAATCGTACGCATGAGATTTTGTCCAACTGGAGCCATCGACAAAGCGAATTGCAGCGGTGAGCCCCTGAATATGACCACGGCAAAGTGGCAAAATCGATAGTAACAACAGCTCCCGGTATGTGGCACAGTCGAACTACCTATGAGAGTCCCGCGAAGATTAGAGTAGGAGCCAGAGGAGCAGAAATACTCGGAGAATCTCTCCTATCCCAACACCGCGTAATGCGGCGTAGACTTTAAGCATGCCGCTTCGAAACTGCCTACTCACTTCGGTTCCGATGCTACGGAATACAAGCGTGTCAAAAAAGACCAGTCCTTTGCCTTCCTAGCCAAACATACGTGACGTTTGTAAACTGTGCCGTACATGATTTTGAGGTGACGAAATAACACGAATAAATAGTGCTGGCAGCATGACTTACTGCCTCTGAAAATCTCATCCGTCCATCATCGCCTCACAGTAGAATGTCTTCCAGACGTTTGCTTGCTTGTTCGATACCGCAGTATGTGTTGGCAATGTTGGTCGCTTTGTTGCGCTGCTGGGTGCGCTTGAAAATTGTTAAATCTTTTGGTAGAGATGACTGGGTGATGATCAGTGCATTGGTACGTATCGCAGATTGGAACCTGTCTCAAATCGGTGTATTGATGGATTGATCACAGATACCTGCAACCGCGTGTTTTGTGTCCTACATGACCGAGATCTCGCTTGGGCTAGGAAGTCAGGTTGATTTACTAGAAGCCAATATGCCAAACTACCACAATTTGCTTCTGGCTCGCCTTTTGCACCAGGTGTTTGTGGTATTGGCATTGGGCCTGGTAAAAGTATCGATTTGTCTGTTCCTTCTTCGTCTGGTTATGAAGAAGCTATACATCCGGGCCCTCTGGGGTATCATCATATTCATGGTCGTCTTCACGATCGGTAGTGTGCTATCAATCGTGAGTAAAACCTTCTGTAGATTGTGCGATCTCATGGCACACCACCATGAGTCTACCTTTTTCTAAACATGGCTGGTATTTCAGATTCTCCAATGTATTCCAATTTCAGCAGGATGGAACCATTCTATGCGTCCACCGCCATTGGGAGTTGGCAACGCAAAGTGCTACAGCCTCAGCACGTTTCGTAAGATCGGACTTTTCAACGGAGGTATAGACACACTATGCGAATTTTTTTCTGACATCATTACTGACGGCGCAGTGATTCATATTCTCTCGGATATATTGCTTGCTCTTCTGCCGACTCCTCTTATTTGGAGACTGCAGATGGTCAGACGCGCCCGCTTCACCTTGATAGCGGTCCTTTCCGTTGGCATCCTTGCGGCAATTGCTGGCATAATCAGACAAGTTAGTGTCGGTCCAATTGACGAGTATGACGCGTATTCGATTTGGAACTTTACTGAATTGCATCTTGGTGTCATTGCGGCTTCACTACCAGCACTTAAACCGATCTTCAAAAAGTTCTTCGAAACCATTGGTACAAACATAGCAAGGACGCCACGATATGGACCGTCCAATAGTATTGTAATGTCACCATTCGGAAACACGGCAGCTGCGAAAGGGGGGTGGCAAATTGAAGACAATAGCGACGTTTCCATGTTGTGTCCTCCAGACAACATTCGTGTGACGAGCGTAGTGCAGGTTCACCAAGGATGGTCGCGGTCGTGAAGCTGTCAGTCAGAAGAACCAAGCAACCAAGTCTTGAGAATAGTGTACGATGAAATAGCTCAAGATATCCTGTATACGTAATGGGAAATGAAGAGAGGGTGATGGCTCGCTCAAGCAGGCCAGTCAAATCATGCAGCGTTGCGAACAACCGGTTTGTGGTTATTCTATTCCGAAAGGTTCGATGAACATTATGTAATGTTGATGGTTAATAATGATATGAATGGTAAGTAGGGGGGTGGGAACGGTTGTTTGACGCATGAAGAGTTGATGGGATACTGTTGTGAGGGCAACTGCGATCTTTGTGCCTTATGCCAAGGCACTAGTAAGGGATTGTAAGGAAGTGACTATAAGAGTGGTGGGATACACTGTTCCTTGGAATTTAGAATATAGCGAGAGATCAGTTTTGTATTCAGTTAAAAGTACTTCAGTCAGTGGCGGGAGAGTGATCATAGTCTATCATAGTATTTCCTTGCACCCAATAACTGGAGACATCACGTGACCATGCAGCCTCCAACTCCATCATCTGCCTTCATATCCCAGAAGTAGTCGAACGAATTTACATCCGTTTTTTTCTGTTACAACAGTGAATATTATGACAGTCAAATTGCCAAGATGTCGGAACGAGCCGCTATCGGCTAAAGCGCTTAGATGAAGTGGATGCTTTCCCTACCAGGCGGGTGTACTGTTCTCAAGGATAGTCGTCTGGCTACTGATTGGCTTGAACGCCATTCTCGGTACATTGTCAAGGGTCTTGGGCCCAAAGGTCTGGGTTCCTTATTGTGCAACGATATGACATGATGATACAGATGATCGGCTCCACAGCATTGTTGCCCAACGAAACTAGCAACCCCAGCTCTCATGGAAGATTGTAGTCAGCTTACCCAGTCTCGTTGGGCACAGAAAATGAGCGTTGTGTACAAGGTCTTCCATGGCCATGTATTTGTATTTCTCATCACTCCAGAAATTAGTCGCAGCCTAAAGGGTTGGATCAGCTCGGCCTTGTATTGTGTGGAAGGCATGGGTGCTAGGCAAGTATAGCGTGAATGCGGGGGAGGGACACGTGTGTAGCAGCCGCCAAATTATTTGCGAAGATTATCGTGCGGCATTCCCGCTAGGCCAGCGTGAGGGTGCCCAAGCATGGCATTCTTGGTGGCTAGATAGACAAGTCGGAGGCTGAGATGCCCATGGTCTGGGGAGAAGCTAGCGGGGTTGGCTGCATGACGTCATTGTGCATTCTACTCCCCCTTTGCTGGCCCGGCTCACACAGCACATTCATATCCCGAGAGGGGCGGTCAGCCAGCTGCGGCTATGCTTGTCTTGATGCTTACGCGGCGTATCGTGCAATCAGCTGCTCTCGATGCTAATGCACGGCTAATCTTAGGGCTCAGATGCGACTCGCTGCGTCGCAAGTTAAGCGGTACCACAGTGTGCGTCATTGTGCGCGACAAGAACAATCGCTTTAATCCCGCCCTCTTCACCTTCATCCCGTCGTGTCATTTGCTACTTCAAAACTGTGACTACACGCGCTAGAAGAAAAACAAAGAGCTGGAGCATTGCGGGGCTCGAGTGGGTGCGCTGCTGATATACTTCTTCAATTCCGCAATTCGCTTTCGCTTCTTCTGCAATTTGTATTTGGGGAGTGACGTGCGAGTAAGAGAACGGCCCCAGGATAACTGCAGCGAAAATGAACTACGCGTCGTGGATAGAGGAGAAGAAACTCAAGGTACATACTGGCGACATGCAGTCACGCGGTCAAAGCTGACTTTGACACGCTCAGAAAACCTTCATTGTAGCTACATTAGCCTCCACTCTCGTCGGCACCTTTACGGCGTCTCTAGGTCTATGGGAGCGCATTGCGGACAGACGTGCTCAGCACAGACAGAAACAGCGCGATATTAAACAGGATGGCGAGATCAAGGAGTTGAAGATGCAGTTTGAGGAAGCCCAGCAAAAGGCAGAAAAAAGACAGGAGGAGATTGATCGGCTCCGCAACGGCCGAGGACGAGATGATGTAGGAAGCAACTTTGAGAGAGACATGATGATGGTGCAGAGAATGTACGATCAAGGCTACGGTCGTATTGGCAGCCGGTTCGCGCAAGGCGATCGTAAGTGTCTCACTCAAAGACAATAGGCCCCGTGCTGACCTCAATGCAGCAATCATTGAGAACCAGCTACAAGCGCAAATCATAGCGCTCCAGCAGACAGTGATTAGTGTACTCCAAGACGCTCTTTATAGCGATCGTCAACTCACCCGCGCTGACATGGCGAAATTAATTAACGCCTCCAACGAAGCTCGCGAAAATTCCCTCGAAGCCCTCCGGCAAGCTCAACAGCGATTGGGAGGTTCACAGGTCAGCAACGGCTCTCATCGATCTGCATCGCCCTTGCGTTCTCTTCCGCCTCCACAACGCGCCCCTTCCGCTGTTCTAGATGGACCCGAGCAACTCTTTTGCCCTTATGCTCTAGATATCCAACGCATGCAAAATAAGCCCCTGGCCGCTAGCTTCGCCCCAGGAGGCAGCTGCGTATGTCCCGCCTGTGGCCTCCAACTCGACGTCACCAGCGAGGACTTTTGGATGATCGGAAAACGCACGCCCATCACCGTCTGGGACAAGACCACCGGCTACGAATCCGAAGTATTCGACACCCGTGAGTTCCGTCTCGCACAGCGCTTCGTTGTCCAGTGTCATACACCAGATGGCGAGTATGCGTGTACAATCTGTAGCAAAGGTCATGAAGTAGATGCGATTTGTCGAACTGTGGAGAGTCTAGTCAAGCATGTAGGCACATACCATGATGCAGCTGAACTGGAACGCGAACCAGATCTGAGGGAAGTAAAGGTGGAGACTAAGCGGTTGAGCTTACCGGCGCCCCCGCCGCTATCAAGTGAACCACGACCATTACTCAGGGAGGAAGTGATTTATCGCTGATGGTCTAGGACATGAGCCCAGTGGAGTAGCCTTGGACATAGAGCTGGAGCACTATGAAAGTGCCGCTTGGCTTCGTGACTGCAAATGGCTGACATGCTTTGCAAGCCAGTCTCTACCTACACTGCACGAAGGGACAAATAGTTGTTTGCTCATTCAAGAAGTTTCTTTCACGTCTCTCATCATTTTATATCACCAAGCTCAGCGGGGGGGGGGGGGGGGGTTTACCCCGTTGCTAAGCCTAATGCTTAGTATACATTAGTTTCCACACCCCATATACGGCGTAGATTAGCAAGGCCCGTCATGAGTATGTAGACTATATTATAACTTTGATGTCTCCGAAGTTTCCTCTGGATATTCGTAACCAATACCAACAGGAGTCCACCAGGGGTAGCCTTCAGGAGTATTTCCAGAAAGTATACCAGTAAACGGTGCATACGGTGAAACATTATCGTCATCGATCTTGTGGCCTAATAAGGCGGTCCATCCAGTGATGTTATCATCGTATGACCATGAGACCAGTTGCTCAATGGTCTTGTCCGGAATAGTGGTGCGGTCATCCAACATAGGGTAGATCAAAATTTGTTTGGCTAGCGGAGGGGACAATCCGCGATCTCGAGCCATCAAAGCCACACCAGCGGCTAGACCTCCCCCAGCACTGTCTCCCATGACTCCAACACGGGATAGAACGATATTGAAATCCTTATGGTGTTCTTGCAACCAAAGGAGGCCTGCATAGCAGTCTTCAACTGGGGTCGGATGCGGATGTTGTGGGGCGACACGGTACTCTGCAGCAAAAAAGGGCACACCTGTATTGGACGTGTATTTTATCAATGCTCCCCGGTAGATTTGAACACCTCCAAGAATCATGCCTCCTCCATGACAATAATGGATTGCTGATGTAAGGCCGCCAAATATTTGACTCGTTTTCTTTTGATAAAAGTATATGGAGAGATTCTGCCCATCCTTGGTCGTGAACTGGTACTCAATTTCTTTAACGTCGTCCATGTCAGGTAAATTGTTGCAGCTGCTACTCAAGAGCGTATTGATAGCTACACGTCTGGAGGTTACGTCGTGGACTGGACGCTTCGGGGCAGCCGCTATGACTGGTATCATGGGCTCGATAGTCATATTAATATTCGCATTCCAACTGACGAGGCATGGCTGCATTGGATTGGGCAGCAAGAAGTAGTGTTGGGTAATGTGGATGAATCCTTCGCTCGGAGTTTGGTCTCAAAATGACAGGACTTCCTTTTGTTTTTGAGCATCTACGTTTCGGTTAATAATGACAGAGTGGAGATTACAAGCACTCTCGGGGTATGTTACTGGGAGAAGGTGAAGGTTCGTGTAACACCTATTCTACTACGGCACAAAGGTAAGCTCGGCAGGAGGGACTGGGGCCTCGTTGACACCACCTCGGTTGCTCGTCATATGCTAAGCATATCTACTACTTACACGTGACTGAACGACGAGTTAATTTCCCTTTCGCCTCGTATCAATTATTATCTAAGCCGACGAAGAAATGTGCCGCACTGGCAGTAGGTTCAGTTACCTATGTAGTCTGTCATTGTTGATTACTATCTACTGATCTCTAGTCTAATCTGAAACAATTTGAGTCGAGGCTGCCAAATGCTTCATTCGACGTTTCGAGATTCCATCAACTCGTGAGAAGGGAATGAGGACGTTTGCTGTAGTACCCTTGGTGTGTCCAACGAAGAGAATCATCTCACTGCAAAATCTGTATGTGACAAACAGTTCTGAAGGGTTTTGGTTATAGTACTCAGTCCAGAGTCTTCCTTGAAACTCGAATTCTGACTTCTATCTTGCATACTAGTCCTCACTCTGGCAGACTGAAGCTCTTTGAGTTTGCAAGTTTTCATTGAATCTCTCAGTGTACTTTCTATTCTACAACCTCCGTCATCATGTCCTGTGGCCACCTTGGTGCATCCTTTCTATTACCTCTCATGCCCACGTTATACCTCAACTGGATCTCATTATTGTTGAATTTGACAATCGGCTTCACCGTTCGCACTGTCGCATCTATAGCCCTGCTTTGGCGATCCTCGAAATAGTTTTGGTCGAAAATTTTACTGTTCTTAGTCATCATTTCAAAATATCGAGGGAAGGTGTAGTTCAGATTGTGGTATGACCTGTTGGTTAGGGTTAATCCCAGTTTGCCAACACGGAAAGTACTTTGACTCACCTGAAAACCTGCTTCCCGTTACGCTTCCATACATCCTGCCAAATTCGATCAGGATACTCGCCTACAGAATCCGCCAGCCAATGATTGTATCAATCTAGGGCGATGTCAACTTTGTAGCTACCGCTTTGTTCAGCGCGTGGGATTAAGGTACACAGTACCGCACATACCCCAGAGATAACCGTCATGTAATCACTGTTTGGAAAGACGGGCGTGACGGGCTCATTGTCTTTCAAGCCCAATGCCTTACCGAATCCAGCAGGAATGCCTACACACGCGTCGCTGATCTGCTGCCACCCAGATCGATCACTCCACGGACCATGCCAGCCGTAGGAATCTTCACATACTGAGATTTTACCGCGAGCACGATCTCGGACCAAGTCGATAATGTCACCCACCCCGAAGCCATATTTATCCAATACACCTGGTCGACAGCCTTACATAACGACATCCGCTTCGTGAATCAGAGCTCTCAAGCTCTCTTTTCCTTCGTCCATCTTCAAGTCAAGGCTGCAGTTCCACTTACCCCAATTTAGGTCAATGTGTAGGAAGCTATAGTCAATTAGATTGGGAGAAGTGACCCACATGACACTAGCGCCTAACTCAGCGAGACCCCTGGTGACTGCGGGTGCAGCGATGATACGGATCAGACCGACAACTTTGAGGCCTGCGAGGGGTCTGCTAGGCGAAGTTTCGGCAGTCGGAGGCCACCACGACGGCCTATGACTTGGATTCAACACAGACTGAATTTCGAAGAGACCTACATGTGCATTGGCCTTGCCGTGTTCAGTCGCGCGGAACGAGTCGACAGTTTCCGTAACCACACCAGCTTGCTTATACACGTCGGAGACGAGATGTTGCAGATCGCTCGAATTCATAGTCGCCACCTTTTGAATGAATGGCTGCGTCGCTTCCTCTCAGGTCTTGAGCTCGGGCCGATCAGAAGGCAACCCAAGGCTCTTAAGGGTCGGATCAGGATTCATACTGCAGTGGAGATGGAAAAATCGCCTATCCCGTGTCCGGTAGATGTTTGTGGCGCTGAGCCGGTACAAGCTGGAGCTCAATTTGTGAAAGTCATAATTTGGGATCAACTGGTCTAGACTGCTGATATTCTTGCTAAGCGATATACTAGCTTCTGATGCTGAGTTGATAGTCCATATTAAGGCAAATGTAAAGAATAGCTGTCCATGATCGGTGTTGATGTTAGCACCGCTGAGCTCAACGCTGTACTTCCTCTTCAACAGGGCTGACAAGATGCAAGCCTCGAACGCTTTCAGTGAGGCAATAGACTCCGCAAAGCGCCAATTGATCACAATCGACGACAGGGCACTCCCTTCGAAATTGATACGGGAGGCAAATTGGTGAGCTTCTTTAGGGATTTATTTGACAATCTTAGGATTTTTGAGTAGGCCGTCTACCAAAATCTTTTTGATTCAGACGGCACCGAGTAGGATGAAAGTGTCTCTTCGTCAGGTACAACTGTACCGACCATACTGCCGAATTTCAGAACCGAATTCTAGGTGATGATATTGTAGTTTGGGTAAAATGAAAACGGCTGGAGCTTTCAAGCACGTTTGATGAGTGTCGGAACATATGCTTTAGAGAATGGTGATAATATAGTTTCCTTAATCGGGCACCGGATGAGGACTTAGTTATATGTTTTATGGTCCTCCTAAATGTAAAACCTAATAAATGTATCTGCGATGCTCGGCCACCAGCCTGGGTATAGCGGGCAAGCCCGCCTAATCCTATAGAAGGAAGATTTCTCGAGTTATTGAACGGTACCACGCAACCTTGGTTGCTTGAAATGTAATAATCTCGGCCTTGTTAATGGACGAGTTTGTCCAAGGTTGGTCACCGAAGAGACATCCAAATAAAGCGGCAGCCGATCCAGCGCAATACTACCGAGAAGTGACAATGCTGGGTGTCCTCGGCACGACCACATGTCAGGGCGGAGACCACTAGTCGGTCCATACATTGCAAGATGCACACAGCTTTGTTATTTTGGAATTACCTGGCGTCAAAAGTCCAATATTTCTACTCCTTCTATCATTCTTTCATTACTATGTAGGTCGGATCCTTTCCAATCAATGATCCCAAGTAAATAAACAACTTGTGATCAAATCTTTTACGGATAGGGAAAAGACACAAGAGGCTTAATGTGCAATCGCATAGGAGTGAAAATTGGTAGCATTTAAAGGGTTATTCAATCCACCTGGTTGTGTACTACATGGGTTTTCTGCACTGTTCTGTTGCATATTCACACCTCTACCTTAGGCAGGCCTTCGTTGTAATTTTTCAACTCCGACATATATACAGACTTTCAAAACCTCTATGACAGTAGCAAAGGCCTCCTTCGTTCACTTCCTATCACTTTGAAACAGGAGTGAAGATATTTTCTAGGATTGTTAGCAAAAGCGGTCAGAGAAGAAAGGACTCTTACCCATGACCTCCTTTTGCTCTGGAGTCATATCAAACCTTAGATCATTTCCCATAACATCTCGCTTGTGTCTTTCAACCCCACTTTCCAGTTCTCGATATTCGCTTCCCATAATACTGATTGTGGAGCCGTTGTCATCTTCAATGGCGGCTAGGAATGCTGTAGCTCTGGCCGTCTCTTCAACTGTTGACACGAGAATACCAAACCGGATCAAGCCTGGGATTAGATTTGGAACAGACCGAAGCAAAGCCGTGTCTGTGACATGAGGAGCGATTAAGTTGATCCGAACGTTCCAGGTCGGCGTGTGATTTCTTAGTCCTCTCATGAGGCCAATCATGCCATGTTTCGAGACGGCATATACAGGAATGCTTTGACAGTGGAGACAATAACACTTCCCTGAGGATACTGATTCCTCATATTATGCATGTCCAGTTTAACCGTGTACATCTGCCCAATCAAAGCAACTTTCAAGCAGGCAAATTCTGGCTTGAGAAGATTCCCAATGGAATCTTTATAGTCTAAATAGTCACCACGATTTCTGAAGCCAGCATTAGGAACAACTATATCGATACGACCGAATAGTTCGACCCCCTTTTTGAACAAGGCGAGTTGATCCTCCCAGCTTGCTGCATCGGTTTTCTGGAACACTACTCCTTTAACCTCCTCACTCGGGTCTTTTATGTCTCCGTTTAATACTCTGACGCCACATTTGGTTAGATATTGAACGATTCCTAGACCAATGCCAAAGGAACCTCCAGTCACGATGGCTGATTTCCCCCTCAGCTTCTCCCCTAGACATGTTAGATAGAATCAACTAGATAACGACAGAACCTACCAATATCAGCGTCTGTAATATTTAGTGCAGTCATGATTGCTCTTGTGAAGAACCCCCACTTTGCACTAGTCGACGGCCGTTTTATAAAAGCATGTAAAGCCTAAGCTGTCATTATGGAAAACCTCAGTTAGCGATTTTGCCGTAAGGTCGAACCCGAAGGAGGACCAAGTTTTAACTATTGGGCAGCCGTTGCAAATCTTTAGAGAACAACCATGGGTAAACAATCAATCTCCGGTAGATTTGTCTCCACTCGAAATCACTTCTAACTGAACCCCCATCTGTGTTGTGGCACGATACGTGATCGAGCTCAAAAGATCAGAGGGGCGACCCGCAATCGAGTAGATAGAAACAAGCTGAAAGTTAATCGTTGCAAAGGATGAATTGGAGAAGGTGCCTATCTACGTACGAAAGATAATCGTAATATATACTATACGCTTAGTCACGTGATGCTACACCACAGTGTCCAAAGACATTTTGTACCCATTTATATCTGCTCGGGAGCTCTGGCATGCATCTCGGCTCTCTGTTTGCACAGTAATAGAGTAGAGAGTTTCCCTAGCGTGATGGTACGTGGTCTGGCCCAACTAGGTACTGGAGCCACACACGTATGAGAATTCCGTTTAGGTGTTTCTCAGCCGCGGCGAAGAAGAGACCTTTAGGTGTTCTGACATCTGATACTGTAGTTCCAAGCGAAAAAGAAGCAGTTTAGTTGATAGTCATACTGGGATATCGATGGTCTAAAGACCGAAAGGCACAGTTCTTAGTGAAATATGAATACTGTATTTAGTTCACAGCTAGTAAAACCAATCTGATGATACGTAATCTCTCCAAAAGCTTGCAGAAATCACTTCCCATTCAACTTCTTCTGCTCAGAAGCATAACGAGCCACCATGCCCTCTATTTTACCATCTTCTCTCCACCTCTTGAGAACAGCATTGTATTTAATACCACCCCCATCATACGACTGATTGCGGAATGTCTTGTCGTCCAGCTTGTCCTCGTCATTGTAGAAACCCGGGGTACATTCTGCCAAGAACTTGCGTCGAGACGCTCCACAATCGACCGCTTCCTGGACCCACGCCTTAGCAGCTTCATGAGTAGGTTCGAGGCCCACAATTCCACGCTCTTTGACTGTGTTCATAACGTACGTGAGGTGTTCGGCAGCCATGTATATATTGTGCGTGAAGTTGGGAGTTCCTCCAGCTTGCGCGATGGTGAGCAACGTCATGTTGGGTAAACCATTGACTGCCCAACCATGCAACGTAGAAATCCCCTTGTCTTCCCATTTTCTGTAAGAGTCACTCCATTAACGCCGATAATTTCCGTCCGAGTCCTCTTGCTGAAGTCCGTGTTCCACTCGAATCCGGTTGTGTAGATGATGCAGTCAACTTCGATTTCTTCACTATTGGCTGCAAACCCTCGTTCGGTGATGGCTTCGACGCCTTTTCCATCCGTATCAATGAGCTTCACATTGGGATTGTTGAAGTTAGGCAGATACTCGTCATGGAAACAAGGGGGTTTGCAGGATTGGCTGTACCATGGCTTGAGGGCAGCAGCAGTCTTGGGATCCTTGACTGTGGAGTCCACACGTTTGCGAATTGACTCCATCTTCATGAAATTGACGATCTGCATGCGTGCAGCAATCTGTTCTGCGTTAGGAGCATTGCCGTCACTTGTGCCGAAGAATCCTGCCAAGCTGGTCAGAATCTCTGTCCAACCATCCTTTATCATATCCTTCTTAACGCCTTCCCCATTGATGATAGATGAAAAGTTCTCCATTCGGATTGTCTGCCAAACCTTAGGCAAGGATTTGGCCCACTCGACGTCCGTTTCTTGGTTGCGTCGTTCGTCGATGGAAGAGGGGGTACGCTGAACAACGTATACTAGCTCCTTAGCCCATTTTCCCACCTCGGCAATGACTTGGACACCCGATGCACCGGTTCCAATGACTGCAACCCGTTTGTCTTTGAGACCGGTTAACTGGGGGTTCTCAGGGCTACCTCCGGTGTACTTATAGTCCCATCGACAACTGTGGAACGCTTTCCCCTTAAACTTTTGAGCGTCAACACCCGGAAACTTGGGCACCTGCAAAGGCCCCAGAGCTGGTACTACCCATTTGGTATGAATGCTGTCGTTCCAGTTTGTTTCTACCTTCCAGAGGCAGGTTTCGTCGTTCCAAATCAACTTTTGTGTCTCTGTCTGGAATAAAACTTTCGGCTGGATGTTGTAGTGGTCCGCGATGGCGTGAGCATTCTTGCACAACTCTGGTCCTCGAGCATATTGCTTCTTAGGTACATAATCTATCTCTTCCAACAAAGACATGTACATGTAGGACTCGATATCGCACTGAGCACCTGGATAACGATTCCAATGCCTAGCTACCAAGTTAGAAAATCCTTATTTTTAGGGACAATTCAATGGAGAGTCCATACCAAGTACCCCCAATATCGTCAACTTTCTCAACAATGCAGATGTTATGATACCCAAGTGTAATCAAGCGAGCGGCGACCTGAAGACCCGTGAAGCCACCCCCAATGATAAGTACGTCGTAGACATGGTTAATGGGATCCCGCCTGTAATCGGGGTTTGCCCATGGGTCACTAACGAAGTCGTTCAGACCAGACCTTACCAGCCGATATTGGTCAAGGCCCAGGCTGTTGTAGCGCTTGTCGCGTTCCGCTCTGTACTTCTCTAGTAGCGCATCCGGATCAAAGTCAAGTTCAAGACCTGCAACTTTGGCATAGTCTTTCAGCCGAAAAGACGGTAGTGGAGCGCCTTCCAGTCGTTCGACAACGACCGATTCTGTCATGCTGTCGCGATGATTGTGATGAGTAAAGTTAAAGAAATTGTATTTTCTCGATACCAGATTGACAACTTTGTGAAAAGAAGTCAGCGAATATAGAAAGGCATGAGCATCGAGCTGCTCGTATATGGAAAACCATGACAGGCAGCCGATGTAGTGCGGAAACAGCTCGGGCGGGATGTGATTCTTCGGCGACGATGATATATCTCATGGCATTGTGGTCGCTAGCGGAGGTATCTACGTCAAAATAGATTTCTTCAGAGGAAAATTACAGATTGAACAGCATATACCGTCTACAAAGTCTGTGTGTTACATTTATCGTGTTCGAAGTTCTTGAATCTTATCACCTGCTGTCGCGCTCTGCGGCGCGTGGGGAAAATTGGGAAGAGAAAGTAGACGTGGAAACCAGGCGGTTGAGTCTGCCGGTGATCCTCTCCACCATCAAGTCAAGAATGGCCGCTGGTCAGGGAGGAAGTGATTTATCGCTAATGTTGCCTGGATGAACAGCTTGAAAAAAAGGTACTATATAGATTAGCGTCCTTCTTACTCGTCATGGCGAGGCGTTCAAGATATCGTCTTCCCTATATCCGAGATAACTACTAGTGGCCTAGATGGTTGGGCTCAGATGTCACCATCTTTCGACGCCTTTTTCCATGTATATCCGATTCACAGATTCACGGCCTATGTACACTTAGTCCTATTCAAAAATGCCGTTCCTTCCTCGTTTCGTACTTCGACATGTCTGATTACTTGTTGCAAGGTAACTTTTGGCGAGGCCTATTCGGTGGCTATAGTGGTAGTCCAAACAAACTGAACAGTGAACGGAGAGCTTTTTCGAATGTATGCAGCCTTCACAGTTGTGCCCAGGGACAGTATCAGGATGAGATAGTAAGTGGGGTCCGTGCGCTCATGTGCGTCACTAGGGCGTGGACATGTGTAAGGTGTCCTCAGCTGCGATAACACTACATGTCAACACTGAGAACAGCAATCTATTCTAGTCAGGCCTTCCATTGAAAACTGCCAATTCATATTTTATCAATCTATCTCACCTGTCTCAGGTGGAGACGTATCAATGTCCATTGTTTATGCCTACGTCGCCTGACGGCTGCCGTCTAGTACTCCAAACAACATCAGCTTCATATGAAAGCATGACCTCCCCATATCTTGGAAGAAACGTTCCTAGTATAGCCTCGGCCAAGCTGGGTGGTATCAACTCATGCAAACCAGGAGGTGGCAATACCAGCGTGTCAAGAAGGTCTTTTTAGTACCGACAACGGGACTAGCATTGAATTGCAGCTCAACATCGCTCACTGCAATCCAGAGACCTGCGCTGCTGTTTCTATAGTATGCTTGAACGATCTAAAGCGTTACTGCGTTGCAAAGCCAACTAGGTAATATGGTCATGTAGTACCATGATACCACGATCATGTTGGATACCAGGGCAATCCTAATCTCCTCGCTGGACCTTGTCTCGAAACTATCACATATCCTAGGATATCGTATGGGAGAACTGAGCTAATGGTAATCAAATATGCTTGCCGGTGACACTTTGCGCAGTGTCCTCGGAATGACATTCGCCGACCCATCGCCGCCGCCGCCGCCGCTACTGGCCCCACCTAGCCATACGAAATTTTCTTTACTACCACACAACCTTGGAACGAAGCACAACCGAGAACTTATATTTTGTAGAGCGATGGCTGCCAAAAAGATTTTGTGATTAAAACATAGGAACAGCAAATGTGAAGTCTTTCATCAAAAACAACAAGCCCGGCTAGCTCAATCGGTAGAGCGTGAGACTCTTAGCTTTCACGTCCTTACTAGACACGATTGGTTATCTCAAGGTTGTGGGTTCGACCCCCACGTCGGGCTTCTCCTTTTTTGCTTGTTGCGTGAGTTTTTGGTTGAGTTTTTAGCTTGGGCAGTGCCTGCATTCATAGTATGATATCCATATTCAACGTTCATGCCAGGCGGTTGTCGCCATGGCGGATGTCGAATCGTGAATTATTTTTTTCACTGATAGTAAACACAAAGAAAAGTGCCGGAAGACAAGGATCGGAATTTGGACATCATTCAACCCTTACAATAAGCGAATCTCCTCCCCAATTGCGTGGTTTTGGTAAACACGATAGATTTACAAAACTAACTGCATTGAGTAGTATGGCTGTTAGTAGAGATAATGTTTTGACGTCAAGCAGAGCTGAGTGGTAACAATATTTCCTCGCCAATATCTGGATGAGATAGAGGAGAAGCTATAGGAAATGCGTTACCAGCTGCATACCAATATCCCTATGCGCATTTATAGCCCAGAGAGGCGTATCGATCAATTCGCTAGCTTTCACAGTTACTTCACAGTGGACTGAATCGACCGAGCGCCGAGAGCCGCGGAAGGGACTTAAATGACCGCATTCATGATTCTAAAATACGCATCGCCAAACAGCCAACGATGGAGAATTTGCATTCATTCGATTGTGATGCACCTAGTAATTCGACTTGGCGTTGAAACGGCAATCCGACCAAGCGAAGTATGCAAAATTTTAAGTCTAGTGTACGAACCTGCAATGCCAATATCCTCCCGCTTATTACAGCGATTTGAAATCTTCTAAAACGCTCTTTACCTACGGCTGGCCACTGGGACGCGTAATTCGGAGCTGTCCTATTTGTGCCGGATTGTAGAGGGTGTGAACACTGAGTGGCGAACTATTCAAACAAACTTCAATTTCAAAAGTTTCACAGTCAATAGAAGAGTTCGTGATTCACCCCCTGTTGCATCGGCTCAACATTATGGAAATAATGTGAAATATTTCTCATCTTTCTCCAATCATGCAGATGTGGGGAAACGTGGGTTGCCTTATCAGCAAATTCTAGACCCACCTCCACATCTAGCCCCTCAGTCTTCTAGACAGTAGCGTTGCTATTTCAAGATCTTCTCCTATGTATCGCAGCCCGAACTGAAACCATTCTATCTGCTTATTGATAATCAGGAAGCAAGACAGCTCACAATGACAGTCAATAAGTCTTTGGGTGTGTCTGGCCTTGCTAAGAGGGCGGGAAACGCTCCCTCACCCCACCAACTCGTACGCCACCAACGAATCACCGGCGCGCCAATATCGGATAATACACCTTGTGGGCTCACTTGGTCCACTCCGCTAATGCATTTTACCACTTTAGGACTCGTAAAAGCTTAATAGAATATATACGGCTTACGATGCACTAGACCCCTGCTCAATTGGGGGCGCATATGCACTACAGGACGACAGAGAGCTGATGATTGAGCAAACCCCTTAGTTTACCGCTAACATGAAAGGAGTTGCCTTTGCTGCCGGTATTTCCTGTATAAGAGACGGGATGGAAGACCATTTACTCCGTTTTGGAGATTCATTCGTCGCCATGTCTTCACCATCAAGCCGCATAGCCGAGTTGGCAGCCACCATTTCCCATCATACCACTCGAGTGGACAAGTTTCTTTCCGGCAATAACCTTCCACAGCCATCTTTTGATACTCATGGTCCGGTCGATTTAGGCTTGCCTTCCGAAATCGAAGAGTCACGTGTTGCCGTTCTGCAGGCAACTCAGGAACTGAATGATCTTCTCCAAGGTCCTAGGGAGCTGATTTTCAATCACCAGGTTCGCAACTCGAACTAGCCCCAAAGCGATTTTCAGGCTGATTGACGTCCAGCACAATATTTTGGCACATCTTAAACTAATTTCTCGTTACGACATTGCCCATAAAGTCCCGGTGGACGGTGAGCGAACATTCAAAGATCTCGCAGCGGAAATTGGTATAGATGAAGGGGCTCTTACACGCATCCTTCGCATGGGCATCACGTACCGTGTATTCCAAGAGCCTCGTCCTGGCGTTATAAAACACTCAGCAGCGTCAAGACAGATTGCAGATGATACTCGCGCAGCAGGATGGGTTGCAGCAAATGTTGACGAGATGTGGCCGGCGGCTGAAAAGCTCGTGGATGCTTTGGAAAAGTGGCCCGAGGCTGCCGAGCCAAACCACACTGTATGCGCACGTCAAGGACCATGAATTCAGAAGACTAACAGCTTCTAGGGATTCTCATTGGGACACGAAACCGAGTTGTCTTTCTACCAAGCCTTGGCCAGTGATCCGGAGCGAGCTCGTCGATTTGGCGAAGGAATGAGTTTCTTCACCACCGGCGACGGGTTTTCACTTCGCCACTTGACAGGTGGATATTCATGGAGCTCAATAGCACCAGGAACTGTTGTCGACATGGGCGGCTCTCACGGCGATGCAGCTTTTGCACTAGCGCGGAAATATCCCAATCTCCATCTAGTTGTGCAAGATTTGCCCGAAGTTGTTGCAAACTCGAAAGAACAAGAAGGACTGAACGTCAAATTCATGGCACACAACTTTTTCGAAGAGCAACCAGTCAAAGACGCTGATATTTACTACTATCGCTGGACCTTACACAACTGGTCTGACAAGTACTGTCTCAAAGCGCTAAGAGCGCTGATACCAGCGTTGAAGAAGGGCGCGCGGCTATTGATCGTAGATACAGTCATGCCTCCTCCCGGAACTCTTCCCAATAATTTGGAACGAAAACTTAGGTACTTATACTCAGGTCTTGCATCCATCAGCGGCCATGACGCTAATCAGTTATTTAGGGGTATCGATCTGACCATGTTGGAAATTGGAAATGCCAAAGAACGCAGCCTAGATGAGTGGAAGACTCTGATACATGATGCAGATGCGAGATTCAAATTTTGTAATATGCATCATCCTCAGGGCTCGAATTTGGCGATTGTCGAAGCTATATGGGATGAGTAGATGCTAAATACTCCTGGTGTCCATTGGAGAAGCAATTGTAGTAGCACTAGTTTTTGTGTGAATCCACTAGCCAATCTGAAAGATAAGAGACATTGTTGCATTATTCAGCGTGTCATTGATAATTTAAAGATGCAATCATGGAACGGGAAGATGTGTCATAATCCTTAAGTAGCCATGCTTATCGATAACAAGGCTTGGCGTGGAGGCGACGCGTCGACGCGTCTGAATCAATTAACGGATAGCGTATCCAATCATCAACTCCACTTGCATCAACCTTCAATCGTTCTTGTGTTCAACTTTGCCTTTATCGTTTACTGCATAGCTCAAAATGGCGTCTAGACCAGAGATTAAGGAGGAGGATGAATCCGGTTTCTGCAAGTTCTTTCGCAATCTAGAAGAAAAGGACAATGAGACGGTGCGCATATTCGACCGTGGCGACTACTACAGCGCCCACGGCGAGGATGCCAAGTTCATTGCGAATACTGTAAGTTTGTTCGTGAAGGATTAGTGCATGATCAACAAATTGACATTGCTCCAGGTCTACAAAACCACAGCCGTAATCCGCAAGCTGGGACGAGAACCAGGACTCGAGTCCGTCACAATGACCGTCACCGTTTTCCGCAACTTCCTCCGAGACGCTCTATTTCGACTCAGCAAACGCATTGAGATTTGGCAGTCAACAGCCAAGCGCATGGACTGGAAAGTCGTCAAACAGGCATCACCCGGCAACCTACAAGATCTGGAGGATGAGCTGGGCGGTCAGATTGAGAGTGCTCCGATAATATTGGCGGTCAAGGTTTCGGCCAAGGCATCGGAGGCACGAAGGGTGGGTGTATGCTTTGCCGATGCAAGTGTACGGGAGTTGGGCGTTTCAGAGTTTCTTGACAATGATCTCTATTCCAACTTCGAGTCACTACTCATCCAACTGGGTGTGAAGGAGTGCCTGGTACAACTGGACTCAACAAAGAAGGATGTCGAGCTCAGCAAGCTCCGGACTATCGCCGACAACTGCGGATGTGCAGTGGCAGAGCGAGCAGCAGCCGATTTTGGCACAAAAGACATCGAGCAAGACTTGCCTCGGTTGCTCAAGGACGATCGTGCTGCTGGTTCGCTGCCTTTGACAGACCAGAAGTTGGCCATGGGCTCAGCTGCGTGTCTGATCCGGTACTTGGGTGTTATGTCTGATTCATCAAACTTTGGACAATATCAGCTCTACCAACACGACCTGTCACAATACATGAAGCTCGATGCGGCCGCGCTGAAAGCACTGAACCTCATGCCTGGACCACGAGATGGTGCTAAGAACATGAGTTTGTATGGTCTGCTCAATCACTGCAAAACACCAACCGGCAGTCGGTTACTGGCACAATGGCTCAAGCAGCCATTGATGAATATCAGCGAGATTGAACGACGGCAGCAGCTGGTTGAAGCGTTCGCCAATGATACAGAGCTGAGACAAACCATGCAAGAAGAGCACTTACGCTCAATACCTGACTTATACCGGTTAGCAAAGAAGTTCCAACGCAAGGCAGCAAATTTGGAAGACGTTGTGCGGGCATACCAGGTTGTCATTCGGTTACCAGGTTTCCTCAGCTCTCTCGAGGCAGTCATTGATGAGCAATACAAAGAGCCGCTCGATACAGAGTACACGGAGAAACTCCGCCAATATACCACAGCATTTGCCGGTCTGCAAGATATGGTGGAGACGACGGTTGACTTGGAGGCTCTCGACAATCATGAATTCATCATCAAGCCCGAGTTTGATGAATCACTAAGGACTATTCGAAAGCGCTTGGATAAGCTCAAGCGCGACATGGAATCTGAGCATATGCGTGTGGGCGACGACCTTAATCAAGATACAGAGAAGAAGCTTTTCCTTGAAAATCACAAAGTCAATGGCTGGTGCTTCCGTCTGACGCGCAATGAAGCAGGCTGCATTCGACAAAAGAAGCAGTACCAGGAAATCTCGACACAGAAGAACGGTGTCTACTTCACAACAAATACTCTGCAAGAAAAGCGCAGGGAGTTTGACCAGTTGTCTGAAAACTACAACCGCACACAAGCAGGTCTAGTCAACGAAGTCGTCTCGGTAGCTTCATCCTACGTCCCTGTCATCGAGAAGCTCGCCGCAGTGCTTGCACACCTCGATGTCATTGTAGCCTTTGCACATGTCTCCGTTCATGCGCCAACCTCGTACACAAGGCCCAAGATGCACCCACGAGGTACCGGCGATACCGTTCTCAAAGAAGCGCGACACCCATGTATGGAAATGCAAGACGACATTTCCTTCATAACAAACGACGTTTCCCTAGTCCGTGACAAGAGCGAATTCCTCATCATCACAGGACCCAACATGGGCGGTAAATCGACCTACATCCGCCAAATCGGCGTCATCGCTCTCATGGCCCAAATCGGATGCTTCGTCCCCTGTTCAGAAGCCGAACTCACCATCTTCGACTGCATACTCGCACGTGTGGGCGCCAGCGACAGCCAAATCAAAGGCGTATCTACCTTCATGGCCGAAATGCTCGAAACAGCAAATATCCTCAAATCCGCCACCAAGGAATCCCTCATCATCATCGACGAGCTGGGTCGCGGAACAAGTACGTACGATGGATTCGGACTGGCGTGGGCCATCTCCGAGTACATCATCAAGGAGATTGGGGCATTTGCCTTGTTTGCCACACATTTCCACGAACTGACCGCACTCACGGATACGTATCCGCAGGTCCAGAATCTGCACGTCGTAGCGCATATTTCCGAGGGCAGCAGCACCGCCGACGACGATGGCGATGTAGACATGGAGAATGCGGCTGCGCAGAAGAAACGCGAAGTCACGCTTCTCTACAAGGTAGAACCGGGTTTCTCTGACCAGTCTTTTGGTATTCACGTCGCGGAACTGGTGCGCTTCCCGCAAAAAGTCATCAATATGGCGAAGCGCAAGGCGGATGAGCTTGAAGACTTTTCTGGAAAGCATGAAGAGGGGTTTGTGCAGGCGAGTAAGGAGGAGGTCGAGGATGGGAGTCGCTTGCTGAAAGAGGTGCTGGTGGAGTGGAAAAAGGAGGTGGAGAGTAAGGGGTTGACGAAGAAGCAGCAGGTGGAGCGGATGAGGGAGTTGGTCAAGGGAAATGAGAAGTTGATGGCGAATGGGTTTTTCAAGAGCATTCAGGCGCTGTGAAGGGTGTGGTCCATGATAGGGTGAAAGCATAGCGAGCGAGAAAAGCAGACTGCTAATTTAATGAATGAACAAACAACCTTTCTTGACTGGACTTGATGCGATGTGATTGTGAACTGGTCATGGTATCATATAAGGATCTTTAGAGTCATGCTTCATCATAGGATGCAAGTGCTTCCACATAGAACATGTCCTACATCTCACCTCTTGAGCTCAGCAAATCGTCTCGACAGTTCATCGACGTCTGGTATCTTGCCGAGCCCATCCTCCTTCTTGGCCGGCTTCTTCGCATCGCTCTTTGCGATTTTGGCCGCCGCACTGCCTGGCAGCTTTAACCTGGGAGCGACATTATCTGTGCTTGGGCTGGGAGGCACGACTCGCAGCGGACTTTGGGGGCCAAGTTTCTTTGGTGTTGTAGCTTTGGCCAGGGCCTCTCTCTCCTCCGCCTTCTTACTTTTACTGGGGTCCGCATCGTCTGCAGTCAGTGGGTCTTCGAGCACTCCTTCAGCTCTTTCGGCGACTCCGCCCGAGGGTTCGTCGTCGTCTTCATCGTCTTCAGCCTCGTCCTCGCTCTTGGATGTGCCATAAGGCACGCCGTAGAATCTTGCAATCTCCGTCATGTAAGCCTCTACCAACTCTTCCTTTGGTGTTTCCACCCGCAGCTTCTTGATCACTCTTTCTGCAACACCCTCGCCCTCCATACTGGCTATGGCGACATCCTTGCCAAATTTATCCACGAGCAGCGCCCGGACCGTCTGCAGCTCCTTGATCTCCGTGCGCGGCGCAGCGTATATTATGCTGCGGACGGCCTCCTCCAATGCGGGGTCGAGCAGCGTCGCCGACGACGAAGCCGCCGAGGTCGTGTTTGAAGACGAGATCTGGTTTTCGAGGAGCTGGGAGCGGGCAAGCAAGAGTTCGCAGTAGAGTTCGAGGATCTCATGCAGCTCGGTGGTGATGTCTGTGCGAATAATGTTTTCTACGCGTATCCTTGCGGATTGGACTTTGCCGACCTAGTGGGAAGGGGGGATCAGGTCAGCAGGTGGTGGGTGATGGGTGGTATGCGCGCGGTCACTTGCGCGGTCTTTTTCATTGCGATGAAAAGCAAAGGAAATACGGGCACGTTGCCATGCGTACCTCGATGAGCTGCGCCATCTCCCGCCTTTGCTGCTTTACTTTTGCGCTGTCTTTTTGCTGCACCATGCGCAGTCGCGATATAGACAGCTTGAGCTGTATCTTGAGCTTCGCCTACCCCTCATTAGCCTTCCCGGGGTGCTGCTGCCTTGAAGCGTGTCGCCAAACCGTACAACTAAAGATACTGGAGGCGCCATTGTGTGTATATGTGTGTAGTTGTGGTGCTTGGAGACGGCGTCGTTGTTGTCTGTGGTGGGGCGTGCGTGGGGTAATGGCGGCTGTCCATGTACGTAAGGTGAAGCTACAGGTCGGGCTGGGAACTGGACGCAGACGCGGAACGCTGGGCCGGGGCGACACGCGGCCAAGGTTCCAACGGCTTGGGCTCCCCCTGCACGCCACAACCCCCGTCCAACGACTATCGCCATCCTCCCTAAATCCCCCAAAGCGGCATACCCGCGACACGCCTACGCATTTCTCTGTAGGATTGGCAGGATCGCCAGGAAAATTAGAATTGCTAGGATCACGTACTCAACTACGAGTCATTCTTCTTGGCGCCATTGCACATCTTGCAAGCTTCAAATCATCAGTCATCCCCTTTGCCTTTGTGCAATATACAATACACAATACACAACCCGTCTATTCACAGGGACTCGACATTCGAATCATGGTAAACTTCTGTTCTTGTCTCTGCAGGCCATGAGGGGCAACTTTTCCGACCCTATCATACGAGGCCAGCTCCGAGGAACATAGCAGATCCACTACTTTGAAGAGCTTTTACCCTGGATCCTACAATAATGCCAAGGCCGCGCCTCCTCCTTGCCTATCAACGATATTTCCATTGGACACAGACCGACAAGAAGCGCGCAACAACGGAAGGAGTAGCGAATAGCCAGTCTCCTTACGGCGGGTATGGCGCCTAATTCCTACCGAATCCGTCTGGACAACGGTCTAACATGACTACTGTTGATATCCTTACTTGTTTAGTCAACGACAACATAAACGCACCGCTTTATCAACGCTAACGATTCACTGATTGTGCTGCAACTGAATCATGAATAGCCAAAACCTGGTGTCGATCATGAAGACCGGCCAATGCAAAATGGGTAGAAATGGGTCTTCGCCCTTCCACAATGGCGACAGATTTTCACAAATTATTTTGGCTCTGCTTGAAATTCATCGAGTAATCATTATACTTCTCACTACTCCGCGGGTGATCATCCTACTAGAAACGCTACTATCATGGGCCGTGCCGCTTTTCAGCTAGGGAACGGGAGGGTCAATGTGGACGCTTCCACGCCACCACGCCACCGCACACTCATTCTCGATCTCGGTGACGTGCTCTTTCATTACTCTTCTCGCTATCTCACAGCCCTTTCTCGTCAAGAATTCCAGGCAGTTCTTCTGACTCCCACATGGGCCGAGCTTGATCGCGGTCACATTGGCGAGGACGAAGCTCTCGCAAAGATAGGCAAAGATCTGTCCCTAAACCCAATAGCAATAAAGGAAGGTTTGACACAATGCCGCAAAACCCTTTGTGTAGACAAGGATCTCATCGATGAGATTACAAAGATCAAGAAAGAGATGGATGGGCACCTCAAGGTCTACGCCATGAGTAACATCTCCAAGCACGACTTTGCACATCTCAAGACTGTGCTGTCTGACTGGAGTATGTTTGATGGCGAATTTACGTCGTGTGACGCTGGCATGGCCAAGCCCGAGCTCAACTTTTACAAACACGTCCTTGATACAATCGGCGTCAGTGACCCGTCATCGGCCATTTTCGTCGACGACAAAATCATCAACGTCACTGCAGCACGCTCCTTTGGAATTCAGGGCATCGTCTTCAAATCAGCACCAGCTCTCCTCCGCCAATTGCGAAACACGCTCTTCGACCCTGTCGTCCGGGCACGCAAGTATATGGCCGACAACGCACACAAACACACTTCACACATAGAAGACGGTACAGAGTTCCCTGAACGATTCTCTCAGTTTCTCATACAATGGGAACTCAAAGAAACCTCATGGCTCACCCTATCCGTCCCCGGTGCCTCAGAGGCCCAAATCAAAGCCGACATCCAAAAAGCTTCTTCCGAAGCAAGAATCTGGAACTACTTCAACGGCACCCCCGTAGGCACAACAAAAACATGTAAGTTCCCACCCTCTACCTCCCCTCTCCTGAGCCCCCCCAAATCTAAATAAATCTACCCTCACAGTCCCCGACGACGTCGACGACACATCCATGGCCCTCCTCGCCTTCTCCCCACCCCGCTCCTCCGCCAACCCCATCCTCGACCTCATGGCCAAATGCCGTCACACTAGAGACAACCTCGTACGAACCTACTTCGACCCCAACCGGCCCGGGCTCTGCCCTTTTGTGCTGGTAAACGTAATCCGCGTCTTTTACCACTACAACCGCGGCAGCGAAGTAAAACCCGAACTCGAATACGTCACCCGTATCCTGCTTAACCGCGCCTACGTAAATGGTAGCGCAGTTTATAACTCCGCAGAACCGTTTTTGTACTTTATGGCCTGTCTGGTTGATGCGAATCAGAGTCAGCCTGAGATTCAAGCCCTGAGAGAGCCGTTGGCGATGGCGCTGCGAGAAAGGGTCGGGCAGAAAGATGATTCGTTTGCCGTTGCGGCAAGGGTGCTGTCGTGTCAGAAGTTGGGGGTTTGGGCCCAGTCCGATATTGAGTATCTCAAGGAGCTGCAGGAGTGCGATGGAGGCTGGGAAATTGGCTGGGTGTGCAGGTTTGGAAGGTCGCAGAAGAAGATTGGAAATCGGGGTGTGCCTACGGCGTTTGCTATCAAGGCGCTTGAGCATGAGTACCGGATTCAGGGCGAACCGTGATGAACTTTTGGATGAACCTTGAAGTTTCTTTTTTCTGTTTTGTTTTTATGAGCACATGGAGGAAAGGGGGGAACATATGTTACTGTCGCTAATGATACACGCTGCGCTCTTCATGAAATGAATTTGTTGCTATGGGATTCATATAACTTGATATCACTGTGCTACTTGAACGCTGCAATGACTACGTACGTGGGAAGCTACATTCAATCACCCTGGCTCACTCTCTCCACCATAACCGCCTCCTGCTTCTCATTCATGTGCGCAAAACTCCTGTACCTCTGCTCTTCATCCGACTTGGTGCTCCTGATGACCTGCCTATTTTCCTTGTTTAGACCCATGCAGATTCTTGGCTTCTCGAAGAACATCGTATCAATCTGCTCGAGCGTCCTTCCAGACGTCTCCACGCCAAAGAAGTATGTAAGCGGTACAAAGGACGCGCAAACAGCAGCCCAGACCCAGAAGTAGTGGCCCTTGATGTTGTCGAGACCAATGGGTGTCACCATGACGACGACAAAGTTAGACATCCAGTGCGAGAAGACACCCACAGCCGTAGCCTTGTTACGAACGCGAAGAGGCTGGATTTCGGCAGAGTAGGACCACGATACGGGCAAGATGCCAAGCGTGAAGCAATCCAAGTACAGGAATATAAATGCCACTGCGGCTGCTGCGCTCGAGAAGCTGTTCTTGGCCAGACAACCAGCGATTATGGCCATGCAGGCTGCACAACCAGCCGAAGATCCCATGACTGACCAGCGCCGCCCAATCTTGTCGATATAAAAGTATGGAGGCCAAGAGAAAACTGCGTATTGACTAAAGGCAACGGACGCGAGGATGAGAGCCATGCTCGGCGTGTAGTCGAGATATTCTTGGAAGATGTAGGCGAGGTAGTAGCAGAGAGCCTGTGCCCAAGTCAGTATCTAGGTGTAAAACTCAAGCAAAAGAGAACTTACATTAATGCCCGACCACTGGTTCATCATGTACGGGCCCATGCCGAGAAGGACACGATGCAAGTTTCGAGTCTTGGTGGCATTGCTGAAGACTTCACCCCAGGTGGGCTCCTCCTCGCTGCTCTCGGCCTCAATCGCATCGAGAATCTCTTGTAGCTGTCCCTGAACTTCTTCATCATCGAGAGGCTTGTCAAGCAACCGACTGATAGTATGCTTAGCCTATCTACAGCGTCAGTAATAACACTTTGGTGCATATTGATTGGACTTGCCTCCTCGATTTGACCACGAGATGCCAGCCATCGCGGTGTCTCGCATAGGAACGGACAGAGCGCCAGGACCATGAGCGAGAACAAAATCTGGCAAGCAACAGGGAAGCGCCATTGCAGCGAGCTATTGGCATACAGTGTCGCGAAACATAGCCAAGAAGCAATCGCAACACCAATGATGATGAGAGCAGACTGGACAACCAGTAACGCACCACGGTTGTGCGCAGGTAGTGTTTCTGACTGCAGAATTGGCACTGCAACCGTCGAGAGCCCGACACCGATACCGCCAATGATGCGAGCGACGAACATTTGCCTATAGAGAAGTATGAAATGTCAGTACGTTTCTCTTTTATCCTGAAAAGGGGATTTGCTAACCAATACTCAAAGCTAGCAGTCTGTATAGCAGCTCCCACAACGACGATAAGATTGGCAAGAATAATCGACCGCTTCCGCCCAATCTTCTCTCCATACACAAACGCAACAACAGCACCAAGCGCGCATCCTATATCGTAGATGGCTGTCACAAGCCCCGTCATCGTAGGATTCGGATTACCCAGCGTATCCTTGAAGCGTTGGCCGCCGAGGATACCCCCAAAAAGACCCTGATCATCTAGCCAAAGTGTCAGATTCCGATTACTTGGACGGTTTACGTGTTACAGCGTGCACACTCACATCCAAAGAGCAAAAAGTCCAGCCCCGAGGTCAAAAGAATGACAGTAATAAGGCTCTTGCCCCTAAACTCTGTAAAACCCATCCTGAAAAGAAAAAATTGCTCTATACACCCGCTGCTGTGCAAAGAGTAGTTCACAATGGTGTTGATACAAATATTGTGGGACACCCCCCAATCAACACATCCACCCCTCCTCTTTTATATACTCATTGATACCCGCATTGATGTGCACCCGGTTTTTCCTTTACAGGCCTAATGCATTTTGCATCTCCAGGACGATCATAGTAGTGTTTGGATGCCCTTGATGGATGGTGGTAGTCTAAGGCCCGGGGTAAATGTGGGGAACTGTGGAGAAAAAAGTTGCTATGGAACGGCTGTCTTTTGCGGGGGAAAGGGAATGTCGTATGGGATCCTAGCTAGAAAATCAAGATTGTGGTTGTATTGGCGGACTGGGCGTTGTGCGGGGTTGCCAGATTGGGGAATGCCGTGTTGGATGTAAGGAAGGTTCGTCGGCAATGCAGCGCCTATGTACGGTAGTCACGTTTGCGTTTTCTTAGTCATGGATGGTTTGTAAGTTGGCTTTTATGACTTGTAGGTATTGGCGTTGAGCGTGTGGTGTATGATCATTACAACGAGCATCTTGCAAAAGATGATAGGACTTTCATGTGGCAGCAGCACCACAGGCGATGGTGTGTTCACAACACCAAGGCTGTCGAGTGGAGTCTCGCAGAAGTGACGGGGGAAGTCGGCTAGACTTAGCCCGAGCGAACAAGCGATCTTAGCGGGCCTTTGCATGTGCTTGAGCCGTGGTCCTAAGGGCCCGCCTTGTGTCTCATTTGTTCCAAATACTCGTCCCACTGGATGCACGTAAACACACCAATCGGCCTACCTCTCGTATTTCTTGAAGGTTGATTTTATTTTTTCATCACTGCATGTGAAACTCATAGTAGTATCGTAACGATGTTGTGGTGTTCAGTGGATATAATGTAGGTGGAGGCGGTTGCCTGGCGAACCTCAAAGGTTGTCGACGATTTAAACTGCACGATAAACTCAATACTAACAGGGGGAAAAGCCATGCACACATAAGCCTCCAACAAGGTACACTGCGATCCCCGAGTATACTTTCGTTCTCCAACCCATCCGGATCCGCTTAGTGTATCTCCAATCTGACCCCAACTTCCGCAGAACCCCTCCATCTACTCCAACGCGTGTAACATCTCCCTAGTCGCACTCAGACTCTTACTGTCGCCGTAAATGGCGGCAATAAGGCTTCCATCGAGCTTTGGAAACTCGCGTTGGAGAATCTCGACATTTTCGTCGTCATCGTCTTTTCTTCCTGCCGCTTCATAGCTCTGCATGACCTCGATCTGGTGAGAGCGGTCTTGCCCAGTAGGGAGCGCCATTTCCGTGGCTGTGCGGCGGGGTGGCAGACCAGGTGGTACCTCTCCTTGAGTAGTATTGGATGTCTGACCCTGGTAGGGTTGCTGTGGTGTGTCTTGTTGATAGTATGAGTGTTGAGAAGTCTCCTGAGGGGTAGTCTGGGCGTAAGGGTTGTGAGATTGGGTTTGGCCGGTCTCTTGGGCCCATGGAGATGTATCATGCTGCTGAGGAGGATGTTGTCCTAGAGGATTTGGTGGCATTTGTTGAGAGTATGGGTTGTGAGACTGATTTTGATAGGTTTGGTACGGGTTTTGGCTCTGGTAGCTTTGCTGCTGCTGACTAGGCTGGTCTTGCCATGGGTTGTCGGTGTTATGCGAAGCCATATTTATGATGCTGCGGATTTGGAGGGTGACTGCGGAGATCTCGGGATGCTACAAATACGTACGTCTCGGAGAAGTGGCTGTAAAAACTGGGTATCTTTGAGGCTGAGGGGTGTTGACGAGTGGTGAAGGCGCAGTCGATGATGACGTATGACTGGTCTGTGCACGTGCCTCACAGCCCCGCTCCAGGCGTCGGCGTGTAGAATATTGCTGACACAGAATGGAGCCATCGTTTATAACATTCATAGATGTAAACAGACACGTGATAATTCTCCATAAATGGCGTATAGCTGTCGTTGCTCAATTGTTAGTCAGAAATACTCGACCCTTGTCGCGTCTGATAAGAATTGCATACTTTGCGATACTTTTGTGCTAACAGGAAGTCACAAGAGTGCTGAAATCAAGGATGATGTATTTAAATACTTACTAGAAAACACCCAGGGTAGCTCTTTGAAGTAAAACTCCTGTCGAGATTATCAAGGCCTGAATACTTCTGCAAAGACCTGAAAATTCCATTACACTCATCCCTCACTAAACATTTTCGTAGACCTCATCACGATCTGGTGTAATCCAAAATTGCAACCTAAGTCAGAACAAGAATTCCCTAGCCTTCTTCGTTCCGCTGTTTCCTTGTTCTCCTAAAGCAAACCTTCATCCCAAACTTCTCCCATGTTCTAGCAAATACATCAAGTAGACCGTTATTTGCTCCAACGATTGCTTCCCAAAGAGTATCGTGATATGCTTGTTATGTGCTGGCAAACCAGATGCCACTCGTTTTCCAATTTTCGATTGATAGGTGAAAACTTGTCTTCCTAATGACATCTCAAGGGGGAGTTTAGGGTCTTCAATCTATGATCAGTTATGATACAGCTACACAAGTGGTGACAAAGCAGCTGTGCTAGAAACCACAGAGTACTTGTTCTAGATTCTTCCTCCTCATTTGAAACAAAATTGTCATGTAATCCTAGTTTCATTCCTCAGCTTCTCTGGTTTGGAGAAAATTTTGCTTTTTGTAGTTGCAGCAATCCGAAGTTTGACAGCAACGATCTTGCACTAAAAACAAATCAACGTATTTGCGCAACCACATTGACTATACACAAACGCAGTCAGAAACTTTACAGAAATGGCATGATTAGAATAAATAAAAGGATGAACTAATCCCGCCCAAAGTATACACATCAGCATTCCTATATACCCTGCGACGAAACACCACCGCGTATATCTACGAGTAAGTGAACTCCCAAAGTATCTTCCGCACTTGAAAATCTTTCTAACGTCGAGATAGAATGTGCAGTTGGACATTAAGAAACTCGATCACGGCCAAAATCATGCAGATACATCTTGGTCTCACGGAGTACATTCTCATGAACTAGAAGACTGCCACCAACGCATACGGCAGCCACTGACCACCTATACGCCGGCCCAGATAAATGCCATGAAATGAGAAGATAATAAGCAAACATATAACTGAATGACCTCTCTCTCGGTATGTCACGGATACCTCTACGGCGAGTACATCCCGCGGACGGTACAAGTCAAAGAAACGACAACTGGAAAGAAGACCCAAAACTGTAGCCTCGTCTGGGTCAATCCGGCTCTCATAGGAGCCACGGACCAAATGATCCAACGTATATATGCAAGAACAGTACAGCGATACATTATTGTACGCAGCAAGATACCGCATCTATACCGGGTGTCATCAACACCCACATATCAGCCGTCAGTCAAGCGCTCAAGATAGGAGTTCACCTTCCCCCGTCGATCTACACGTGTCCGGAATATCCTACAAATCGAGTACCCGGCACGACGACTCAATCACCTGAGCCGACACACTTTCGATCATATCGAAAAGCATCAACGCCAAGGAACTTGACTTTTGCTCTTCTCTCACACCTTCTACAAACACTTCAAGCGGGTTGGCGTCTGAATTCTTTTTATCATGTCCTCCAGACGGAAAACCCCTAGCTCATCTCGATTCTCGGGCCGCCGACGAGACCGAACCGGAAGCGTATAAACCCACAAGACTCTTTGCATATAGACCGTCCCAATCAACCTCAACATGCTCTCTTGTCCCCATATCACTCCATATATACACACTCTCCGAGAAGCAAGGCATGGACACAATATTCAAGCCGCTAATTCTATAGATCTTTGGCGTTGAAGCTACTACCTTGGTGCAGTAGCAGTCGAAGGGTCAGTGAGTGCCACTACTGGTGATTGCGATTCCTTCAGGTGGTGAGGTATCTTAGTGGACGTCTGTATTCGAGGTATTGATACTGGACATGAACCTGATCGCCTCCACCATCAGCCTTCAGAACACATCCAGGTCTTCCCCGAAGACTCAACACACGAACAAACTTACAACTCACGGCAGTCTTATATCCCCAGATGAACGACTATTCTCTGAGATACGTTCCACCTGACGGCGACGACTACGCAAAGCACAATCGTACCTTGTTTCACTGAGCGATCAGACGCGCCTGAGCCTCTCCTTCCGCTGATCACCGGTTGGTGTCAGGTTCGAGCGAAAAGGTGATTGTATGGTCTGCGGGAGCCCTCCCTTCCCAGCTTCTTCTATATAGCGCCCTTCCCATGCTGCATTTACTTCAAGTGCTATTCGGAAAACAATCTATCAAGCATGTCGAAACCGGAGAAAAGAAAGAATGAGAGGTTGTACGTGTGTGCGAGATGAGCTTGTCGAGAGACTTGGATCGGAGATAAAGTTGTTGATGAAAAAAGCAGGAGAACAGAAGATGAAGGGTGGAGAGGGGGAAGGTGGTGGTGGGTAATGACACATGGTTGTGTGAGAGGAGTGGGTGTACAACTAGAGATTGGGGAAACAGGAAGGGTGGGTGCATAACTAGAGATTGAGAGAGACGAAGAGTGGGCATACGACTACGGATTGGGAATACAAGAAAGATGGGTATACAACTTCAATTTCGGGAACAGGGAGACATGATCAACAATTTGGAGTGGTTGGTTCCTTCCTGTATACTTATATAAGATTTGGGCTTGATGGCGAAACGGAAATATGGGAGGGGGGAGCAATGGCGGTATCTACGTTCTCAACATAGAGTTGTAAATGTGTTGGGGTTTTGGATATTTCTAGGGCTTTTAGGATGAGGAGAATATGCACTTATCTACAGGGAGTGTGGAAGAAGACAAGAAAGACTACTTCGTCTTCCAAAGGTCATGGGCACCACACAAGCAAGCATTAAAGACAGTGTACAAAATCCCTGTCAAATCAATATAATCTAGAATTCGCAAAAAAAACCCAATCTACTCCCAGAATAAGATCCCTGGTCCTGGCATTGAAACACACACGCATCTCCCACCCTCTAATACTTCACACTCCCATAATCACTCTCTGAAACCTCCGAGAACCTCCTCTCCGCACCAACGACCCCTCCGTCGTAAGAGCGCGCAGCACTGCCCCCATCCTCCCTACCATACCCCGTATATTCAGAAACGAACCCGTCATATTTATCAGATCCATACTCCGTATAATCCCCACTCACACTGGATTGTGCAGCTGCTGCAATTGCCATCTCCGCGTTATGCGCTGCCGTATTTCCATTCAGAAAAGCGGCTGCGTCGCGCGCATCGCTTACAGGGCTACCTCGAGACGCTACAGATGCTCTATCTGACCCGGCCATGAGCGTCACGATGCGGTTCGAGACACCATCTGGATTCGTTGCATCTTCCAGCTGGGCATTCGCGACGCGGAGCTGTTTTGCTTTCTTCCTGGTGTCGTAGTAGAGTTTTGCAAGGCCGATGAGGAGGACGAAGATGACGACTGCGGAGACGGCGCTTCCTGCGATGACGGCTGTGTTGGGCGTACTTTGGGGGGTTGATAAAATTGCAGCTACGGGAGAAGAAGATGGGGTTGGCGATGGAGTTTCTTGGCTGGTTGAGTGTGTTGGTGCAGGTACGAAACTTATTTCCGCAGAAGTAGCTGAACTGGTTGGGTCGGGTGTCGCGCTTGGTGCTGTAGTGGTGCTAGGAGTACCACTGGCAAGTGTATTACCACCTGTTGTACTTGGAGGATGCTGTGATGAACTCGATGCACGCGGTTTCATAAACGGGGTCCATTCCTTAGGAATATCTGCTAGAGTCTCTCCTATCTGCTTGCAACCGTCTTTGTACTGCTTTATAAAAGCTATGTCAGACTCGACTTAGTTTCCCACTCTATAAACGTAGTAGTTGCAAACTCACCTCTCTTATCGCCGTCGCCTTTACACTCTTGAAGTACACAATGCGCAGAGAAATAGTCGTTGTGGCCCAGAAACCGTGTTTTGGCACAGACACAGCGGAAGTAGCCCGACTCTAGAGCGGCGCTGTCGCAGCCAAGCTCTTCGCTGTCAGGTGGTGCTTTGTCTCTCGCAACTTGCTGGCATTTTTTGGATATCTGGCTGGGTTAGTTGGGATGTCGGTTTGAAGGCGCAAGAACATCTTACAAGACAAGGTACAGAATCTGCTACAGTCGAAGATGCAGTAGTCGAAGCGGCAAGACTTGGAGAAGAAGGAGAAGGAGAAGGAGAGTTAGCCACCGGAGGCGGGTTGTATTCACGCAGAATGTTGTTGACTCTGATGTTCATGTTAAACTGCTGTATATTGTGGAGGTCTCAAGTTCTTGCTGAAATAGAAAAGTATTCAATGACCAACATGTTAGTCATAGATAGCAGCGTTGGATAGGTCAGAAGACGAAATTGAAGACGGAGAGCCGATATTGCAGACGGACGTCGAGTGCGCCTTGGAAAGATGTACCGCAAATTGTATCTGCAAAGCCAGAGTAAAGAATCAAACAGTAACGGAAAGTAAGGACAGTATTCAAAGGGTATCAAAGGAGTGTCTATTATCCATTACGTAGGCGTCGTGCTGTGGTTTGTGCAATCTCATGAAGCGTGTTGGCGTGAATATCGGCAACTAAATTCACCGGGGAGGGTATTGCACTGGCTCAAACGAGACAGTCTTGTTCAAGTTGCCGTACTCGGGCTTTGAACAAACGTCTGCGAGCAACTGTTTGTAGTCTAGAATGGCAGAGTCAGATGACGAGTCGTTCGCAATTGGGGGTTCATGTTGACGGCTTACTGGCAACTGCTCCGAGAGTGCATGCCTTCTTGCCTGGTTCACCGTCGAGGCATGGCTGCACGGTTTTGACATATCTGTCGACATCGTCTTGCTCCAAGTTACATATACAGACTAGGTTGCCAGGCGCGCAGCCGTCAAAGTAGCCGTCGGTAAGACATTCGTTCTGTTCGTCTTGGTTAGCCCATAGCTCGGCGTGAGCGTGACGTGCATCGTACCGCGCCACACGTAGGCAGCTTGTTGGTGTAGTTTGTCGGCACCGACCAGACTGTAGGGAGGAGGGACACAATGGCGACAATCGAACCGCTGATTATCATGGTGTTGGGTGGCGACGGCGGAGTGCGTACGGTTGCGGAAGAGGTGGAGAGCTGGGCCAAGATGTCGATATGTAGAAATCACGAGAAGTGCAGGTGAGCGTCCAAGCGCAGACTAGACCAGCCTTCGACCAGACGACATTGATTTCTGGGTGCAGATCGCTGCTTCTTTATTTGTTTGTGCATGGCGCAGACAAGGGTAGCGTTGTTTTCTAGGGTGGTGGATCGATTCCGTCCCACAGGTCACACGGCCGCTGATCAGCCCCGACGAAACACAGCAGGCGGGGGACAGATTCCAAACGCGCGGCGGCGTCAATGGCACCAAACTCAGAACAAGCGTTCCTCACAAAGGGTCAAGTCTGGAGCTGGAGCGCTGATGCGGCTGCAATTTGGTTTCCGCTGCGGGGTCCCCCGGGTGCCCCAAGCCAAGGGCAACCATGTTCATGCCGCATACCTGAGGCGACACGCCCTGTGGCTGGACACAACCAAGCTAGTTTTGGATAGAGAGGCTGACCTCCTGCTCTTGTAGCACATTCATGATGCAATGTAAATCACAATACCAGCAGCCTCGTCGCATCTTGGGACTCGTATGATTGATTATTACTCTACGCCATTGCCGCATGGCATCGTGTCGCGGATAGATTACCATCGGAACAAAACAAAGCCTCCAGTCTCCGCCCCTTCTTCCCAACGCCCCTGCGCATGTACAATCACGCCCGTCATGCGCCCGGCATTTCTGACCTGCCCGAATACCTTGGGCCAGTCTGTTGCCTCACTCCAATACTCTTGTTCCTAGTGCTGAGCCCTCATGCCCGCAGGCCTAGAACAAGCAGTCCAAACAACAACAACACGCCAGACCCGCGCACAATCCAGCAAAGAGCCCGCCACCTCCGCCATCATGCCTCCTATCGTCCTGGTAATATCCACCGGGTGGAGGCGGTCCCTGTTGGTATTGCATCTGCTGTCCACCATACTGTCCTTGAGGAGGGCCGTACTGGCCCTGTGGCGGACCGTACGGTCCTGGTTGGCCTTGCTGATAAGGGTTCGGGCTTCCGCCGTAGTAATCAGGGGCACCGCCACCTTGGTTGTAGTATGAGGGTTGCATGCCTCCAGGGGCAGGACCAGCGTCGTAGTGAACAGGCGCTGGATTCTGAGGGTATTGAGGCGGTGCGCCTTGGTCCTGCGTTGGGCGTTAATATGCTGCGCTCATTGTGCCAAACAGGAATGGCGACGGCAGTGCGCGCCACAGGAGAGTGGAATGGCAACCGCCCATCGTTCAACCAAGGTTAAGGACACGTACATATGGTTTGGACATGTTGGCGGTTTGTGAAAGAAGTTGTCAAGTTTGTAGTGTAGAAGCGAAAGAGTCACCAGTTAAGAGGCAAATCTTAGAAGGAGGTCGCTGCACGCGTTCCGCGGCAAAGCTGGGCAATGTCTGGTTCGTTGTCGATCGACTGTTTGTATCACCTATGCTGTCCCGGTCGGTGTTGTGGCGTCAAAGACAATGTCAATCGAAAGGAAATGAGTGAGCGAAGTGTAAGTGTGTAGAAGATGTATTAAAAATGAGCGACTATTCGGATAATAGGTGAACCTGAGTGCCGAGTTGATCACACATCAGTTGTCGCGGCGTACGAAGGAGGGTGGCTGAGCTTGCGTGGCGGATAGTCTAAGCCACCTTTGTCATAGTGTGGACCGTATTCACCCTCTCAGCGTAAACCGCCTCCGACCTTCCAAGGCGCGTGGCACCTTGTCATGCGCCACGCTGCGGATACTCAACATCAATACGGTAATCTTTGCGTACACGGGATGCACGGCGTCTGGTGCAAATATACGCATCAACGCACCTGCAAAGCACAGATCCCCAGACAGTCACGAGGACACGGCAAATCTCAACAGTCCGGGCGTACATTGAACGAAACTAAGCTTACAAGCTGCTCAATACATAGGCAATACAAGTCACAGTCACAAAATAACATGGGGCTATCTAGTAGCAGGCGCAAAGTATACAAACCTTGAGTATCGGGTGTTTCGCATCGGGTTTGGGAAGGGCGTCGGGAAATAGCGGGAAGCTGAAATCGAACGGGGGGAATCGAAGAGGGAAAGTGAGGTTGGAAGACTTCGAGGTGCTACGGACCGACCGAATAGTGTACAGGAGGCAAGGAACTCGAACCGCATCGATGTCGACCGATCGACCGAAACAAGGCGAGAAGACCGAACCGAATGGTAATCGCCGTGACCGTTCGCCAAAGAAGATCCGAATCGAGCTTTTTTCGACTGCTGAATGCATTAATGTCGTGGCAGGACATAGACGTAACTCTAGCCTCCACTCGGAGAAACAAAACATGATCCCAGAAACCATTATCCGCTCAACAAAAACACTGTGCAGGTACCAATTTCGAGCACGCGCGTCAATACTAGCCTTGTGCACACAGCGGCAGTAATCCGGATACTGCCTGCTGGAGGGTTGCCAGCTCATGGCTTACTCAGCTACGTCCAGGTCGTCATGAGCCGCAGGCGGAGGAGATTCGACTGCGATGGTGATTAGACCGGTTTGTCGTCAAGGGCATCGGATGTCTCACTCTTTCGGGGTTCAGCAGGCGGCTCAGCCTCGCGCTCACGTTCGCGCCTCTCTTCGCGGTCTCCACGATCACGGTCGCCTCGGTCGTCCTCACGGTCGCGGACATCCTTCATCTCGCGGTCCCCGTCAATGGGGCTCCTTGATCGGTCACGGTCGCGGCGGTCGTAGTCGCGTTCGCGGCGGTCATCCTTGCGAGGGGATGCACCGCGTTCACGGCGTGGGGAAGTGCTGCGACGGCGTGGAGAGCGCACTCCACGGTCTGCACGATCACCGCGGTCGGAACGGTCGCCTCGGTCACCGCCACGCTCAGAGCGCTCACCACGGGGGCGGTCACGTCCGGAATCGAAGCGCCATGATGCCGAGGGAGGAGTACGTGCCCACTGTGTCTTGTTAGATTCAATTGCGTCCGTAGTAGCCTCCTAAACATACCTCAATCTTCAACAAGTCGTCGCGGCCGATGCGCTTGTTGTGCATCTCGTGGTACGCATCATCGGCATCCCGGCGAGACTCGTATTCGACGAAGGCGAAGCTGCTGTTCTGTTAGAGCCTGGGAAGGTGGCTGGGGTGGAGGGCCAACTCACAGCCTAGACGAAGCCGAACGGGGAGCCGGAATGTCGCAACGGACAAGGCGACCATAGCTTGAATGTTGTCAGAATAGTTTCGGGAAGGCGCTTTATGCGTGATGAAACCTGGTGCAGGCGCTGCTTACGCGAGCAAGAAAGCGGGAACGCGCGAGGGAGCAGTCGCAACAGCAGCGGAGCGTGAACAGCAAGGAGATGCAGGATCGATGGTTATGATGGAGGAGGAAGATGCGAGGGCGATCGAGTTGGGACGAGGCGTTGGGAGACATACCGTTCGAACTCGTAGGCAAGGTCGCGAGCGCGTGTTCCGTGGCCGAAGCCGGTGACGTAGAGCGTTGTGCCGCCGCCGCGAGACATGCTTGCAATCTGGATATCGGTGTCGCGTATACGTCCAAGTGGTGCGAGGGTTGCGATTAAGAGGTGGGTGGTCGGCTTTGGGGTATGTGGGTGTTGATGGAAGATTCCAAGGCGGACAAAAAGACCTCGAGGTAGCTGCAGCAAACGCTTGGGCGGGCGCTATGACCATATTCTTGGCAGCCTCATTCCGTCGACGTCAAGTTTTCCATCGAAGGAACGGCTCGTCATCAGGCTCTTCCCATTGGCGCATTATCATTTGGAAGCACGGCACGGCCTTGTGCAGCATGTGTACCTTTGGCACATGTTTGCCATTCTCAGGTTGCATATACAAGAAAATCCAGGAAAAAAGCAAATCACGCAACGTGACTGTGCACCGACATTCATGTGGACATTTGTACGTCTATTTACAGAATATACATATACATTATACAATAAAATGTTGTACATGGACTAAGAGGATATTTCCCCATATGGCGCTCCATCGAGCTTGAAGTAACCAGGTTGGAGTGTCTGGAAGACGCCCGTGGGGTCATAATTGGCCGCAATGTCTTGCAGCCTCTGCTTGTTGTCTGCTCCATAGCTAGCAATGGCATCTTGGTAGGGTGATGCATAGTTCATGTAAATGAAGTCACTGTAGAGCCCCCTCTCATCCGCTTCAGCAGTAAGACGCTCCATCAGGCTATTGGCAAATGCCATGATGCGCCTGTTATCAGCAACGTTTGTCCACATAATGGCAAGGTTGCTGATGCAGATGGGACCGTCATCGGGATTGAGGCCCCGTGGATTGCCGCCATTCTGTTGCATTTTCCGCATAGCTGGAACGGTGATTGCTTGGAATGACAGCACGGGCAGGACCCCGGCGGCGTCTGCAATTGCCGGCACCATATCGAAGAATATGTCAATGAAAGTCTTGAAGATATCTTTATCCACTTTGAAGGTGATATCCCAATAAGTCTCCTGTATGCCATCGGGGGTCCCCGCGCCAAGCTGGTTCGCCAACTTTGACATGTTGGCAACAGAGGTCTGGTCAAATATTGCTGGAATGGCCTTCCATTCGTCGAAAACAGGAGGCCAAGGGGTCGGGTCGGAGTATTCAAGGTCCGCTGCTGCAATCTTTGTACCGTTCTGCAGCGCGAATGAGACAATTTGAGCCTGCTTAGTATCTTTTCCAGCGTTGATCACAAAGTTGTAGTAGGCTTGATACAGCTTATCCCACTGGTCTTCGGTGTGAGCACGCTGCCCACCCCACATTGGACCTTGAAGAAATGTCCTTGTGTTGAATTGTGTGACAATGCCAAAATTGTTGCCGCCGCCACGAAGAGCCCAGTAGAGATCGGGATATTCCTCAGCGCTTGCAGTAACGATTTCACCCGACGCTGTTACTACTTCGAACGATTCAACATTATCACAAGCCCATCCGTAGGCGTTGGAATAGTGAGAGATCCCTCCTCCAAGGGTCAATCCAGAAACTCCGACCGAGGATATCTAATTGTTGTCAGACATTCGGGATCCTTTCAATAAAATCAAGACGGGGAAGACCATGAAAAGGAATTTGGAAACATACCCTACCACCAATAACTTCTCGTCCATACTGCTCAATCCATGGGTATACATCGCCCCAGGTGTTACCTGGCCCAATGGAAGCTACACTATGATCTGGCGACAAGGACTTTTGATTGAGCTTCTGAAGCGCAATTGTGATGCCGCCTTCAATACTCGACCCTCCAGCGAACGCAGCATGCCCGCCTCCTTTCACTGCAAAAGGACATTGGGTAAATCGGGATAGCAAGACAACGGCTGATACCTGTGAAGCATCGCTAGGTTTGAATATGCAAAAGGGTTTGACTGCAGCTTGCTGCGCCGCCCAGTAATCGCCAGTAAAGTTGCTGTATCCTGAGCTTCCCTGCGCAAGCACACTGTCGTTGCCGTAAGTGCGTTCGAGAGTGGAACACTAGGTACGTATGCCATTAGCTCACGATCTAAGCAAGCTATGATGATCGACTAGGCACACTCACAGCTATCGAGCAGGCGGCGGGTGAAGATGCGTCGACTAGCTCTGCCAGACCAGGGATGGCCGTGACGTTGATCCCTTTGTCTAAGAGCGCCTTGGTTACATCGAAGTTAGGGGGCTCAAAGGCGCTTGCCGGCGCACCTACTATTAGAGACAGACCCGAAAAGGCCACGGGAAGAGGGAGTCTCATAATTGAGGTCTGCGGGTCCGGGGTAGGTACCGAGAATCCGGGTCAAAAACTAAGAAAGACACAGGAAGCCGTCTGGTTAATATACTTTTGGCCGTCTTGTCCGTAAGTACATAAGTACACTGACAGAAGCGTGCTCGCCCGACGGGAACATATTACCGTGCTGGGGCGTGAGAGAGAAGTCGACCGGTGCATTCGCGAATAGCACTGCGCGGGTTGGACAGAATTCAGACTAGAGGCCAATACCCTGTCGATAATAATGCCGTGCCGAAACGCCACCGACTACAAACAACGGGGTGTCTCCTTCAACGATACGACAACCCAAGGTGGCGCGTGCAGGTGGATATTAGAGCAGCCATGCCGAACCGCTCTGCATGTTCGCCATCAGGACGTTTGCCCGAAACGTCAACGCCACTGCGTCGGCTAGACGCCTTCGCTCCAATGACAGCTGGGCGCACGTACTTACTCTTATCGTATTGGCAGAGTACACAGTATGCTCGCGCTGAGCAAGCCAACAATCAGCGAACAGATGGGCCTAGTCCCGCTGTGGCTTGCTTCGCCGAACGCAAATGGTGGGCGTTTCTGGGTGCGTACCACAGTCTAGGTACATCTAGCAGGAGGCAATACTAAAGAACACGACAAGTAGGGGTATTGCGATCGACGAATTGTAGTGGTTTTGAGAACAACGCGGGTCTAGAGCCTCGTGCAGTTCCCTCCACCAAGACTTGCCGGAAGACATACCATGTCACAAAAAGGAACGAAATGCGCGAGCACAGGCGCTAAAGTTTTTTTAAGGCGTCCTGACGGGCAACCGCCCTGGTGCGCACCAGCCCGTGGAGTAATAAACCCCGTCGTGAACGTGCATCCTACACAGGTTGCAACGCTCTGTTTGCGCAAACTGAGTACGCTGCGCTTCACCGTGGGAGTGCTCAGCGTGGCGGTAGACGAACGGGTGAAGTTGCACAAATCCAGGGGCGCAGCCCCGACTACCAGCCCTGCGGATATCGTCAATCGACTTTCTTACAGTCCTCCTTTCGGCAGACACGTGCATGGCCCCATGCACTGGATTCCATGCATCTTACAGGCCTGCGGATCCCTCCGAAAGCTACATATGGGCCCTGTTCGAGCTTCGACTGGGTTAGCAGTATTGTTTGTAAAGTGGCTGCCCCCAGGGCTTTGTATCTGCAATCCTCACCTCCGCGGCCATCTCCGACCGATTACTCGCGCTGAACCGCTTCCCCGCGCCACATCACCAGACAACAGAAGCATGCCGCATGCGCTCTAGAGATTTTTGTACTCGTTGTGATCTTTAGGGCCGGGCCCACACCCGACCCCCTTTGAGCCTGTACCCACCATGTCGACGGGTGCGGATTGGATCTCGCAACATGATCTCCTCCGGAGCGACTATGCCATGCTCGGCACCACCTCGACTGTTTTTGCAATACGTGTTGTGGTCCAGATATGGCGACGGAGGCCGATTGAAGCGCAAGATGTCTTGCTTGGAATTGCTTTCCTGGCCTATCTCGCCTTCACCATTCTCTACATAGTGATCACGCCCACCTTCTTCAAGCTTCAAGCGCTGGCAGCAGGCCAGATTGTGCCATGGCCAACTATGGCGGCAGATCTCAGGTTTGCATCTGAAGTCATGTGGCAAAGTGGTATGGAGTATTGGACATGTCTCTGGTTTGTCAAGTTTTCACTGTTGGCGCTCTATAAGAAGCTGCTCGCCGGGATGCCCAGGACATACCTATGGGTCTGGTGGGGAATAGTGGCGTTTTGTATCGTGGTGAGTAGGACTCCAATGCGAAAGACTCTAGTGTGAGCATGTCTGACATTGGTTCAGACTTGGGCAACCTGTATCATTACAGGACCAGGCCTGGCATGTAACGACACAAAGGCGTTCTTTGAAGAAGGTAAACAGTGCTTGTCGCTTGGGGAGACGCGGCGTCAGACAGCAAACCTCTACTACGCATATGCGGTCGACACACTGACCAATCTTATGGGTATGTCGTCGAGTTTCCCAACTTCCGTTCTGGTCGAGTGTGCACACTGACACATCTCAAAGTCATGTTCCTGCCGATAAGACTCATCTGGAATCTCCAGATGGAGAAAGCGAAGAAGATTGGATGTGGACTACTCTTCGCTTCTGGTTTTGTTTGTATACTGTTTTCGACTATTCGCATCGTCCAGGTTGGCCAGGATGGGAAGCCGAAGTCACCAGATCCGAAATGGCTTACACTATGGACGATTGTGGAGTGCTCAACAGGTGAGAGCTGCTTCTTGCCTTGTCTAAAATCATACTGATGCTTCGCCAGCTGTGATGATTGGCTGCTGCCCAATGCTTGCGTCTGTCGTGCCAAAGAGCTGGTCCCGTCCTTCGGGCCGGGCTTCGTTCAACGGAGAAGGCTACGGCGAGCAGTCTCCCAACGGATCAGACGAGACTGGGTCGAAAAGTCGACGTCTTCGTGATATGCACAGCTCCAAGAGTCGGAAAAAGCGCAGTGAAAAGTCTTCGCAACAAGTCAGCGTAGCCACTCAAGATGAGCTCCCGGAACGTCGAACCGGTGGCACTGGTATCAGGATCACAGATGAGATGCGTGAACAGCACAGGCGACGAATGGAAGAGAACCAGTGCATGGAGGAAGGGCGCTCAAAAGGCCAGCCACAGGATGTGTGAGTAGGTTTGTAGCTGGCGGTAATTAATTTCAAAAATAAAAATGATTTTGCAAGCCACTGCATGTGAATGTATGAGTGGATACAATGTTCAAGGATAGTAATACCGACGTTATCATCCAACCCCTGGGACCGATTGCAAGGGCTGACATGAGGTCGGACTTCGGGATGCTGGCTACCAGCGCGATATATGCCTATGTGGTACATGCACGTGAAGTTGGTACCTGATGTGTACAGTAGTGTTAAGTGTTTCTGGAGTATATGTGCATACTACATAGATATGAAATCATCAAGTGGCGAGTGTAGTAGTATGTGTAAGCAGCTTTGACAGCAACGAAGATTCTGGGGTGACTGACGCGCTGCACAATAGCCAGACGCTAGTAGCCAGGCGGCAAATGCCGAGCTCGACTGCGCAGAACTTGACCGCAAACGCTCCCAAACATTTACTCTCATCCCCACACCACCAAGCCCCTAGCCTGCACTTCACGCGCAATTCCCCTTGACGACTGACGACACTTTTGTAACGACCATCTCACAAGCCCCAGCGCGAGCTATCGGCGAAGAAAGTCGCGTCGTTTCATTCGTCGCACCCTCTGTTTTCCGCCGCCGCGCAACGTCAAATCTACGCGACAGCCACCTTTCCATCACCACCCGCGTCTTCCACCATGGCCGCCGACTTCGCGACCGACTCGCCGCTGGCGATGCAACTGCAGCAGGTTGTCCAGCCCAAGCTCGCCGAGTTTGGATGGACAACGGGCGGCGACGACACGACGCTCTTTGAGTACATTCTGCTGATGCTGGCCAACGATAAGAACGAAGCGCAGGTCGCCGCCGAACTATCGAATGACTTGCTAGATCTGGGCCCGGAGAACACAGAGACACAGCAGTTTGCGCAGTGGTTATTCGAACAAATCGATTATCTCCGACAGTCAAGCGGTGGCAATGGACAGGTTGCGCAGTCGATCGAGAGCCAAATGGACAGCACATCCAACGACCACGTAGCTGCTGGCCAAGATACAGATATGGAAGGCGTGTCAGAGGGACAGGGCACAATGTACGTACACACGTCACCACCAGCTATTGATGCAACTAACATTTATCAGTCCCACAGGCCCTAAGGCAATGCGCAACGGCAGCGGAGCCCAGGCAGGACGCACAGCACGCGGTGGCCGTATGCTCAACCAGCTTAATAAAAATATGGATCGCAACAACGATTCAGCCCTGCATCGCGTGCGTGGCGCCGGTGGTGGTGTTGGTCGAGTAAACGCACATGCCCGCGATCCGCCAAAGGGGCCACGAGGTCAGAACATTGGTCGTGGTCTCGAAGCGATGGCAAACGGTCGTGGTATGGGCAATGCCAACGTCAACATGGGCCAGAACAACATGAACGGTATGCCCATGGGCGGAATGCCGGGTATGCCCATGAACCCAATGGGCGGTCAGAACAACATGAACGGCATCGGATTGAACCCGCAACAGCAGATGGCCCTCATGCAAATGTACGAACAGCAGGCGCAGATGATGCAGCAGATCTTCTCAGGTGGCGCTCCGACAGCTTTTGTAAACCCCAATTTCAACCAGAACAACCGCAATGGATCCAAGAAGCCGTTACATCAGCGCATGGACCGGGGCGGCAGGGGCATGAACCCGAACGCCAAGCCTTTCAAGAAAGAAGGTGAGGATGAGACCATGGCGGATGGCCCCTCCGGAGAGAATGGCAGCGGCATGGACGTTGAATTGCCCTCCGGGCGCCCAGAACCATCATCAACCATGTGTAAATTCAACCTGCGGTGCACAAACCCCGACTGTCCGTTTGTCCACCAGTCTCCCGCTGCCATGCCGGGCATTACCGTCGACATGAACGATACTTGCGACTACGGGGCGGCTTGCAAGAACAAGAAGTGTGTTGGCAAGCACCCTTCGCCCGCACAAAGACAAAAGTACCAGTCGGAGCAGGAGTGCGCTTTCTGGCCCAACTGCCGCGATCCCTCATCGTGCCCATATAAGCACCCAACGGCGAAACCGTGTCACAACGGTGCCGACTGCACAGTCGAGGGCTGCAAGTACGGCCACAGTTCGATTATGTGTAAGTTTAACCCTTGCCTGAACCCCCGTTGTTTGTACAAGCATGAGCCGGGTCAAAAGAAGAACACAACAAATGTGTGGGTGGCGCCCAAGGAAGGCGAGCACGTGAGCGAGAGGAAGTTTGTGGATGATGAGCAAAAGGAGGAGCTCATCCTGCCCAACAAGGATCAGGACATGAACCAGGGACACGCACAAACAAGTGAGGGCGTGAATGTACAGTCATAGAATGGCATGAAGATGAGCAAAAAGAGTTGAGTTGTGGTGGGACATGATACCATAGGAAGCAGGTAGCTGTTTGGGGAGAGATATGTACAATAAGCCTCATTTGTAAATGGCTGAAAGAGGCATTACGGTTGGCGGCGCTGCCGTGAATTTGGGGGAGGAAAGGCCTTTGTTTTTGCCCCAAAAATGGAAGCTTGTTCTCTGCGGCTATGAATGGCTGCAATCTTCTTGTTACTTTCTCGCCTGACTTTTATCTACTGCATCTCACCGTGCTTTCGTGAGTATCTGGTTCTTTCGCCCACCATTTAACCCCGAAAAACCACCGGCTGGGGATAATTGTTGTTCTTGAAAATCAATGACGGCACAGCAAAGAAGGCGGGCCAAAGCTTTCCGTCATTTTTGGCGAAAACCCGCGCCAAAAGTGTCCCCCCCCCCCCGACCCCGGGCGGCGGCGGCGGGGGAACTTGCGCAAAGAAAAGGGAATCTCATGTGTTAACACGTAAAACATTTCAACATATGGCTTACAACGCTCCGGTCGCCTGAAAAATACCGCCTTCCCCCCTTCTCTTCCTCTGCGGACCCCCAATTGGACCGAGAGCAATGGGGTTCCAGAATGTGTCGCTGAAGACGCTGAAGACTGTTGCTGCACGTCCTGTGCTCGCATCGCCATTATCATCCACACTACTACTACAATCATCCCACGTCCACCACCCGCGCACCCGCCCGCTACTTGCTTCGTCCACCCTGCTTTTGTCCCCCGGACAATGCCGATACCAATCTTCATATCCTGAGCGCATTGCCGTGCTGGGCGGTGGCATTGGCGGGCTCTGCAGCGCGTACTTTGTCTCGAGGGAGTTTCCGCACAGCAAGGTTACGCTGTTTGAGGCGGGGAAAGAGACGGGTGGGTGGATTCAGAGTCGGCGGGTGCAAGTGCAGGACCAGGATGGAAAGGATGGGAGTGTGCTTTTTGAATTGGGGCCTAGGGCGCTGAGGAATGCGATTGTTACGGCGGGTTTGGTGCGTTTGTGTGTTTTTTTTTCGTGTCTTTTGGGACAAAGAGAGGATCGCGCTCTGTCTCAAATTCCTCTGTCTCAATTCCAGTTTGTTCATGTGCTGACTTGGTGTTCTTTTGTGTTGTAGGTTCAGGATCTCGGTCTCGTCAACGATGTTACGTATACAAAGAAAAGCGAGCCTGGAGCGAAGAATCGGTTTATATATTATCCTGATCAGCTGAATCGGCTTCCTTCCGAACGACCCTCGCTTGCCGACTTTTTTGCGCTGTGGCGGACGGGCATACTGAGTGGTGCGATGGGTATGGTTACTGAGCCGATGAGGCCAAAGAGACCGGATTCCATGACGGATGAGACTGTGGGATCGTTCCTTGCTCGAAGGGTGGATAAGAGGATAGCGGATAATCTTGTCTCAGCTGTGTTCCATGGCATATACGCGGGCGATATCTGGCAACTCAGTGCAAAGTCGCTGCTTAGTCTGGCCTGGGAGTTGGAAGGGCGATATGGAAATGCGCTGGGAGGTTTCTTCCGCATGCAGAACGAGGACCCGCGGCCGGAACAGCTCACACTTGTTCACCCTCTGGATCTGGAAAACACACGAGCAATGAACGAAGAGATTGATCTGGAACTCGACTTTGCGAGAAACCTACAGGAGACGAGCATGTTCACGTTAAGGAACGGTCTGCAGCAGTTGATCCGGGCATTACAGGACGCAGTAGAAGCAAGGGGAAACGTCGAAATCAAGACCGAATCGCCTGTGCAATCATTCAAGCCACTCTCCAAAGACGGCCAACTAGGCATAGAAATCGTTTCTGGTGTACGTTCTATTCCCCTTGTTATCAAACCCCCCATTCAAACCACTAACACTACAAACAGCCCGAAGGCTCAACAACAACCTCAACCTTCGACACCGCCATCTCAACTCTCAGCAACCACGACCTCACCCCCTCCATCACCGTCATGACCATCAACCTCTTCTTCCCGTCCCCCTCCCTCCTCCCCGTCGAAGGCTTCGGCTACCTAATCCCCCAATCCGTGCCCTTTACTCAAAACCCGGAGCGCGCCCTCGGCGTAATCTTCGACTCCTCCGCCATCAAGGGTCAAGACACCGCTTCCGGCACCAAACTCACCGTCATGCTCGGCGGCCACTGGTGGGACGGCTGGTCCGACTACCCTTCTGAACAAGAAGGCCTAGACATGGCTCGTAGCGTCATCAAACGCCATCTAGGCATCACAGCCGAGCCAACGGCTCATATTGTTAATCTCGCCCGCAACTGTATTCCGCAGTACACGCTTGGATATAGCGACCGCATGAAGGATTTCGCGCACGGTATCTCGACCGAGTTTAAGGGTAGGCTGAGGGTTGTGGGAAGTCAGTTTGGGGGTGTGGGTGTTAATGATGTTATTGCCAATGCGTGGAAGATGGCGAGGGGCATGAGAGGCGAGGGGTGGAAGAGTAGTAGTTGTGGCCTTGATCGCGTGGTGGATGAGAGGGAGTGGGTCGTTGTGCCGTCGAGTGAGATGGTGTATGTGAAGAAGGAGGGGGGGGTTAGGGTGGGCGGCAATGGCATGGGGAGTCGTGGGGAGGGCGGTGTTTAAGGAGGCGAATTTGGCAAGGGTTTTTTGTGTGTGTGTGTGTGTGTGTGTGTATATAGTCTGGTCTGATGTCATCTGGGCAGTGAAGAAAAGAATAGTGAGCTTTTGAGGGCAATAGATTATTTTCTGTTTTCTATAGAATCTTGTACCTTTTTTTTTTCTGTAGCATTGAAATAGGCTAGACAATCATGTCGTGACTATTGCTTCAATGAGTTTGCATCAGTTTCACGCCTAGCATACCAGCTTACTGTTGCTCAGAAAGAAGATGGGATGTTGCAACCTGACCTGCCGATATCGGATAAATCATGGTGGTTATCGTTGTAACCATGACCACGTGAGTGGTACTACGTAGCACATGGTTGAATATCGGTGTGAGATGCACAAACTCAATCTACCAGGCAATTCAACACGGCTCTGCCTTGCCCCTTTTTTCCTTTTATCCGTTTGTTTCTGTGCTCTCCCTTTTTTTCTCCAAAGTTGCCCTGCTATTCAGTGTGTGACACTTGGAGGTGACAAAGACGTGGGGAACACGGGATGTGGCTTATAGTTGTTTAGTGTCTCTTCACGAAAAAAAAGGAAGAAGAAATAGAGACAAAAGATAAGGGGGACACTGGTTAGTCACACTCCTGACCGCCTTACCTCCCCCGTTAATCTTTCCCAACGGGCGAGAAGAAGGAAAAAAACCAACGGTTAATCATATGCTGCACAAAATATCCCAAGCATACGCGGCAAATGTTTATCCAGTGTCGGGGGAAAGGGGGGTTACAGTGATGTGCGGAAACTGCAAAAAACAAACTATTGGGCCATGGGATTGATGGGCGGGAAGAAAAAAAAGCCAAGACCAGAATACAAGAGCCGGATGTCACCCGTCGAAGGTGTTGTGCAGCGGAAAAGTGCAGATCTCGCGCCTAAAGCAGGAGGGGGAGTCCATGACAAAGGATCGTTGCCAAGACGAGTAGATCAGCTTGGCAGGCTGTTTCCGCACAAGCTGTACGCTGGTCGGGACTGAGAGAGGCCCCGAAAAGGCAATTGGGAGTGTGACGGGGGAGGGAGGCTAGTAGCTTGAGTTTGTTGGCATCGGAGTCTTGTTGGTGACAAGCCCGGGTTCCGCAATGTCGAAGAAGTAGGGCGCCTTGGCGGGTTGTGTCGAGTGGTTGATGTGTGTGTGTGCGTACGTATGGTGTAATGGGAGTAACATCTTGGCTCAAGTGCTTTGGTGTGTTGAGCTGTTTAGGGTTTCTTAGGTTACATTGCTGCAGAGGTGACATAGGGCGCGAGAGATTGAGACATCACTATGACGGTGGATGTCAATCATCTCATCTCGGACGGGTTTCGAGAAGGTGGTGATGAAGCCAAGAGGGATGTGGCCTGCCTGGAGAAGTTGATGAGAATTACAAAACCGGTGAGTCATGATTGAGCTTCGGTATATACACACACACAGGATATCCATGTCGTCGAGATTAGCGAAAGAAGCAAAGATGGCTGACTGTTGAGTGCCAAGCGCGGAAACCGAATTCCTCCAACGTGCCAAGAGGGTTACAGTAAAAGCAATTAACGTTTACATTGGTGGAAACTGCCAAGGCGAGAGAGATGCAGACAGGTGCAAATCGGTGGGAAGAGTGGGTTTAGGCGAATGACTGAAGCTTGTACCACGTGCGGTGTTTTGTTAGATTGTTACTCTATCGGGATCGGTGTGGGTGAGTTGTAGTAGGTCTGTGCTTAGGTACAGGGCGCAAACGGGTTAGGAGTCCAGTGAGTTGTTCCCGATGTTGGCAGCGTGCGCGGAGGCGAAGGAATTGGTGTCATGATTTCCCGTCGATCTCGCCAAACCCCATGGGCTGAGAATCCGGGGCTCGTAGGCGAGGCAAATGCAAAGGCTGCGGTCAGAAGAAGCAGCAGGGCACTACTGCAGGTGCAGCGTGTATGTGTGTGCGCGCGGGCGGGTGGGGAGGCGAGGGATGAGGAAACCAGTCGGTTGACTACAAGTCTGTGTGAAACTCACCGCTCTGAGGGCGGGATACCCAATGGACGAGTAGTGTGCGAAGCGGAGAGGGAGAGTAGGTAAGAGTGAGGCGCGACATGTCGGATGGGTTCGTGGACGCGTGGGGGGCAGAGGCGGGGGGCGGTGTTGACACGAATGCTTTTGAAAGCAAAAGCCGATGCAGTGCATATGCTTGTCATCGGGAGCCGTGTCAGGACTGCAGGCGGACGCGGGCTGCAGGAGACGACGCCGACCCCGCTATTCTGAGGGCGCGGACAATCAAGCAGCGTGAGCGTGCGTGCGCAGAAGGCTGGGGGGAAGCACTATGGAGCGTGTGCCGATGACGACAGTAGTGTGGCCAGCGTGGTCATCAGAGCGAGCAGTTGACCAAGACGGTGGGGGAATGGGCTTATTGTCCTTTGCATTTGTGGTGGCTGCTTGGCCCGTTGTCGGATGAGGAGGTCAAGGGCCGTGCAAGCTTTTGGTCAAGACAGACGACAAAGCCGTCGACAGCATGCTGTGAATGCCGCAGCCACGCCTCCGTGTCCATGTGTGCTTGGCTGTACATGGACGCATGTATATATGTATAGTACATCCATCCATGCGCCCACACATGGGCGGAGAGACGGGTTCGCGAGAGCAGCGAATGGCGGTTGGGCGGAAGCAGGGGGCCTGAGCATAGGGCCTGAGCACCGGCCCTTAGCCCGCCAGGCCAATACATGAGTGCGTAAGTAGACTACTACCCTCGAGGCGACCATGTCCGCACTGCCTCGCTACCTACCTATGTCCGCATGTACCTACTATCTACATGGCACCGTGATGCCAAAGCAGGCTGCTGACGCCCGCCACGGCCTAGCCCAGCCCCGGCCGACGTCCAGAGTGCCATGTCGTGCGGCATTTTTGCAGTAACCGCGTCCCGCCCTGCCAGTCAGCGACACAGTCCTGCCAGATAGCCATCCCTACTGGCCATGCCGACAGCGAGCCCCGTCAGTCATGAGTCTGTCTCGTGGCACGCATGGATGACGATGCCACAGCTGACCCAGAACCGCCGGCGACCAGAGGGCCCGCTGTGAGGGTGCTGAGGAAGGGCGCCAGCTGGGGGTGTCGCAAGACGTGCATGCGGCGTGCAGCTGGGGGGTGGGGGTTTGGCGGCGGCGGAGGAGGCGGCGGGGCGGGCGTCGGTGGGTTGGATGATGGGTGGATGGATGGATTGGGTGGATGGGTGGGTAGGTAGATGGATGGATGGAGCAATGGAGCCAGCGAGGGATGGGATGGATGCATTGCGCCAGAGAGTTTAGCAGGCCGGCCTAGCCCCAGTGTGCTACCCGCCTAGCATGGCCTAGTGAGTAGTCGGCTTCTACTTACTCAAGTCTGTCCTGTCCTGTCCTGTCCTGCCCTGTCGTGCTGTGGGGGGGAAAAGAGCAGCCAAGCGCGACGAGGGTCGAGGGTCGAGGGTCCTGCAGTGCGCACATATCAAAGCCCCAATCCCTGGCTGCCCTTGCTCCCTCTGCATCTCTAGGGGCCATCACCGCCTGCGCCATCTGGGGGAAATTATCGTCGTATTCCCCAACCTCGACTTTCTTCTCCCTCTCCCTCTTCCTCTTCCTCTTCCTCCCCCGGCCAAACTTGCTGCGGCTACTTTGGTCCCCACCCTGTCCCATCCCCTGCCCGGCGCCCTCGACCGGCCAACACCCACCCGCGCCTTTGCACGCTTGTTCCCTCCTACGTTGTGTGAATGGCTTTGCCACGAGCCCAACACTTTTACCACACTCCGCTCTTGTTGCCCACCCTCTATCTGCACGATTGCAGTTCGCTCGAGGCCTCCTGCTATCACTGCCCCAGTCCCCTCCAGCGAGCCTAACCACAAGCACTAGGCCCTGCAGCCCTCCCCCTTCACACTCTCTTACACCCATTCACGCCCGCTTGCTCGCCAATCGGACCTGCACAAACCCTCTCTCCCCACTCGCCATGCCCGTGCTCGCCGAACAGCCGCGCCAACTATCCATTTCTTTTGACGAGCCAACCCTCTCCGACCGCCTGCGTCATCGCGATTCACGCTCCCAGTCCCACCGTTTTGCCATTGAAGAGGAGGACGAGAGCACAGGCACCGCCAGCGAGCCTGCCGAGCCTCTCACTCCCACCAGCCATAGCAGCGATGGCCCCTCTTTTCACCACCCTTTCCCGGACGATGACTCGGTAGACGATGTCTTTGCTACCCCACGCCCGCTACCCAGCGACACGCCATCAAAGTCTTCTCATGAAGATGCCCTTCCCCCACCAGACACCCACACATCCCACCCGCCCGAGCGTGAGTCGCCCCCCGAGAGGCGTGGACTGGGCAAGCGTGTCGGAAGCCTGCTCCGTGGCAAATTGCACAGAAGCTACGCATCAAAGGACGGCGCCAGTCAATCAGAGACGTCAAATCTCTCCACGCCAAGCAGGTCTCCAAAAACAAAGCCAGACACCGACACTTACATTGTCAAGACCGGCATCGATGGCCCAGCCGAGTTGTCCACCCCGGCCGTCGACATTCCCCGCCAGAGCAAGAGGCTAAGTACTTTTTCTCTAACCAGACGCTCCGATAGGTCCTCTCGTGCAAGCTCTCCGCCCTTGTCTGGCTCAACTAGCAGCAGGCCCTCGACCGACAAAAGACCAGAGCTTGGCAAGAAGCCCATATCTTCTACCGGTCTGGGAAACATGTCCAGGCCCAGGCCTGGCATCACCTGGGCTGGAAGCGGAAGTGTCACGACTACCAAAAAGACTGGTTTCCTGCGGAGGCGGTCGGCCAGCACAGAACAAGTGCCACGAACGGGCGAGAGTACAGAAAAGCCTACTGCTGGTATGCTGGCCACCTTCTCCAAGCCTGCCGCCCAGGGTGTAGGCATGAAAGCACGACGCCTTAGCATTAACCTGCCTGACGATTTCATTATAGATTGGTGTGAATTAGACAAGGAGTTTAAGAGCTCGAGCCTGATGCCGGGGAAAAGAGGAAGGATACTGGGCAAGGGGGCAACGTCTGAAGTTCGAATCATGGCGCGAAGAGGAGGCATTACCAGGGAAGAGGACTTGGTCGCAGTCAAGGAATTTCGAGAAAGGGATAAAGAAGAGACGGAAGAAGACTATGTGCTCAAGATCAAGTCCGAGTATAGCATTGCAAAGAGTCTGCATCACCCCAACATTGTCGAGACCGTTCGCCTATGCACCAACCGCGGCCGCTGGAACCACGTCATGGAGTTTTGCACATATGGGGAAATCTACTCGCTCGTAGAGCGTAAGCTCTTTGCCGGTGGGCCAGAAGGGTACTATAGCCGGGATGACCGGCTGTGCTTCTTCAAGCAACTTCTCCGCGGCGTCGACTACCTGCACAGCCACGGCATCGCCCATCGAGACATCAAGCTGGAAAACCTGCTTCTCAGCAAGGAAGGCCATCTAAAAATCTCGGATTTTGGCGTTGCCGAAGTCTTTAGCGGCGAGCATCCTGGCCTGCGCGCTTCTGGCGGAGAATGCGGCAAAAATATGGGACACATTCGTCTTTCAGCCCCTGGCATCTGCGGCAGTCTGCCGTATATTGCTCCCGAAGTGCTAAAAAAGGACCACAGCTACGACCCCCGACCGCTGGATATATGGTCAACTGCCATTGTCTACTTGACCATGACGTTTGGTGGCTGTCCATGGCAAGCGGCCAAGCCAGAGTTCGAGTACTACGCGCGATTCAAAAAGGGTTGGGACCAGTGGCTGCAAGCCCATCCGGACGGACAGATCTTCGATGGCCCCGACGGCCACCCCAAGTGCGGCAAACTATTCAGTCTAATCGAGCCCCCGTCGATCAAACGTTTGATGCTGAAGATGCTACATCCCATTCCGTCGCAGCGCATCACGATCCGCGATGTGCTCAAGACGACGTGCATCAAGAACATTGGCTGCTGCTGTCCGGAATCCTACGAGGAGCCCAAGATTACCTTTGATGCCTCCAAGGCGTCGAGTGCGAGAACGGCGGCGCCTAAGAAGTATCTGCATCACCACGTCCCTCCCAAGCCTGAGAATAAGGTTGGAAAGGCATTTACCCACCGCTTTGACATGGGCGAACGATGACCATGTCCCCCTGTATATTGCTCACTTTTATACCATAATTATTGCATTGCATTGGCGCGAGCATGGCGGGGTACCATTCGCAGTCTGTTATCTCTGCGCGTTTGATGCGCAGCATTCTTCTTTTCGAGTAGCAGTAGTAGTAGTAGCAGCAGCAGCATGCCGATCGTCTTATCCACAGACGGCAGACAGCATGCACCAAGCAGATAGCGAATGCCACGATGCCAAGCTCCCCTGCAAACTTTGGTTCCCATGGCTCCTGCTCCGATGGCCACGGGTTGCACGTTGCTTATCGTAGCCGTGTGCCGTGAACCAAAGTTGCAATTGGTGGCCCTACAGAAAAGTGCCGATGGACCCAGGATTTGAAGATCAGCGCGCTTGATTCGGCCGCATGGCGCAAGCGTCTAACAGGTAGCCCCTGGTGATCTTCCGCTCAATCGCCGCCGCGGCTCTGACGACGTTACCTTGACACATTGCAAGCATCCGACAACCTCTAGCCCCGTCAATACCTATGGGGCATAAATTTCCGGGGGTGCGCGCTGGGGGGGAGGGAGATTGCATTTTTGTCCGACATGTTGCCGAGCCGCACGAGGGTGCGACACAAGCGTTGGCGCAGGACAATTGATTGTTTGTGTCGTCTCAGCCAGCATGGGAACAGGATTGGGACACATGTGGTGAGAGTTGGACGGGCAGAAAGAAACAGGTGGCGTGACTTGAAAGGGCAGGAGCGTTTAGCAGTCCAAGGAGCGAGGTGTCTGCCCAGCCAACACCAGCCTTGTCAACATGTGCAACTGGCTGCAGTACCAGCTTGGCAATTTTTCGCTAGACGCATCCATCTCCGGTAGCCAGAGTCAAGACGCTGTATCGCTGGGTCCAGGGTGCTCTGGCCCAATCACCAAGCGAGATCTGGATTTGTGCCCGCCCAGCCATGGGTCTGCATTTCATTACAGAGGGTGGAGGATCTCCACCTAAGAAAACGGGGCTACTTGTGGGTTGGCATCGCAGCCCATCTGACGAGCAAAGCGGATGTCTCGTGGTGACAACGTGGGTGCAATGGTAGGCTGCGGCCAGAATGTCGGCATGGCATAGGGCCGCGTATCGCGCCTCGACGCCGTTTTTCTTCCCTTTCCGCAGCGTCTTCGTGGGCATTTGGAAAAGCGGGGCGTGAGGAGGGGCGGAGGAGAATTAGTTCCAGGTCGATCCGTTGACGACGTCACTTGAGAGTAAGTGGCAGGCTTGAGCGAGATGCTGCCCGTGTTCCCCAAGAGGAATATGCGACCAAGCGACACGGTACCTATCGTACACCATGCAAATGTAGTACACACTCGTGCATTATCAACACCACCCAGTCAGCACAGTCAACAAATCGGAAATGTTAATCCAGCAAAGCCGAAGACACCCTGCATATCACCTTGTTAGCGCTTTTGACGCTTATCAACGTCAGCGGGGTACCTAGCAAAAAGTAATCTGGCAAGCCTTACAGGCCACTTTTTTTTCCTACTCATGTGTTCTGTTCCACCGCCCAATGCAAACCCCAATGCACACCCTTTCGTCACATCACGCGACTTGTCCGGCCTGCAGGTCGAGCAACATGCGGAAAACACGAGGAAAATAGCGGTCAAAACACGCCGCTGCCCGACTTTCTGATTCCCGCCTCCCGCACTCGCCTCGAGGCGCACCATGGGGTCCATTGCGCAATCCTATCATTCTTCTGTTCTTCTCTTTCCTCATGCGTCGCGTGCCCTCCATTTTTGTTGCCAACTAGAGCACACCACGGAAAGAAGGATGCCGGGAAGAGCCGTACCAGTCATGTCCACGTAAATGGTTCGTGTTTTCCCTTAGCATGGAACAATAGTACAACGGCACTTGAATACGGTAAAGACAGAAACTGCAGAGCTTGTCAGCTTAAACGAAGATACCAATGTCCTTTTTTTTTGCACAAAATTGCCTCACCAAATTCGTAAACCATTTCAAGCTGTCATTATTACCCGCAAACATAGTAAAGCCACAAAAAGCAACGCAACCAAAGAAGCAAGGAAGCAAAAAAAGAGACAAATGTACGGTAACAACGTTGCAAACCTTATTTCCTGGCAGCTGGACCCCCCCGCGGCGCGGCCCTCAAACGGGGCACATCGTCTTCCCCACATGCCACGATCCTGTAGTTATCCCATACTCATCTGCCCGCTTTCTTTGCTTTTTTCCCTCACATATTACACGCACACACGGGCAAAAACGCAGCGCACGCTCCCCCATCCCTAATCCTCAAAGCAACGCATCCCTCAGTAAATCCCGCACAATACACGTGTCCTCCAACCCCGACCGACGATCCAGCAAATGCATCGTCAATCACACAACACGCTCACCTCCCCTTCCCTCAAAGCATAATGCCCATCACATACGCATACAAGGGGTAACCAAATCCCTATCCACCACCACTGCCGCCGATCAAACACGCCGCTCTTTCCCCCCTTTCCCCTCTCTCTACATACGTAGTAGTAGTAGTATACTATAGGTCAACAAAATCTCATCCACGCATGCATACGCTGTGCCCCCCCCTGCATTCGCATATGTACCACTCACACACCGGTCCAACCCAAAGTCAAGTCCCGCATAGTTAGTCTAAGAGAGAAAATCAAGATTCCGCCCAGACAGCGCTTATCGCGATCAAGCCCTTGCGACTAAAAAGGCTTGTTACACTACATACACTACTCTGTCTCTCTTTTTTCGCGCCCGGGGGGAAAGGGTTGGTGCGTACGCACGCGGAAGTTTGACATGTGCCCACGGGCTAGTGTGAGGATTGGCGGGTAAGTGGGGGGTGAGAGTAGTATGCATGTGCATGTGCATATGGCTCCGAGGGGGGGGGCGTTTTTTAGAAGTCGGCGAGGGAGTGTATGTCCGGTGAGAGAAGTGGTATGGGAGAGTGTATACGCGGGGACGGAGATGTAGAGTGGATTGAAGGGAGAGTGGGAGTGAGGGTTTTTTTTGTTTCACCGGAATAACGGCGTGTGTAGAGTGTCAAGTATGGGGGTTTTTTCTTTCCTTGCGCGTTGGGCGCGATGGAACGGTCGGTGAACTTACTACTAGCATTTCTTTCTTTGCTTTTTTTCGCAATCAGTTTTCTAGTAGCTCAGCGGGCTGGGGGGTTTTTTTTTTGCGTTTTTGCGTAGTAGGGCGTTTTGTTGTGTGCTTTGCTGATCTGATTGGGGTTTGCGTACGTGCGTGCGCCACGCGCGAGGATGGGATGGGCCTACGGCCGCGTTGTACAAAGCGGTTTGATAGTTCCCTCCGTAGGTTTGATTATTATGACTACATTTTCACCGATCAGCACGCTCCGGGCGTTTTTGGAAACAAAGAGGTATTTCCTGGTTTTCGAGTCTGGGAAGGACCGATGCGAGCGAAGCGTGGCTTGAATTTGGGGCCGTGGGGGTGCGTATGTGTGTGTGTGTGGACGGGAAGCTGGCGTTTTCGGCCTCGGAGGTAAAGAATGGTGTGTAGTGGTTTCTTCGGAAGGAGTTGTCGTGTTTGGATTGGTTTGGACCGGAGAACTATGGAAGCGATATGTCATCGGGTTGATTGCTGGCTAGGGGATTTTTTTTACGGCTTTCCAGAATGGTTAGGGACTAAAGGAATCTGTTTTTATCGATCGGCTAGGCTGATGTTGCCAATCTCCACATAATTCCCCCCCGCACTGCAGCTAGTTGAGCTGGGGTATTTGGTGGCACTAAGGATTCTTTGTGTAAAAGATCGTCGTTGGGGATTGTCTAACTTGGAAGGGATTCTTTTTGCCTTTTTCAAGGATGCATGGTTAATAGAGTAGGACGGTCGGCTTTGATATCGGTCTTTTTTATCTGTAAGCTTAGCAGCATGACTCTCGTCCGTATACGATAAATCCCTCAGATATCAAGTCATACTTTATGTGAATGATCAAAGTGTACTTGAACTGGTACTTCTCTCGTACCGCAAGATACAATATCAAACAGTTTTGGTATAACAGAGTGTGCATCTCATATACCTTCTCACCCACTTCTCCTTATGGGTCTATGCCTTCTAGTACTACCAGGCTTTATGCACTATAGAACAGTTCCTGGCGACATTGATAATTATGATGGAATGATATAAGTGTATTAGGGAAGTAAAGTTGATGATATGAGCATAATGGAAGGGGAGCGAGAAATGTGTGATGGTGGTGCTTTGATGAGATGAATCAAATGTATGATGTTAACAGCTCTGTGTGACAGTCTGTGATTCCGACGCAGTGTCTCAGTCTCGATAGACAATGTCGAATGAAGAGCTTGCGGACTATTCAGAGCTCCCGGCTTGCGGAAACTTGCTTGCACCCATCTGTCCGAAATCCCTATAGCGTTACCCCATCCAAATTTATTCACAGTCTACATACCGCTATATGTAACCCGCGCCTCAGAGCAATCTTTAACATACGCACTTTAACATTATCTAATTCTGTCAAGCTTTTTGTGCTATTCAAATCGTGAAGTCACCAGTCAGAATCTCAATTCAGCGTATCCTCCCCCAAAAATTCCAAATTGACTCCTACCCTGTTAAGCATGAGTCTTCTCAAAAGTATAAGATGAGATTCATGTTCTGCAGTTGCAACCTTTTGGAACTGTCCAGACCGCAATACTATAAGTTTCATTCCAATTTTAGCAAATTCAGTCGGCGTCACTGATCATCTGACTATGGTGGTACATCGTTTGAGTCTTGCTGAACGGAGATGAGTTATATATATCTCACGGTAGAGTTGATACAGATATACTCTCTTGTTGGCATTTTCGTTATTGTGAGTAATGAATTTGCTGTTCAAGGAACGCTGGGATAGCTTATCTCCAGTGTGCGCATGTCGGATATCAAAAGCGACTTTGAAGTTTGGAAAAAGGTGATAGGTCCTAGGTACAACATAATAAGCATTATGTTTTACATATTAGATTCAGTTATTTTAACGAGAAATCACCATATAAAATCACTTTCAACGATGCCGAGGAACAGAAGTCCTCTTGGGTGATTCATTATCAGTCAAGTGTTGCTGTAACAATTTTCGGATTAGATGTGAAGGAATATTCAATTTATCGAATCGGTACGGTATGTAGCAAGTAAGAATACAATATTTCTAGTAAACAACAACATCGTCTATGCAACTATATACGGCAGAATCTCCTCTGCAACTCCCCCTATCTTCCTCATCTCTCCCACTCCAACTTCTCCATTTCCCTCTCACAAAAAACTACACAACACAAACTTTGCCTACCACATCTCCCAAACACCAGAAGGAAGCACAGTCCTCATAATCTTCCAATGACTAACCGCGCCATCCTTGTGAAACTTCTCCAACTCGCCCACATCGGCATTTCCCATAACCCTACCCCCATCCTCCTTGGGCACATACTCATACTTGACCTCGAGATTCTCCTGCGGCTGCAAAAAGTTGCGACGCGCAATGCTACCCAGGTAATCAGCAGGCTTCGCGTTGCGGAAACGAATTCCTTGTTTTCCAAGACCATGGTCGTTCTTGACGCAGAAGATGACCATGTTGATGAAATCGGCGTCGCCATCCTGGCGCTCCTCGGAGGCGGGAGAATCGCGGAAGATGCGGCAGGCGGGGAAGATGGCGTGGATGGTATTGAGGACCAGGCGTGTGCTTCCGAGAGTAAGGTCACCAGCATAGTTGATGGCTGCGAAGCCGTCGTCCTTGAGGAGGTTGTACAGCCCCTGCATGAACTCGGTGGTGAAGAGGTAAACGGGTTCTGCACCGCCGGTGAAGACGTCGTGGATGATGTAGTCGTAGCTTCCGGGGGCAGAGACAGACTTCTCGGCCACGTAGGAGGTAGCATCGGCAATGACGGCGTTGTGTTTGGGGCTGAGGTTGAAGTACTTGGTTGCGTAGTAATGGACCACGGGGTCGAGTTCGACAATGGTTGTGTTGAGACCGTGAGCAATCAGGGCGTTGGGCGCAGTGCCGATTCCGAGACCAATGACAAGGGCAGATTTCTCGCTCTCGTCCACGGCTGGGATAGATGCGACAGGGGGTTCGATAAGTCGGACAGCTTCGAGCAAAACGAAGACGGCGAAGATGGACTCGCGCTGTCGCTGGCCTTTGGCATACGCTTCTGGGGTGACGAGCCATTCACCACCTAGAAGGGAGTGGTCGCATCGAAGGAGACGGAAGGCGCTTTCAGATTGGCTTTCGACCACTGAAACGTAGCCGGTAACTGATTCCTGTCGAGCAAGAAGGGTGTAGTTTTGGGTTGCTTGTAGAGTCGAGTTTGCGAGTTGGAGTCCATGAGTTGACGGATGGTGCGGGTTGGTCCAAAGCGTATGCAAGATAGCAGGGAACGCGAGCAGAATGACGCGTGAGGGGCTGAAGAAGGCAGACGCGGATGCGAGCAGCATTTGGAAGCCAATGCGAGTGAAGTAGACCGATGTGCCGATGAAGCTTGGGATGAGTGCGCTGCTGATCTTGGCTGTGGTGGAAACAGCAAAGTACGAAGCAGTAGGAATAACAATCTCCTTCAACGGAGAGGGATTCAAGCCGCTGATATCGATGCATTCCAGTAGATCGGCAGCAGCGAAAATTGACAAGAAAAGCAACGGAAAGTATGTCAATAACTCAATGGCCATGGGACCATACTCAATTCCCATCTTTTCACTGTATGGGAAGAGTAGAAACTGTATGACGGGGGCCCAGTACGCAATTACAGCGATGTACTGTGAAACATTTGCGGATACATAGCTCTTGAGTCCTCGTCGGACCAACAAAGCTGCCACAGCGACAATGGTCATGGTCCGCTGGTGATGCAGCGATGCAGGAATGGATCCATAGACGGGCGATAAGTTTAGCTGAGAGACTGGAGAAGCAAAACCGGCGATTAGGAGAAGTGCTGCTGCTCGGCCCACGCTTAGAAGGATTGTTGATGCTGAGGCGTTCTGCGTCTGTGGTGCTGCTTTGTTTGCAGCCTTTGGCTTTTTCTGTGTCTTTTGTTTTGAAGACATGGCGAAAGATGTAAGACGTCTTCTTTACGTAGGACACGATCTCAAGGAAAGAAAGGCGATGAGTTATGACCACGAAATGAAAAGATATGTACAGTCCAAAAAGACCAGATGTCGCGTAAATGAAGCAGGAGTTCCAAGCTCTTTTCCCACTATAGACGGACCGTATATCCGCACAGCGAATCTAGCCAGAGAAGAACAAGAAAATAAGGGCAACTATGACGACGCACAAGGGTCAAAGAAGGGAATGAGGAAGGATAAGAATTGGGAAGACGTTGAAGTTAATAACCAAGGAGGCCAGCTGTTCCTGGCTTCGGGCCTGATGAAACGGTCGATCATTAAGGCGGTCTTGTTTCGACTGGGCACGTTTCGACTAGACGGGCCCTGCGGACCCTGTTTCTTGTGGCGCACGTTTGTGGCGTCATTACCAAGCATGGCGGGACGGTTTGCGCCCGCGCCCACCTCACTCTCCATGCATCGTGCGGGATTACAGGAGAAATATATTCGCCGGATTTCGACATTGTAGTATGCCATATCTGACTGCACCGCCCACAATGGCGCCTCTTGCTCTCCGACCTGCGGATGCGCCCGAAGCTGCGAAGCACCCCGCAGACTCGCACAACAATCCCGACACCGACGACATCATACCCACCAGCGCGAATGAAGATGTCGCCATGGAGAATACCGTAGACTACTCTCTTCTCCGCGACCAGATGCGACACCAACAAGACGAACGGGCCCAGCGACTCCAGGCCAAGAACAGGCGCAAACGCTACCTCGAAGTACATCCCGAGTACTTTACCGACTCTTCTCTCGAGCTCGCCGACCCTCTACTCTACGATCGCCTAATCCGCCGCTTCCAAACCGCATCTGAACGCGAAGCCGAAGGCCGGAAGAAGGGTTTCTCCGGTCAGATGGCGACAGACCTGTGGCGCGCCGAGGCGAAGAAGGATGCGCTGTCGCAACCAGACCCCAATTCGCTTTTTACATATACCCGCGGGCCACAGGGCGAGATAATAGAAGAGGACAAGGACGATATACCCATGAGCAAGGAGGAGGGCAAGGCCTGGTGGATAGACGAGATGACACAGCGCTTCCTAAGAGGCGGAGACGACGACTTTGACTATGCAAAACTCGTGGATGGCAATCCCAAGTACGATGACCCCGAGCAGGAGAGGGACTTACAGGACGCGTATTTTGAGAGTATGGAAAGTGATTTTGACTCTGATGGAGAAGGGAAGGAGAAAGTCTTGACTGGCGAAACGGGCATACAGGACTATTGAAGTTGGCCAGATCAGGTTACACTACACGTCCAAGGTTGTGGCGTGCAAGAAGGGTCTATGGTGAAACTATTGGATTGAGTGTCACGCCGGCGTGTACGTTGTGACATTCGGATCGATTACAAGCGCAACACTAATGATACCCGAACTACAGGTAATACTGGAACGCAATTACTCAGACTCAGCTGGCAACATGCCCAAGGCTGCACTGTACATCCTTTACGCGTTTACATTGGATGTTGTTGCTAGTACAAGTCAGCAAGGACTGCTAAGGACCAGCAAAAGAAAACATAACGCCAACGAGGTTGGCCGTAGCGATCTGGAAAGCTGACCATGTGGAGCTCTCTATGTTCCTCGATGATCATGACGAAATTCACGGTCTGGTTCGCAACCAACTCAAAATAGGAGGATATGTTATGTTGGTTTTGTCGTGTTACAAAACCATGACTACAGCAAGCACTGAGGCCTTGACCTATATTGGGACATATCGATGCATGGTGCTTGATAAAACCAAATCTGAATCAATGGTAAATTGCAGGATCAGGTAGGAAAAAAAGATATAAGTTAGTAGTTGAAAAGAAGACGCGCAACGAACGCCCAGTCTACTCTACTCTAAATCTAAATCTAAAATACAACGATAGCACAAAAGAATATAACGAACAATATTACCAAGCAAGAGAAACAGCCCCCAAAGACAAAAGAACCAATTGAAACCGGGATGAACAGTAGACCAAAGAAATCTAACCAAAACCTCCAATGCCACAGTCATCACCTCGGAATTCCTCAACCAGAACTGCACATCCCCACTCAATCATTCTCTTTCCTAGAGACAATAATCAAAAGGTAGAGACGCCTCTCTCTTTTTGTTTCTAGGGTCTCCATCCTTCACCACAAATCGGACATCTCTCAACCCAATTGTTGTTCTCAGCCCCACACTCATTGCACACCCACATATCGTTTGCCGTACCAGAGTAAGGAACAAGAGCCATTAGGCTATGTCGAAAGGATTGGTGAGTAACTGGAGCTGTGGAAGTGGTGGTGATGGTGGCGATGGACTGAGGAGGTATAAGTGCACGTGTGCTACTACCGTAGTATTGATCCAGACGACTCTTAGATGAAAATACTATGATTCAAGGTTGATCAAATCCGAGTTGTTAAATCGTGTAAGGAGCGAATTTGCTTTGATATTGTGTTGTGCGTAGTGTTGTGGTCGGGCTGCTTAAGAACCCGATATCGGTAAATTGAACCGTCGATTTCCCTTGTAAAATGACAAGTATTTTTTTTTGCAAATTAGAACCCCAGAGGTCTTTGAAACAATGATTGTAGAATTTGAGTATCGATCCCAATAATGTGAACGATGATACAAGTAACTGCAGAGATGTCAAGAACAACCACCCATTCCACCAGCAAAGTTATATACTTCCCCTCTCCCCCCACGAAGGCAAAAAGGAAAAATTGTGAAGCAAAGACCATTTGAATAAGCCCGAATTGCCTTACCCAAAACCTACAATGTCATCTTGTCTTGCCCCACAAAAAGGGCAGCAAGGGGCACGTTTGGACATGCCCTTTTCTTTAGTGTAAGCTTGTTTTTCTTATGTGCAACCCCAGTCACACCTTCTAGTCGTGTAGGTGAAAGAAGAAAAGCATCGCTTCATTGCTAAATATCAGGGCTGTTATATTACATGACTCATAGAAGGACTACTGATGGTGCTGATGTCGGTGCTATCGTGTCCAAGTATCACTCCAACACCAACGAACATCGTGAAGCGAAATGAAGATGCTGAGTTAGCCAAGAGGAGCCAGAAGCCATGTGGTATGGCTCTACTGAATGGAAGTGGTGTGGTAAGATGCTATCAACGGAGTTTGGTCCTGTTCTGGTGAAATTTCTGTCCGTGGTAACACTGCCTTGCAAGAGAGGTTGTATCTGACATGTCGAGTCTAGAAAAAATAATGATTGGTAGGCGTGAAAATGTTGTTAAAGTGTAAATATATCTGCTCCGCTTGGACAGTACAACGGGTGGAGTATGCTAGACGGGAAGGTAGATAGTCCTTGTCACAACTCCATGGTCCGAAAAGGGAAACGTCCGAAAGCGGGAGGAAAGCACAACTTACCCATCATATCATCTTCCGAGAAAAAGACATTACCATAGCTAACGCCTAGTTCTCTATCATCTCGGAGCCTGCCGACAGAGCCGCACTCTAGGCCCTTACCTTGTAGTACCATCACTATCACCACCGCAGCCACCACCGCCACGAACACCAACATAGTCCTCTAACCACCATCTCATCACGCGTGCAAACTACAAAAAAGCCCACATGACTACAACCCAAGCATCCCGCGTCGCCCTAAAAAAAAGCCTCCGCTCCGACGCATGTATACCCAAGGCAAACACCCACACGCACACGCGAGCCAAAAAAGTCAGCCTTATACGTGCGCCTCACAAGGCAAACCAGGCAGGCAAACCTCAAGTCCGCCTCGCGACAACCACAAAAACCATACCGGTGAAGCATCCCGCGCTCTAAACCCTCCCCCCCCCCAAAAAAAAAGATAACAAAAAAAAAGGACCGAGAAAAAAAAACCCATCCCCTATTCCTACCACACAGCTAACTTTTGTCTTCCTTCTTCTGTATACTATCCGCCGTCACTCCGCCGCTCCACCCATCCCTTGCCGTCCTACCCGTTCCCTCCTCTTCCGGCAAACACGGCAAAACAGTGGCTTCCCAAGCCACGACTTCTCGTCCTTGCTTGTACATGCATAAGAGAATGCCAATGTGAGTTGGCGCTGAGGATAGCTTGGGTGGGTGTGAGCTTATTGAGACGACGGGTGTTCTGAGGTGTTTGGTGTTTGGCGCGGGAGGGGAGGGGAGGGGAGGAGGTGCGGGGCGGGATGGAAGGCTTGGCATTGGCATGGGGGGGGGGGCGCATATGTGATTATCATTCTACTTTGCGTGATATGGAGGGATTTTTGAATTTTTTTTGTAAATGAATTTAGGTTTTTAAGATTTTGGTGTCTTTTTTTCTCTCGTTTTACTAATGGAATTTTTTTTTTGAAATTGTACTGAAAATATCTTTTCCACGTGTTGTGAGCATTGGAGATCTCTACGTGCAAAGCTACTGGGATGGCTTTTGGACGCATTAATAGTCATTTGCACAAAAAGACGAATTAAAGGGGATTTTTTGACAGACTGATAAGTTTGCTCAACTTCATAGAGTCTATTAACTATGGAACTTTTTTTTTCTTTCATACAAATCATTCAAAGCATATCTAATCATGATATGTAGCATAAAGCACACAAGCGCGGGTGAATACAAGGCTTGAAAACATCGCTCTTAAATGCCATCTATAGCAACCAAGCAACGAACGTCTTGTAGAACCAGCTGCCGTCACGGCCGCCTGCTGCCTGCTTCGCTGCGGCATGAGCCAAGAATTCCTCTTCCTCGCGGTCGATCTCGGCTTTGCCGGTGTAGAAGTCGGCTTCGTGAGGGCGAACCATCTTGGACTTCATGATGAACTTGTAGCCAAAGATGCAGATCAGATAGATTGGAATACCCTGTGAAATCATATTAGTAAAAAGTAGCTTTACATGGGCACGGAAAAAGACTTACAAGGTATCCGGTGACGAAGTTCTTGTAATCAAACGAACCATAAGAGCCTCTGGTGAAGACAGAAAAGTTCTTGGTCAAGGCGATCAAGATGCAGAAGAAGAGGGCAATGTAGGAGCCGATAAGACCAAAGGGGGCAGTGTAGGCCATCTGGTCCTTGGTAATGCCCTGGGCGTTGCGTGCGCGCACGAACCAGATATGAGATACCAAAAGCGAGATCCAGGACAAAAGACCAAAGATTGTGGTCAAATTGACAAAGTAGCCGAAAACGGTCTTGGAGTCGTCTGCAACGTTCATGAAGGCGGTGCAGCAGAGGAGTGCGGAAACAGCCAGCGCAGGGACAGGGACACCTCGCTTGTCGGTCCAGAGGAAGATCTTGGGGGCATGGCCCTCAACGGCAAGTCCGTAGATGGTACGCGAAGCAATGTACAGATCCGAGTTGGAAGCGCTAAAGGTGAAGAGCAAGATGCAGGCGTTGACAATGGTAGGAAGATGGGGAATCTTGGCGAGCTTGATGGCAACAACAAAGGGCGAGGCTGAAGCACCAGTGGTGGCCTTGTTGGCAAATGCAAGTTCGGGAGAGTTGTATGGTACAATCATGCCTAGGAAGAAAATGGATAAACAGTAGAAGAAGAGAATCCGGTAAAAGGTCAGCTTGATGGCGCGGGGAATAGTCTTGCGAGGGTTTTGAGCCTCGCCAACCGTGACACCGATGAGTTCAGTTCCGAGGTAAGCGAAGACGGCGTTGACCAAAGAGCTCCAGAAGCCGTAAAATTTGCCTTCGTTCCCAGAAGCAATGTACGGTCTGAAGGCACCTGGATTTTTGTAGTACTTGAAGCCAGTTGCACCACCAGGGCCGGCGCCGACTGCCAACAAGAACGAGAGGAGAATGACACCAACAATGGTGATGACTTTGATGGAACTGAGCCAGAACTCAAGCTCACCAAAGAACTTGATACCAAAGTAGTTGATGGCGCAAATGGCGAAGAGGAAGACGGCGATCCAAACACCAGGATTGACCTCTTCTCGGGATTTCCATTCTTGAATAATCAGAGCAGAAGCGGTCAACTGATTGGGCGTTGTAATAACATATTTGGCAAAATAGCACCAACTGTGTGAAGTTAGTGGTGTGACCAAAAAACAAAAGGCTCGGAGGAAGTGCTTACCCAAGAGCAAAACCGAGAGCAGGATCACAGAAACGAGTGGCGTAACCGGCAAAACCCGAAGCGTGGGGAATCCAAGCAGCCATTTCGCCAAGAGCCGTCATGACGACGTAGACGATGAGACCGACGAGAGTGTAAGCAATGAGGATCGAGGCAGGACTGGGCTTGTTAGCTGTAGGCCAAGGCTGGGGATTTGCGTAACATACCCAGACTGGGCCAAAGCCTTTCCGGTACCAATGATGAGACCAGTTCCGATGGCACCACCAATGGCAATCATAGTGATGTGTCGCGACTTGAGACCGCGGTGCAGGTGACTGTTGTCGTCGTGAACAGCAACGCCATCCGAGTCAACGCGCACGTCACCGGTCTGGTACTCGGACTTGCCGCCATACTCAATGTCTGGGCTGCCCGAGCCGCCGTCGGAGGAGTTTGTCTTGCGGTTTGTGATGGCCATGTTGAGCAAGCGATGGCAATGCGGATAGCAGAATGGGAGTCTTCTGTATCGCACAAGTGGTGGCGGAGGGCCGCACCGGGGTTAGCAGGGCACAAACTTGAAGGAGGGAAGCTCCAGGGCACAGCTGACGGGTCAGTGAAAGGGCGGGCTGGTGGGCTTCAAATAGGCCATGTACTTAAGCGCGGCTGGCAGCGTGAAGGCTCTGAGCGGCCCAAGAGATAGTGATAATTAGCCGACTGTGATAAGACCGACAAGGCGGAGAGGAGCAAATAGTCGGCCCACGGGACTGCTGATAACAAGCTGTGGGCGAAGCGTGATTGCAGCATACGAGCAACCCCATGGCGGCCAAGCGTCCGCTTTGGTGGAGTGGTGGGGGAGGGCGGCGCCCGCAGGCCCAATGCCCGGTCGTGTGTGGCAATGAGGGCCGCTCGGCTGAGGGCGTTGTGGTGGTGCGCCAGGCGTGTTTGCCGACATCTCCTTCTCGATGGAGGATGGGGTGGTGGGACAGGCCCTGTCCGAGGGGGCTTGGCTGGGGGCTTGGCAAAAGCGAGCCAAGTTTCCAGCCTATTCTTAATTCGCTGGCAGGCTGGTGTTGAGGTATTTGTCCACGACGGCGCGCCGACTGCACGTCGTCAGGCTTCCCCAGCCCAGCCAGGCGGACCGACTGTCCAGCACCGATTCAGACGAGCGATACGGCGGACTGGGAGCCCACTGGCCTGGGCGCCAGGGTACATGGCAGAGTGAGTGAAGGTCCGCCGCGGCCATGTTGCCCCGCGTTAGGCACGCGGGTCGTGCGTGAACGGCAACCTTGCCTGCATGTCAGAAAGCTGGCGCTCAGCGGCCGGCGCTGGCCATTGACTCGGGCTAGCGCTGCTGAAGCCACCCGTTGGTGGTATCGCCACACGCCCACGACAAGACGACATCCAAGTCCGTCCGCCATTGCGTGCTCACTTGCCCTATGCGAACAGTGCGCTGCCATGGTACACACGCAGCACACGCCTGCGTAAAACTCTGTCAGCGTTGTTATCATGGCACCTATCTAACACTTACACATCATATGTGGTGTGTGTATTGTGGACGGTAGGTAAACTCCTGCCTGCCCGCCCAGCACCAGCACAACACTGGCAAACATCATCGTGAGCGCCAAGCACAACACCTCTTTTTTTTTCATGCCCACATAACCGGTGTCTCCGTGGCTCTGCAAGTGCATGGGTCAGTGTCGACCTAGGACCTGTTATCTGCTTGGCCGTGAGAAGGGCACTGTTTCGAACGTTCTAGCTCCCGAACCCAGCCCGCTAGGCGCATTCGAGAAAACTGCCTTGACTGCGGCGAAACCGAGCAACGAGCAGCAGCGTACGCCTATCATCCAAAGACTGCGTATAAACACCGTCAGATGACCCCTCATTCGTCAGCCTGCCAGTCTGCCACACATTGCACAATCCGGACATGGCTACTCTGGTCCTGGTGCCCGTCCATTCCCAGCACCACAGCAAATGCCAAACACCACACTGCACACTGCAAAAAACCATTGTCTTAGCCAACATCCCCATACCTTGGCTACTCCCTACTCCGGAATAGGTGACCGTCGCTGAGCCTTCACCTGCCAAGCCCATTTTCAATCCGTCACTGCAAGTAGACTGGCTGGACGCCGCGTCCGTGCTCATCCAGATAGCCCAGCGATGTGTTTTTTTCGTCGTGTCTGTTCCGTCAAATTCTCGTTCCTGGAATCCATTACTACGAAAAACTCAATCATGTGCTCGTCTCGATGCTCAATATCGCATTTGTCGTAATGCTGACTCGGTATCCACTTTGAAAAGAATAGCAAGTCAAGTGGTGACCAGGCTACAATCTAGCCCAGCCATCAACCTCACCACTCGTCAAAAGATGACCTCCACAGCCATTGCCATGTCGTGCGCTGAAGAAATATGTAGACCAGCGTTTTGTTCACAGCAAATACTGTTATGCCGGCGTGAAGCAAAATGAGTTCCAGGCTTGGCATTTCGTAATACCCTCCAAAGTGTATCATGCCCATTGCTCAGCTAGCGGTAACGAGCCGTAGCCAAGAGGTCCATGAGGCCCACAGAAAGAGAAGGAGTGTTTGGAGATTGGGTATGCCTACGCCAAGGTAAGAAGTGGTAACCCCATTCTCCGGACAACCCCAGATGTCGCCCATGCCGGTCCTGCGGGCAATAAAGGGGAAGCGGGGTAATCCAGGACGTGTCGAAGGCTGTGGCGTACTATTATATTGTTACATCCACGTCATGCCCGCTACCTAGATCGATCTTCGACAAATCCACTTGGTGTACGAGACCCGACAGTCTCCGCGAAAAAAAGTCTGCGTCTTGAGTGACCGATACTGATGTTGGGCGGCGATACCTGAGGGGGTAGGGTTTTGTCGGAACCATCCTCTCAACCGAGCGAGCATGATTGTTAATGTGTTTCTCGTTGCCTTGCAAACACGGGCTTCGTGCCGTGGTCAGAACAGGCAAGGCTTACATCGGATGCTTGCATTGTTTTTTCCTGTCCAAGACTGGCGAAGGCTGCAGTACTATGATGTACAGGTGGCCAGGCTTAAGCAGCGATGCAAATACTTGCCCTTTGGCTGGACGGCTGCAATGATCTCTACACCAGAGCTGCCGGCACTAATGACTGCCGCCCATTCGCCACAGAGGTCGTAGCCTTCTTCGGGGCTTGCATTAATACATGAGCTTTCCCTTTGGACCTACCAACACCAGAGTATCAGGCCATTTACAGCTCTTGAGAACACTGCTAGTGCGGATGAAGAAGTTGGGATTGTGTTTAAAAAAAATAAACGACATGTTTTTTCAAATTCGGAGTTTGACATTCCTACAACGTTGCAGCATTACTCCACTCAGCAATGTTCAGCACAATGCTAAGTAAAAGTCTGACGCGCTTGGCAACGAAATCAATTTTACGTTCAGTGTACCACTTTGGGCATTTCCGCATCCCAAGCGAACACGAGTAGTTATACGACCAGAGAACGATCTTCTACAAGGACTGATGGTTGAATGAAGGAGTATCGCATGCACATGCTGGATGTCTGTCTTCAACCTTGGCAAAGTTCCCCCATGTCTTCTTTGGCGTTCTTGAAATAGTTCAACGACAATGTCCCTGCACTCACAAAGGTGTTTCGACTCCACTCTCCATTCCCATTGTGACGTGGAGCGGGCAGAAACAGCACATGGTGAGTAGGGGCAGGTGCCATGGCATATGAGCCATTGCCAGACCTCGGGATATGGCAGGTGGTGTTGTGAGAGGCGCGGAATGTGGCAGCATGGCTCGCCTATGGGGTTAGCGTGAGCGTAGGAGGCGCCGTCAAGGCGACACCAGACGTGCATTCTGGCACGCACTATATCGTAGCATGGACTACAGCTGGCCCGGCTCAGACAACACGACAGCGCATGTGGTGATTGATGGTAGCAGTCCTTAGCAGAGAGCGACGAGGCTCTTTCCCTATCGCGGCCCGAGTCCAGGGGGCTTGCTCGCTCCCCGGTTCCTCTTAGCTCACATGCGCTACCTACCACCTATCATCTGGTACGATTAGGAGTACATACGCGGGCGACAGCAGTGCCGGGAAAATACGCGGCAGCAGCATAGACGGTTGCGCACCACAGCCTCTTTGCAGTCGCAACTCCCATCACCATTGCCACGACCACACATACACACACACATTGATCGTTGTTGCACATCTCGCAGCAGCATCGCTGAGCGACCCGTTCCCCGCGCTACAGCCTCGCAAACGACATTTGACGATTTGCCCCGACCGCTGCCAACAACGCACAGGGCGACAGGCAGCTCTGCTCGTGTCCCTCATTCCCACACATTTGCCCCCAGACATTTGCGCCCAGCGCATGCGAACCCACACGGTTCCCCTTGGTCGCAGCACCACCTCGTGCTTCCTCATTACTCTTGCGCGGCCTGGCTGCTGAACCCCCTCAGACCCTCAGCTTAGCGGCCCTGGTCATGGTGCCCGCGCATCCTCGCCAGGCAGCCTCGTGAATGACGCTTTTGACCGCACCACATCCCATTGCGCCCACGTAGCCACTCTCGCCCACACCCGCCGCCATGTCGTACTACGGGAACGGCCAGAACTACTACAACCCAAACATTCCACATTCCAACGTGGGCGCCCAAGGCCAATACCAGGACCCCTACCACCGTTCCTCATCGAGCACCGACCCAAACGATGGTGCAAACGGAGGCACTGCAGGCGCAGGCGCGGTTTCAGACTACGGCTACGGTTATGCCCAGCCAGAGCGCCGCAACAGCATGGCTGCGCGCCAGAACGACGAGCTCTTCATAGCCGCTGCAAACTCCCCGCACATCGGTCAGGGTCCAATGTCGCCTACCGCTGGTGGATACGGCTCCAGTGCCGGCTATGGCTACCCATCACAGCGACAGCAACTCGAGTACAACCCCCAGAACTACAACACACAGCCCGTCGCTCTACCCAACCCTTCGCACTACGGCGGCGTCAGCAGACCCTTTGCACCGCCCGTCTCAACAACGGCCTCGCATCAGCCCTACAATCCAGCTGCCTATGCGAGCAACAGTCTCGTCAGGACGAATACTGCCAACCAAAACTATGCCTTCTCTCCCACCTCTCCAACTGCCACGTACCCTTCGCCCTCTTCATACCAGCAGTCGCAGTTTGGGAGAGCAGGCTCGGTTCAGAGAGGTGCTTCGTCTTATACCACACCTGCACCGCCCCCACTACCTGTGCCTCCTGGAAGCACACAACTTCCCGCTGACGATTGGGGCAACCGACCCTCTCCGCATGCCTCCAACTCATCGGGGTACTACTCGTCGAGCGCCTCGCATGCTCCATTACCCTCACCACCTGTCTACGACACTGGCTATGGCTCACAACGCAGCGACAGATACGGAAGTTTCCAATCGAACCCCCTACCCCCGACTCCTGAAGTTCCGCCCCATGGGTCACCTCAGCGAACGAATATGATGTCTTCGCGACCGCTACCACCACCACCCCACGAGTCTGATAGCGATGAGTACTCGACGCCGCAGAATGGATACCAGGACGAGCTTTTCAACGACGTCTTGAGTATGACGGGCGGTGGAACTCATGTCCAACACTCCAACGGTCAATACTATCACACTGAGCGTCATTCACCCGGATACAATGGTATGAATGGTGGCCAAGGAGGTGCATACCCCGGGCGTGAGACATACGCTAGCGACGAGAGTGATGTCGAGGCTGCTGCTGGTCTGGCTGCACTCCAAATGGCCGAAGAACAAGAGAGGGCTGATGAGGCCCGGAGAGCTAGTGGTGGCAGCGGACTGTTTAGCAACTACACGTCAGTGCATTCACCACAAATGCCTACAGAACCCGCAAGAGAAGGAAGTGCAAGCGATACCGAATATGTAGGCATGGATGTGGGTACATATGGCGGTGGCTTCATGCCGTCCTTCAATTATGGTGGAGACCCAAGTCAGCTAGCAGCGGGAAGTGGCTACCCACCGTCGACATCAGGCTCGCAACGACGATCGGAGCGCTATGGCGAAGAGTACGATTCGATTCACCCCTTCCCGTCCTTCTCGAGCAATGCACGTGTCGACACTTTTGGTACTGGTGGTCTTCAAGAGCCTAGCGACCGACGACGGAGCTACGACGAAGGTGATGAGGTCACCCTCATGGACAGCGCGTCTATCGCATCCAGCTCTACTCTCATAACACAAACATCGGCCATGCCCAGCGAACCACCAGACATGTTTTACCACCCAGGAATCTCAAACCGACCTCTGCCGCCTCCTCCAGTGAATACCAACGCTCGACGAACAAACCACCAAAGCAACAGTTCTACCGGATCTGGATCCTACGAGTATTGGCGCAACGCTCCGTCGTCCCGTGACCCGTACCCTGTCCATCCTAATGGTGGACACATGATATCGCCCAATGGTACACACGTCCCCCGTTCAACCTCGCTCCTACAGCACAGCAATGCTCGAGATGCCATACCCTTGCCCAGATCCAAAACCGATGCGGAACAGGGGCACAGGTCTCGGGGTAGCCGCAATACCTTTTATGGTAATGCCATGGACAGCGATGCGAACACACTAACTCCTGCCAGTACTGAAGCCGTAGCTATTGACCTGCCAACAATTCCAGCTTGCAAGCGTTTCAACCCCGCAAAGCTGTCTAGCATCGACTTCAAGAAGTGCACAGAGCCATGGGCGCTTAGCTCAATCATTGCTTGGCTCAAGAGCATGACGGAAGGTGAAAATGATCTAAAAGAGGGTCCTATCCAGGAGGGTCTGGTCGCACTTTTCACTCACAAAGTCCCAACGATGAATATTGCCGATGCCGAGACTCTAAGTAGCCGTGTGGTGGCAGAAATGTACAAAGCTGGTACTCTTGTGCACGAAGAAGAATGGCTCAAGTTTTCTTCTGAGAGCATCACGGGTGTAATATTCCAGCTGACAGGAGCGGGCTGCTACGCACCCATGTTGCATACTCACGCTTCTCCTGGTCGATGCTATTCACACCACTGCCAGCGAACACTCAAGAAGATTGACCTCCATGCTCCATCCGCCGCTCCTCGTTCTGAAGATTGGGCGACTTTTTACAAGCTGAAAAAGGAGGACATTGAGGGTGCGAACAAGAAGGAAATCGAGCGTCAAAACATCCTACACGAGATTGTGCAGGGAGAGGACAACTACATGAATCGACTCGATGTATTGCGCCAACTGTACCGTGACCGGTTAAAGGCATCCAAATCTGAGGTTATACCCGCGGAAAGGCTCGACCGGTTCATCCGCGACGTTTTCAGCAAAGTGGATGCAGTGCGCAAGGCAAATGAAGACCATCTCCTCCCACAAATAAAGTACAGGCAGCAAGAGCAAGGGCCGTGGATTGTTGGGTTTAGCGACATCTTTAGAGAATGGATCCGGAAGGCCAAGCACGCATACATTGAGTATGCGGCAGCCTTTCCGTACGCAACCTTCCGAGTTCGACAAGAGGCTGACCGGAACAAGGACTTCCGTAGATTTCTGGATGAAGCTCAGAAACACAAGCTTTCCAACAAGCTTGGTTGGGATACGTATCTGAAGGCACCTATCGACAGGCTGCAGCGTTACGGTCTGCTTCTGGACACGGTGCTAAAATACTCGATTGTCGACAATGAGGAGAAGAGGAATCTCCAAATTGCCAAGGATGAGATCAAAGCTGTAACTTTGGAGTGCGATGCCCGTGTTGCTGAGATGGGCCGGAAAGTCAGCCTCACGGATCTTCAAACCAAGCTCATTTTACGACCAGGCATGCAACGTGTAGAGCTCAATCTGGATCATCTTGGACGAGAACTGATCTTCCGAGGCGATCTGCAAAGAATGGCAGGTAACCGCTTCAACTGGCGTGAGACTCACGCACTACTCTTCGACCACTACCTCGTACTCGCAAAAACAGTCGCTCTCAGAGAGGCAGATGGAACTCCTAGGCCTGAGAAATACGACGTGTGCCGGGTGCCAATTCCCATGGATCTGCTCGTGCTTGAAAGCGAAGATGATGATCCCGTTGTACGTTCAACGATGAAGGGTATATCCACGGTCACGGCAGTCCCGGGTCGAGTTGCCGGAACTGGTGCACGCCTAACCGGCAGTCCTGCTCCAGGCGCTTTGCAGCACGTGACTACCAATTCCTCTCTTGGGTCCTCAAATACAAGTGTTTCTGGAAAGACCCTCGTCAATACCTCAACAATTGATGCCAGTAAAGATGAGAAGGTTCTATATCCGTTCAGAGTGAAGCACCTTGGCTCGGAGACTTACACCCTGTATGCTCCAAGCGCCCAAAATCGAGCCGAATGGTGTGACAAGCTCATCATTGCAAAGACACGACACGCCGCGTCTCTCTTTGCTCAGAACGCAGAGCCTTTCAGATTACGAGTGATGGCTGATGCTGCGTTTGCATACGACAGTGCTATGCCATCTCAAAGAGCCATAACCATCAAGGGAACACCTCTGGACCGAGCCATTGACGAGGTAGAGAAGCTCTTCGTTAACGTTGGCCGTCCGGTGCCCATCTGCCGAGCGAGGGTTAATTGTGCCACGGCCTTTGTCCAACCCCATGGCAAACACATGGTGGCGGTTGGTACAGATATTGGTGTATACGTGTCCGACTTTGATAACCCTAGAGGTTGGTCAAAGGTAAGTCATGTCTCTATACTTGGAAGAACGGAGCTAACATATCCAGGCCATTCAAACACCGCGAGTAACCCAGATTGCCGTGCTCGAGCAGTTCGGCTTGATGCTCCTCGTTTCTGATAAGGCTTTGATTGCATACCACCTGGATGCTGTGTGCCCGCTCAGCGGCATAGCTCCTTCAAACGACTCGACCCGACGCGCTCCTCAAAAGCTGTCAGGCGCGCGTGACATTGGCTTCTTCGCCACTGGTGTAATGAAGGACAGGACCCTGGTCTTCTACAAGAAGCGCGACGGAATCTCATCAACTTTCAAGGTCCTCGAGCCTGTGTATCAGAAATCCACAGAGAAGAAGTCCAGGATATGGAAAACGGGCCGCACGGAGTTTTTCCGCGAATACGATGAGTTCTACATCCCGGCTGAATGCTTCACCATCAATCTCTTCCATTCTTCTCTCGCCATCTCCACATCCAAGGGCTTCGAGGTACTCACTTTGGACAAGAAACAGCCATGGTCGGTGCCAGACCTAAAGCAACCACACGTCGCCACTATTGCATCGCGACTACAAAACCAAGTCCCATTGGGCATGTTCCGCCTCTCGGACCAAGAGTTCCTTCTTTGTTACCAGGAGTGTGCGGTATACATCAACAAGAACGGTGACATCTCCCGCTCGGTTATCATGGAATTTGTCGGCAAGGCAGAGAGCGCTGCCATGTACGGACCGTATGTGTTGCTCTTTGACCCCGACTTCGTTGAGATTCGCAACGCACAGAATGGCAGATTACGTCAAGTGATTGCTGGGCGTGATGTCAAGTGTTTGGATGATGGACTCAGCGGAGGTTCATCGCACAACAGGACAGTGAAGCTGAGCTTGCAGCATCCGTACCATGAAAGGAGCCAAGTCGTTGTTGAGTTGGTGCTTAACGAAGGTCAAAAGGAGTAACGTGGTAATGTTCTAAATACTACAAGCATTCGGCCTTGATAGGATAGGTTATGTTTGCGCCCTATTTAGACATGGTGAGGATGGCGGAGTATGAGGTTTAGGAACTTGGATCCTTGTTTGGAACGGAAAACAGCATCGCCTCTGTTAATGGCTTTGTTTTTTTTGCTTAGTGTTGAAAGAGAAACGGGTTGATTGCCTCCAAATCTCTGGTATCGAAGTGAGATATTTCTGCTGCTGCCAATGACAGCATGTTGTTAATAGTTGTACCTTCTTCTTCTTCTTTTTCATTCTTCTCCAAGTTCGCGAGCAACTTTTCTTGCATCTCTCCTTTGGATTTGCTCGAATTTACGCGGAGAGAGGGAATCTTCTTTTTTTATCTTGCATCGAGCCTAATACCCCAGAGATAACCCCCACACTTGAGCGAATTAGCAAAAACGGTTTTTTTAAAACTTTAATCTTTGTGTATATCTTTTTCTTGATGAAAGAACATGGTTACTTAATTAACGTGAACATTTTGCAATGAAAACTGGAAGGTGAAAGTTGGATGAAGAGAATGGATTTTATATTCGGGGGGGTTGTGGTTTGAGGGACGGAGGTATGTGGTATCTGGATTTCGTGCGAAGATTTTTGATAGGCGACGTATGTGTAATGGGAAGTTGGAAAAGGGTGTTTAGGGTGTGTGCGATGGAGTTTTTTTTTTCGGTTGACGTACTGATTTGCTGGATGGGGGGGGGATGAAGTACGGTGATATGTGTATGTGCTGCTTTTCTAAACACTGTCTTTGAAATCTGTTTCTTACTCTTTTCTTGAAAGTGTGTCATAGTTGACAACGGATGGCTATGTCTTAAACTCAGGACATAATATCAGCAGGTACGGAATTGTGAAGTTTGGATAAAGTTTCAAGCAGCAAGAAGGATTTAGTATCTCTATGGATTATTATTTTAACCCAGGGATATAGAAACTCACAGTCGACTAGGGCCTGTGAAGCATAGGATGTTTCTTAAATCCATAAATGATGCCGAAAATGTACGCATCAAGGAGCGCTCTTGATAGGTCACAGGAATGAGATTATATAAGGTGAGTTCATTACGTCATGCACTAGGTTACATTACTTCAGAGTATGTGCGGACCTTCCTCCACAACATCTTCGCCTCCAGGATCAACGCCTATTAGATCCTCCCAGTGTCTTCCATCTGGATGAAAGGGAGATAGATAACCTCTAACGACGCTATCAAGGTCCCGGGCACGTCTTGCGGTTGCGGTTGCTGTAGCTAACCACGACCCAATGTCACTACTACCTTCCGGCCTCGGCTCGTCCCTAACGTTGGGACGAACGAGCACACGAGTCGAATCGTCCATTCGGCAGCAAGGCTTAGACTCCTAACTTCGGCACTCCATGAGGGGCTGGTTTACTGGCGAGCCGCTTGTCTTGTTCTTCCTTGGATAGCGTATCCCACTCAGCTACATTCTTGTCCTTCATAGCAGTCAACACATTGTCAAAAGTCAAGTTGCACGCAATACTACTCACCCATTCTGCTACGCATTCTGGCTTCCAGTTGCACTTTTCTACCTCGCCATACATGGGGTGGTTTCGTCGGGGATGAAGAGCTGGCCAACCCGAGGCGTGGTAATGGTGCTTCACGAGCGCACCTCTGGAGCCGTGGTTGCCAGAGTCGGAGTGTCCTTGACCAGCTGCAAAGGCTTCGACATTGAGTACGAGGATTCCGTTGACGAGCCTCGATTCTGCCAAATTGTGGAAGAGATCCCAAGTAACTGGGTTGCCGTGGTTCTGTGCCGTCATTTGTTCTAAGACCGCTTTGGTAAATGCGGACGGCCCGGTACCACTAATTACTTCGTCGAAATCCAAGTGGAGCTGCGATATAGGAACCTCTTTCGCTTTGGCCAGCTCGTGTAACCAATCTTGGATATTCTCGATAAGCCGCATCATAACCGGAAGCCGGGGTTTGGCGGCAAAAGTCCACTGGCAAAACGACTTGCATTTGGACCCGAGAATCTCGTGGTTGGCAAATGTAGGCTCATCAATTTCCACTCCGATGATCATGTCAATGTCTGGCGCGTTGTAGCGCTCGGGAATGAACCTGTTGATGGGTCGTAGGCATTCCACGTCAATGTCGGCATATACACCACCTTCAGCGTACATGACGAGGTATCGAAGCAGGTCGGCTTTTATGATGGTGATGTTCAGTTCCCGGTATAGGTCGACGAGATCCTTTCGGTCAAGGCCGTGTGGCCCATAGTGCCACTCGAGATAGTCGTTTGCGTTATCATCTGTCAACACCTCGTATCGGTACGTGGGGTTTTTCTGAGCCCAGGTTTTGGCCGAGTCTGAGTCGCGCTGCTCAAAGCCTAGAGGACCAACCTTCCATGTTTGCCATATCTTCTTTGGAATCAACGAGCCAACTGGCTGCAGTGGCTGCTGATATTTGAGCTCGCGCTTGTATCTGCTCGCTGCTCTGATCGGGGTTGTGAAGAACTCGGTGTTGGCAAAGAACAAGAAGAGAAAGATCAAAGCAATATATGCAGGCAAGACTCTCCGCACTTGACTGGTGAGCTTGCCTGAAAATTGGGTCACTATTGGGGAACTTGGACGCATCGTGATTTTCAGACTGAGCTTGGGCGGAGGTGGCCTTGATCGTGTGCGCATGCTGGAGTTATTACAACATTGGGAACCTGCCAATTTGACCCAGCCATTCCATAACTATTATCGATCGTCTCAATACACCACCGGAGATACGAGCCTCTGGCCTAGAATATACCCATGCGACCGCATCGACCAATACGCTTCTTGCCTTCACCCTCGGCACATCAATTTCTTTTCACATGCAGGGGCAGCCTCACGAAAAAGCACGTAACCCCGCATATGTCCTGGAGGCTAAGAGTCTATCCTGGTAAACTAGTACTGGTACAACACTGGTACCAAGGCGGGTGGGTCAAAGCTTGTAAATTTGACCCCTGCAAGCTCATCGGCCGCTTGGACATGTTAGGTATCTGCCCCTTGACAGTCCCCGCATTGCATCTCGTGAGTAAGAGATATTTGAGGCATGTCGCCGAATTCAGCAATGTCACACTCAAAGCTGTCCGTGCCCAAATACTGGTGCCGAATGATTCCGGCCTGGTCGCGCTCATCTAGGCAGTCAGACATGATTCGGACGAGTTGTGCAAATCCTGCTATTGCGCATCAATTGCCCACTTTATTACGATCTTGAATATCTAGGGTCTCTTCGAGTACCCAGTATTCCTCAATTCAATCTCAATTTCTGGGATCCCTCAATTGTATCAACTTTTTTTTTTTACCACCGAAAATGCCAGCTAAATACAACGGGTTGCTGGACCAAGATGGAATCGAAGAAATCAAACTTTCACCATCAATCTGGAAGCCAGTTCGAACGGCCAAATGGAGCCTCGACCTGGTACGCCCGGAATTTCTCTCCTTGCGGCCGGCCTCAAAAAGCAAGCCGATTAGGCCAACAGCATGGCTGGATGGCCTAAGAGGCTTCGCTGCACTCTTGGTCTATCTACAGCATCACCAGCTCTGGGCTCACGGGGAACGTGGTAACTCTGTCTTCGAACACGCCTACGGCTACGAGGGAAAACACTATTTCGCAACCCTACCATTTGTACGCATCTTCTTTTCTGGTGGCCACTTTGCTGTTGCCGTCTTCTTCGTCATATCCGGTTATGTGCTTTCCCTCAAAAGTCTACGCATGATTCAGGACGGTCATGCTGTCAGTGCTGCAGACAGTATCGGCTCCGCCCTCTTCCGCCGTTGGCTACGACTTTTCCTACCTGTCATTGCGATTACTCTCGCATTCATGTCTGTCCGCCAATGGAGCGGAATATGGGTTGATTTGCAGCCAATGGAAGATACATACTGGAAAGAACTCATCAGATGGTACCGCATGTTCAAAAACTACAGCTTTGTCTTTTCCACCGAGATCTATGACTTTCCTATACAGTTCCATGCGCACGTCTGGTCGATCCCCATTGAATTCAAAGGATCCATCATCACCTATACCGCACTCTCCGCACTCTCCAGGTGCACAAAGAATGCCCGGCTCTGCTGCGAGGCCGCGCTAATATTCTACTTTCTCTACATCGTCGACGGTTACTACGGCGCAATGTTCATGTCTGGAATGCTGCTCTGCGACCTTGATTTGCTGGCACAGCAGGATAAACTTCCGCGACTTTTTTCGGCTCTGGCAAACTTCAAGGAGTTCATCTTCTTCCACATGTTCGTCTTTGCTCTCTACCTCAGTGGCGTACCATCCTTTGACGCACCTGAAGCGGATAGCGTTGCTATCCTCACCAAGTCACCAGGATGGATCTGGTTATCGCATCTCAAGCCTCAAGCCGTATTTGATGCAAAATGGTTCTATCTTTTCTGGGCAGCATTCTTCACAGTCGCATCAGTGCCTCGCTTGCCATGGCTCAAGCAATTCTTTGAGACGCGTTTCTGTCAATATCTTGGACGCGTATCTTTCGCGCTGTACTTGGTACATGGAATTGTTATCTGGATCGTCGCTGACCGCCTGTATGCCTTGGTGGGCCTTACGAGATCGGCCCACGCCGAAGGAATACCGGAGTGGGTCAACAAATTTCCCTTACCTGTCAGTGGCCCACTAGGGCTGGAATTGGCTTTTTGGTTGCTTCAGCCCATTCTGCTATCTATCACACTATATTTTGCAGAAGTTGTGACGAGGTTGGTCGACGAGCCAAGTGTCAAGTTTACCAATTGGCTTTACAAAAAGGCGCTTTCTCAACAGACAAAGCCGGGGCACCAGCGTAGCCAATCAACACGATGAGTCGGTATGTAGCTGCAACCAAGAGTATCGATATTGAACAAAATATTCTTGGACCCCAAATCCTTCATCACAACCCTGATCTTGTTGCGATGCTCCCTACATGTGCTGTCGATCTCAATAAGAATATTCGGCTTCATGTGACCGTTCAGCTGCAATCCGCGGGAGTTGACGTTACGCCGCACTACTGCAGGTGCTGAAGGGGCGGGATGTGACACAGCATAGACGCCCGTTGTATTGACGGTTGAAAAAGGCGCACTCCGCCGAGTCATTCCCCATGGGGGCCTAAGCTCCTGGTGAAGAACCATGGTCCCTGCCCTGCTGCTGATCTTTGCCCTTTCGTCGGCAATGACCAAATCAGGTACCAATACCGCCGACTATCAATTTCCTTTGCAGACACAATGCCGTAACCATGTTGATAGTGCCTAGCTTGTAGCGTACGTATGAAATTGCATGTCGTTGGTGCCCGCTGCAACCTCGGATACGTGTGCCTATGCATCTGCGTCCATGCTCCGATTAACACATGTGACGAAGTGGATTCCGACCACCATTTGCTTTTGATCAGACGTCGTAGAGAGCCCGTGAAGTACCAATTTGTCCCTTTACCATGAGGCGGCGGCACAATATTGCTTTGGCGACCATTGCATTCCTCGGTACAATCTTGCTGGTTGCACAGCACCGCAGTGAATACCGGCATACGCATGTTACCCATGCATCGTATGATACCAAAGAGAGTAATACCGGGATCGAAGTACTACCATCCGACCTAAAACCTTCTTCACATTCTCATGATGCATCTGGGTCAGGAACGGACCCCGAGAAGCACGTGACCCTACATGACAACAATTCACCAGCTCAAGGAGTCTCGGAAGGCGACAGTTCGACAACGCCTCCTTTGCTGGAACACCCATCTCCAGATGGACAAACCGTCTTAGAACCCGAATATGCTTTCCAGAAAGACCTCGATCTTCTCCTTCCAATCCCAGCCTTACAACGCTTCAGCGCCCACAAACCGCACAACTACGTGCCCGGAGGCACAGAAAACTACGCCTATGCCACATTCCTAGCAACCCGCAACGCCTCGCTCAAAGACCCTTACTTTCTCGCCATCCACTCCCTCATCTACCGCCTCCTCTGGTCTCCCAAATCCCGCACCCAAAAACACCCCTTCATCGTCTTCGTCGCCGACTACGTCACATCCGAACAACGCGCGCTGCTCTCGGGCGCCGGCGCCCTCGTCCGCGAACTCGCGCCCTTACCTTGGTCCCCCAACGTCATCGGCGTACAATCCCGCTGGAAAGACCTCTTCGCCAAACTACACATGTGGCGAGAAACAGAATTCAGCCGCATCTTCTTCCTAGACGCCGACGCATTTCCCCTCGCCCCCTTGGACGACCTCTTCACCCTCGCCGAACCCCGCCCTTGCTCACCTGAGAAATTGCACCTAGACGACTTTCTCACCGACGGCCCCGTCTGCGAACCCTACATCTTCGCGGGAATCCCGCAGGACCCGTTTAACACCGAGCACCCCAACATCAACGTCGGAGCTATGCTTTTCACCCCTTCCCTACGTATGCACCAGCGTCTCCTGCAAAACTACGTCAAAACGGATAAATACGATTGTCTCATGGCGGAACAAGCGTTTCTCAATTGGCAGTTTGGCCCGGACTCGGCGTTTCCGGCGACGAAGCTGGAGAGGGAGTGGGGGGCGTTTTTTCCAAAGGAAGAGGAGGAGGGGAAGTTGAAGGTTGTGCATGAGAAGATTTGGGTTTTGGAGGGGGGATGGATGAGGGAGGAGTGGGGGAGGGGGTGGAGGGATATGATTGCGTTTTATGAGGGAGAGGAGTTTGTGAAGGGGAGGGAGGGGGATGGGAGGGTTGAAGGTTAGGGTTGATGAATGTGTTTCGTTTGATTAGTTTGGGGTGGTTTTATGATATGGGTTTGGAATACACAAACGACGATATCATAGGGAATGATGATATGATAGTGCAATGAAGCAGACCTTGAGTATCTTGGCGTTTTTAAGTCTACTATTTCTTCACCTTGGGCACTGAACTCTGGCATGACATAGACTTTGTGTCTCAACATTGACTAACAAACACACTCTAGAGGTACAGATCTACACCATACTACGCGCTCGCCTCAGCCGTACTCTGTCGACCCGCCACACTTCCTCCCTTCCAGCTCTGCTTCGGATCTTTCTTATCCTGCAGCCTACTCTGCTCTCCTTCCTTGCCCCACCCACCACCTCCAGGCGTATGAATAATGATGCGCTCACCAGGCCGCATACTAGCCGTATTCTTCGCACCAAGATTGATGTACCTATACTCAACATCTTCTTTCCTGTCCCTCGCAGCATCCTTCTTCTCCAGAGTTTCCACGTCACTTGACGTCGTGGGCGCGCACGGTGCCGATTCTTGAGGTTCAGTAGGTTTCTTAGAGTCTGAGTTTTGGTCGATAGCCTTTTTGTCGACTTTGCGGACCCAGATATTGAGACCGCAGGCGGCGTCGCCTCCGCCTTCCATACCGTATGGATGGTAAACTCTTCTTTCGCTCAAAATGCTGACTTGGACTGGGATGCGGAACTCGATGTCACGGATGACTCCTTCGCCACCTATGTGCATTCCGCGTCCTGCACTACCTTGTCTAAGTGAGAATTCTCGGAGCAGAACAGGGTATCGGCGCTCAAACACTTCGGAGTCGGTAATGCGAGTGTTGGTCATATGTGTATGCACGCCGCTGGTTCCGTTCCATGTTGGCCCTGCACCAGACCCTCCAGCGATGGTCTCGTAGTATCCAAATCCCTTGGTCTCTTTTCTCTCTCCGCTCTTCTCTCCTTCCCCGAATGTTGTACCGCCAAAACCAAAGGTAAGGTTGTTGCAATCGCCTTGACTGGCGGCACACGCACGGAAAGCCTTCAACACGACGTCTGTGACGCGCTGACTCGTAAGTACGTTGCCTCCCACAACAGCCGCATTATCCGATGGTGAGAGGAAAGATTTCTTAGGAATGAGAACGTGGATTGGCTTCAAGCAACCTTGGTTCAGTGGGATATCCTCACTGATCAGACATCGCAGACAGTAGATAATAGCCGAGTACGTGACGGCTTCAGGGGCGTTGATGTTGCCGTAGACTTCAGGGCCTGTTCCTGAAAAGTCAAAGACAGCTTCGCCCTTTTCTGGGTCAATGGAGACCTTGAGGCGGATAGGACTTCCATCGTCCATGAATTCCTCCGCACTGAGGTCTTGGCCCTCAAAGCGCTTGTACACGTCTTTGAGTAACGCTCGCACAGATTTCTCGGCATTGGCTTGGATGCTGGTCATGTAGAGCTTGACGACTTCCTCGCCGTAGTCGGACATGAGCGTACTGATGAGATTGATACCCTTCTGGTTAGCGGCGACTTGAGCTTTCAGATCGTTGATGTTGTCACTCAGGCATCGAGTGCCAGAGCATCCAGGATATTGACCTGGTTCATCGAGCAGTAGCTCTGTGATGCGCTCTTCGTTGAAGTGGCCTTCTGATACGAGCTTCTCTGATTTGATAGCAGCGCCTTCTTGGTAGAGCTCCTTAGAAGCCGGAGGCATCGAACCAGGAAGGATGCCACCGATATCAGCATGATGTGCACGAGAGGCGACATAGAAGACAATGTTGTCACCACTGAATGCTGGTGTTATAACGGTGATATCTGGTAGATGTGTACCGCCAAACATAGGATGGTTAGAAACCAGTACGTCCCCCTTTTTGAGCTTGCCTTTCCAGATAGCTGCTTGTTTGCGGACACATGTTGACATGCTTCCAAGATGGACAGGAAGATGGGGTGCTATACGTACGTTAGCGTTGTTAGACTCCATAGATGTGAAGCTCACCATTTGCGACTAGTCCGCCATCTGCGTCGAAAAGCGCGCAAGAGTAGTCCAATCGCTCCTTGACGTTGGTAGACACACTAGTCTTCTGCAGCGCGCGACCCATCTGCTCAGCAATAGCCATGAACCTGTGAGCGAAGATACTCAGCAGAATTGGATCGACTTCCTTTGTGTCAATCTGTTTTTCTTGATCTTCGGTCTCACCGATGTTTATCACAACATGCGTGTTAATTATGAGCGCAGTAGCGCCAGGAGTAACGACGATAGTTTGTGTGCCGTCTGCAATGATGGCAGGGCCCTTTAGGCGATCTCCAACTTCAAGGTCTTCAAGCTTGTACACCGACGTATCTTGCCGACCACCCTCGAAGAACACCTTGCGCGTATCGTATCGCTTTGTGTCGCCTTGAAGGTCTTTGGGCTTGATCTCTTTCAGCTGCTGATCCACGCTCTTTTCCAACCCTTCAAAGGACTTTCCAATGCCTCGTGCTCTGACATCATCCACGATGATGTCACGGTCTGGCAGTGTGAAACCGAACTCTTGCTCGTGTTGCTTAACAAAGGCTTTCCCAAAGGCCCACTCGTCGCCACCATACTCTTGCTGGGCCTCTTCTTTGGTTGGCTTGATGATCATGAGCGCTGACTCAGTCCCTCGGTATCGCAAGTTCAGGTACTCCTCAAACTGAATGTGTTCTTCATCAAAGCCCTGCTCCTTTAGTGTAGCTGTTGATTTACTCTTCAAGTCCGCCATCTTGGCTTGCAAGTATTCCCTCACATCCTTTTCATCTGACCAGACCTTCGACTCTGGCTCTTGCCTTTCGTCGACGACATCAGCAAGGGCCATGCCGTATGCGGATAGTACTGATGAGTATCTGTGAACAAGAATCTGCGAAATGCCGAGAGCCTCAGCGATGGCAACAGCGTGCTGTCCACCGGCTCCGCCAAAGGTTGCAAGTCGGTGTTTCGATGTGTCGTGGCCTCGCGCTTCAGTCAAACTACGAATGGGTCGCGTCATAGTCTCGTTTGCGATCTTGATGAAACCATTTGCAATGTCATCCAACGACATTTCCTTTTCCTTGTTGCCTCCAGCGATCTCCTTGTTAATTTGATCTGCCAATTCTTTGAACAGCTTCTCGCTGGCTTGCGCGTCCAGCCCTTCATCCTCATTCTTTCCGAAGATCTTGGGAAAGAAGTCAGGCAGTAGCCGACCAAGGAACAGGTTCGCATCTGTAATAGTCAATGGACCACCTTTTCGATAGCATGCTGGGCCAGGATGTGCGCTTGCCGATTCTGGGCCGACAACGAAAAGACCGTTCTTCCAGAAGAGACGCGATCCACCACCGGCTGCGACTGTGTTGATGTCGAGTTGCGGTGACTGGATAGTGACTCCGGCAGTTGTAGTCTCGAAGACGTGATCGTATCGTCCAGCGCCGTATCGGCTGACATCAGTACTCGTACCACCCATATCGAATCCAATAACGGGTATCTTGGTCTGTGGATCATAGGATGTTAGTGCATAGCCCACGACTCCACCAGCAGGTCCTGACAGGATGGCTTTGAGGCCCGAGAACATATCGACATCGACAAGTCCGCCATCAGATTGCATGAACTCGCATCGTGCACCCTTGGAGCCTTCTTCGCGCTTTACGCTCTTGGTACCAAGGCCACCTTCAAAGCCCTTGGAGAAGCCATCGATGTACTTTCGTATCGCAGGTGTTAGATAGGCATCTGCGCATGCAGAGGTTGCTCGTGGAACCAACTTAATCATGGGCATGAGCTCGTGACTTAAGCTGACATGTTCGAATCCAATTTCCCTTGCAATTTTGCCTACTAGCGCTTCATGCTTCGGATATGTGTAGCCATGCATCAAGCACACAGCTATGCTCTTCAACCCACTATCATACACCTCTTTGAGTTGCTTTCTAATTGCTTGTTCCTGCGGCCTTTGTAATATGCGCACTGTCTCACCTGACAATCCTTTGACTAATTCAGCTTCATCGCCAGCCTCTTCAATACTGGCGGCTTGCGTCTGATTCCTTTCTGGGTCCTCGGCATAGTCTTCCAGCGTGACACGCTCATCAATCTCTACTACCTTTTTGTAGAGTACCTCTGGCTTCCGGATATCCAGAGCGAAAATATTGGGCCGACTTTGGTTGCCGATTTCGAGACAGTCCTTGAAACCTTTTGTCACAACCATGGCGATATCCTCGCCCTTGCGCTCCAGCAGCGCATTCGTAGCCACCGTTGTACCCATGCGTATGCTTTCAATCTTGGACGTGTCCAGTGGCTGACCGCGAGGAATTTCGGTGCCTGTGAATTTGGAAAGGAGGCGACGGATACCTTCGAGCGGCGCGTCATCGTAGTTTGACGGGTCAACAGAAAGAAGTTTGATAAGAACGTCATCTTCCATCTTGCCTGTTCCGGGATTGCCTACACAATCTGTGAATGTGCCGCCACGCTAAATACCCAGTGATCAGCCATAGATTCTTCAAACCTAGAGGGAAAGATTCCGTACGTCAATGGCAATGCGGATTCCCCGCTGTGCAATCTTTGGCGCAGCCATGGTTGTGCCTAGGAATTATGTCGCGCACACGAAATGCGAAAGTTATTGTTGGACAGACCCTAGAGGCTTCAAGGTCATCAGTTAACACAGGCGAAAACCAAAACCAAGAATGAGCGAAGAATGATGCCAAAATACGATGTGACACGATATGCAGGCTGGACGCGGCTGCATATACGCTTCCAGCGAGAGCTTTAAGTGGGGTACACGATGCTACCCCGCGGCGGCTTTTGTCATCCAAATCATGTCATCGTGGTAGCTCGAGCTTGATGACATCTGCTACGCTATCTGCACACGCCACTTCCGACATTAGTGGGCCTTGTCGGCGTTGTCGGGAATTCTTTTCAACACTATTTGCCCGCTGATAAGGTCCCTGAAATGGTCGGTCACTGAGTCATTGCACATGATATTTTATTAGAGTTTTGGACATGTAACACTACAACAAATTCATTGTGGATATTTGGCTAGTATCATTAAAAAAGGAGTTCCCGGCGAGAGGGGGGACAGGAACGAGTTTGGCCACGCGATAATTGGCTCTAGGGTAAAAACATGAGTACTAGTGAAGCTCGAAAGCCACTATCAAGTACAAAATTCCTAATTACAGCATGCCCAAACGGGCATTTTTGGAGCAAACCCCCAATATCGGAATGATGGACGATCTTTTGCTGCGGTGTACGCATGCATCGCTTTAGGTTTGGCGGGCCCTTGCTACAGTCACAAGGGTGTGGGGAATTCTTCTGAATTTCCCGATCGATAGGGCAATGCAACAATCTGATTGGAAATAAGATCGATTGCTTTGCACTTGTTTTGATCAAATAAGTCTTATGACTCCTTGATATTTTCGCCCTATCACAACTGGGCTATTCAAGAAATGGGGTCCATAAGTGAAGTAGATACCGCATGCGGTATGCCCACGGTATAATCCAACTGCGAACTGAAAACAGACATAGAGTTGACATGAAAATGTAGGCCTGGAGAAGATTAATACGTTTCATTGCCGAAGAAGACAATGTCGAGCACCTCGGTGAGCCACTCGATGCAAACATCGATGGTAAGCAGCCCGCCTGGCAATCTTTCACATCTGCTGAGACAATATAGTTGGCGCAGCTCTAGCGTCAGGAGAGAAGGTCCAAGCCCGCCTCTTCACAAGGACGTCTGTTCTCTCGCTCCAAAACAAGCCCACAAGCACAGTCCTCACAGTCTCGAGATTACTTCCGCCACTCTCAAAGTCTGAAGTAGGAACCATCCGCTGCATAGGCCTGAACTACCGGAAGCATGCAAAAGAAATGAACCTGGATCTTCCTAACCACCCCACACTCTTCTTCAAACCGGCAACATGTCTGGGCGCCCCGAACGCTCCACTGCTGATACCATATCAAGCTACAAATGGCCAAGCAGACTACGAAGCCGAACTCGCAGTTATCATAGGCAAGGCCGCGAGAAATGTCACCAAAGAGAACGCCATGGAGTACGTCCTGGGCTATACATGTTCCAACGACGTAACAGCCCGAGTTCATCAATTCAACGGCGCCCAGTGGGGTTTCGGAAAAGGCTTTGATGGATTCGCGCCGCTAGGCCCTTGCCTCGTATCCGCCGCCACAATACCCGATCCTGGCCAAATCGAGTTGAAGACTGTGCTGAATGGCGAAACGATGCAATATTCCGTTGCGAACGATATGATATTCAGCATTCCGGAAATCGTGGCATATCTCAGTCAGGGGACGACTCTGGAGCCGGGTACGGTGATTATGTCCGGCACACCACATGGCATTGGAGTGAGCAAAGTACCAAAGGTGTGGTTGAAACAAGGGGATGATTTGAGAATTGTGATGAGCCATGGCATGGGAAGTCTAGTGACCCCAGTTGTTTACGAAGCGCAGCCCAAGCTCGTATAATTTAGAAAAACACTTAACTCATTCAAACTGATTCATGGCTGGGATGCAGTATTGAGTTATATTTCCCACTGCATCATTGATCAAAAACCTGCCAAAATAGGACTCGTGATTATTGAAATCCAAAAAGCATCTGTTCTTGAGTGATGCTGTCGAGAACATGCTCCCATTGCTGCAGGTCTGTAGATGGATCGCCCCAAGGAGGCGCTTGCCATTGAAACGGACCTCCTGCACCAAAACTGAGTAAACCTGGTACTTCATCTGAGCTGTTTATTGTTTCTGGTGAGACAAAGTTGTTGGCATCATTTTGTTCTCCGGCGTACGCAGTAGCTGGAGGGTCCACTGTCGCGCTGTATCGCGGTCCAAGTGATGTACTTGCTCTATTGCTGCTGCCACGACTTTTACGAAATTGTTTTGACTTCTTGATACAAAGTTCAATGATCTTGACTTCTGCAAGTGCAAACTCATTCAGCCAGATGTCTCCGCGTTGCATGTCGCAATAAGCAGTGAGATCTTCTAATATCGCGTCGCATTGGTACGAGTGTGGATCTTTGACAGCAACGATTCCCAGGACTAGCGCGCTGTTGAATAGATGATGAGGTCCCAAACTCCATTTCAGACGGTCGTGCAAGGGCTGCTGAAGATAGTCGATACGCATTGCAAGGTCAGCACAAGCTGATGAAATGCAAGCATCGTGACTGTGTCGGAAACGATTTGTAATACTTTGGCGCAGCAGATATGGGCGATGGAGTGTAACGCGAGCAAAGTGGTACATGGAGTGAAGGTATAAGCGATTCCAATGTATGAATGGGTGAACACCATCTTGCGAAGTATCAGAGTCTTTGATGCGATAGTACTCCGGTAATTTGGCTGCCCATTCAAGAATTTCCCGATCCAGGGAAAGAACAGTGTCATACGAGGATGTCGACAGGCCGAAGCAGCGTTCTTGAATATTACCAATAATTTTTGCTAAATCATGAGCTAGGAAATTATAGACACTTAGGGTGGGCTCGGAAATTGGCAGTACGGGCAGAGCCGCAGCACGTTCTTCTGGCTCGTCATCTAGCCAGACATTGGTTGCTCGTTGGACGAGGCATTGCTGGTCCACAATTGCAAATGGACGGCCAATGGCCAACGCAATTGTCTTGTCTAAAGTATACAAATGACTCCAGAGTCGCCTTCTAGTCTCAGTCTCTTTTCGCGGAAGTCGCCATCGCTCGCCATCAATGTGCATGCCTTGGGCTTGGGCCATGCGCATAGCGAAACTGGTCGTCAACCAGGACTCTGGGACTCGTCGCATGTGTATGAGATAGCGCGTTACTAAGACGCCAGCGCGGACAAGATCTGTTGACTCGCCGTAGAATGTCGGCGCGATCACAATTGCTCTTCGGGAAGCCCAGTAGAATCGAAGAGATGTTTCCTGCAAGTCTCGCTGAACTTCAGCGTTCTTCGGGTGTGGGCAGTCTAAGAAGACTCCATAAGCAAGGATGATGAATAGCAATGCCAGCCAACGCAAGTCGATGGATGCGTAGTCATCAAAGCCAAACTTGCGCTCCCAAAACTCGGCATACCTGGTCTTGAATGAAGCAGGATGGATTGCGTCAATGGTCCAGTTGAGCTCGATAATAAACACATCAACTAATCGGTCAACACTGGCTTTGTTTCGAGGCAATATGCCTAGTAGGTCCCAGATTTGTGAAAAAGGGCCACCAACATCTCGGAAAGACTGCGCTGAAGCTGATGCGTGACGAATGCCAGATGAGAGATCTGGTGCAGGTTCTTCAATTATCTTGGCTGCAGCCTGGGGTCCGAAGTAGGATGAACCGAAGAAGGAAGGGGCATCTCTGCTCCGAAAGAGATTTCCGACCTGTGCATCCCTGGGTTCCGGTGAGGCCTTGTTGCAGGAAGTAGAAGCCTGAGTAGCTTGATATGATTTTAGTTAAGCGGTCTTGGTACCAGATGCAGACAGCCTAGTCGCAACTCACTCGCAATAGTGCCAGCGACAGTTTCAGCGGTCGGCTCGGTGTTACCGAGGGTAGATACGTGTACCGATTGCTGGCGATGGGCCTCAGCTTCGTCGCTGTATGTGCAGTCTGATGCTACATCGCGTCGTGTACAATTGAAGCATGGGAGCTCTCCATCACACTGTACCTCTGGTCAGTTGTTGGTCTCTCGTTCTCGGTCATGATAAGCTTAGGGCCATGAAGCGTCCGGTGCATCATCTAGCATGCCAACGTGAGTCTTGGAACTCACGAGGTTCTTTCAGTGACGACGTCATAACAGGCATTCCTGATTATGTCATACGTACCTTCTGTTTCCTCCTGTGACATGTTACACAACTCTTCGCCTGTCGTCCCCTCTTCTTTTTCTTTCTTAATGGCTCACTGTCAGTTCTCTCAACTCGGTCTCTGGTACGCTCATCCATTATGGAATACAGTAATGCCCAGATGATGCAGAAGAATTTGCCGATAAGTATCCGCTTAAAACTGATACCACAATACGACCGGGATCGCGATATACGTTTATCTTATCTGCAGTCCATGTTGCAGTGGGTCGCTGCGAGTTTAGCGTGCATCCATCACCCAGATTGGCAAGGCGGGCGACATCCCCGCGTCGGCCAAATGTCTATCATAGATCGGTAAATACACTCGATAAACCATCATGCCTACGCCTGGTATTATGATGTTGTATATCTGTACCGAATCTGCCCGTATGAGCATTCAAACTCATTCTGGGTCCCAATTACGTTGTTTGCGCCATGTCGGACTCAATGCATGACGCCAAAGCCGCGGATGGCTCGCTTTGCGAGAAGGATGTCCAAGCTGGATCAAGTGAAGAAATTCAAATTGATCCAATCGCAGAGAAGAAAGTAGGTACTTGTTGTGTTCCACCTGAAGCCGTATACTGACTAAACAGCTTATCCGCAAATTGGACCTTATTCTGTCACCTATGATGGTCATAGTGTTCTTGGTACGAAACCTCTCTTCTACCAGGTAATTCTTCAAGGTTAATCAATTCATCGTAGGTGGCCTACCTTGACCGTTCCAACATCGGTATATACTCGCCCTGACACGGTCACGATGCGCCTTTCGCTAATTTGTCCTAGGAAATGCTGCTATTGCAGGTATGAATGAGGACCTGAACCTTACTGGGAACCGTCTCAATGTCGCTGTGACACTCTTCTATGTGACATATATTGCATTCGAACTCCCTTCGTCACTTCTGTTAAAGAGACTGCGCCCATCTCGTCTGATTCCTTTCTTCATCATCAGCTGGAGCGCTGTCATCATTGGGGCTGCATTTGTCCAGAATTACGCTTCTCTCATTGCTACCCGCCTTCTGCTAGGTGCCTTTGAATCTGGGCTGTTTCCCTGTCTCACCTTGTATCTCAGTATGTACTACAGGCCTCTGGAGCAAGCTCGAAGGGTATCGTATCTCTTTGTAGCGTCTGCCTTGAGCGGAGCCTTCGGTGGACTACTGGCGTACGGCTTGACAAACCTGCATGGTGCAAGAGGTCTTGCTGGGTACGTACTCCACTGTTCAAATCGGCCTTGGATAATGAACTAACAATCCCTTAAGCTGGCGTTGGCTGTTTCTCGTCGAGGGCCTCATTTCGATTGTCGTAGGAGTTGCAATGATTTTCCTTCTTCCGGACAACTTTGAGACGGCATGGTGGCTGAATGAGGACGAAAAGGCGCTCCTTCGGGCTAGACATGAAAAAGAACGACTCTACCAAGGCAAATCGATGACAACGGATGCCATGGATAAAACCGAGGTTAAACTGGCATTCAAGGATCCCAAGCTATGGCTGAGCGCTGCGTGTCAATTCTGTGCAAACACATGCTCCTTTGGTTTCTCGACATTTCTTCCAGTAATCATCCGTGGATTTGGCTACTCAAGCATCCGCACTCAGCTTTTGACAGTACCAGTGTACATCTGGGCCTCGGCGGTGTATCTCTTTATCGCTTTCTGTTCGGACTATGTCAACCGCCGCGCCTACTTCATGATCCCTTTGGCCTTAGTCACATCCGTTGGCTATGCTATGATGCTCGGAGTCTCAATGGCGTCAACAGGTGTACTATACTTTGCAACCTTTGTTACGGCCACCGGCATCTTCTGCTGTGTTGGACTTAACGTTACATGGGTTATCAACAGCAATGCCGGTTACTTCAAGCGCGCTACCGCTATTGGTCTGCAGCAAGCCATTGGTAACTCAGCGGGCATCATGGCTGGTCAGATCTACCGCCTCTCCAATAGCGATGGTCGATACGTAATTGGCCATGCGGTATCCATCTGTGCAATCACAGTAGCAGCTTGCGGGTACGGCATCATGTACATTGTGCTTCGCAAGATAAACAGGAAGAGGGAGAGAATGACTATTGAAGAGAGGATCAGGGAGATTGACTCTGGGAAACTGGGCGATCGTCACCCGGATTTCCGTTATACTTTATAGGTTGTTAACATCATACTTCAGAATCTAATAACAGATATAATGGCATTTCAGGAATGGCTTGATTTTGCGTATTTCATAGTTCTACACTTACGGTTTCGCATTTATTCCCTTGAACGTCTTCGTGATGTTGGTGATAGCCTCCTCGACAGGTAATCTCTCCATGGAGCTCGCACCATAGAAGCCATGTACACCCTTCGTCCGACTAATAACATACTCTGCATCCTCTGGCTTCGCAATCGGACCACCATGGCACAAAATAATAACGTCATCCTTGATCTCCGTCGCTGCATCCCGAATTTCCTGAATCAGCTTCACACACTCATCCAGACTTTTCCCCGTCGCCGCCCCAATACTCCCCGACGTGGTCAGCCCCATATGTGCAACCAGCACATCCGCACCTGCACTTGCCATCTTCTTCGCCTCCTCAACATTGAATACGTACGGAGTAGTCAAGAGATCCATCTCTCGCGCCATTTCGACAACCTCGACTTCAGCATCATACGACATACCCGTCTCCTCGAGATTCTGTCGAAACGCCCCATCGATCAAACCTACAGTAGGAAAATTCTGGATGCCCGCGAACCCGAGATCCTTGAGCTGCTTCAGGAAACGAGACATGTCGCGGAAAGGGTCTGTGGCGCAGACACCTGCGAGCACGGGCGTTGATTTGACGATGGGAAGGACTTCGCCGGCCTGTGATATATCAGCCTTCCATAAATTTTTCATATTCTTTAAATGAGAGAAATTGAATTAAAAGACGAGATGTTGGACTTACCATCTCAAGCACAACATCATTCGCATTGCCATACGGCATCAATCCAGCCAGTGACCCGCGCCCCGCCATGCGGTATCTCCCGCTGTTATATATTATAATCAAATCACCGCCACCTGCCTCGATGAATTTGGCGCTGAGACCAATGCCCGCGCCAGCACCGACGATGATGTTTCCATTTTTGATTTGAGAACGGAGATTTTGTAGGATAGAGGCGCGGTCTGTGGGTGGAGACATGGCTAATATGTTCCGAATAATTGAAATTGTGGAAGATTAGACGATGCTCGTGATTTCGAAGGCGATTGCGGCCATCACGTTGGTTCTAGGGACGATTGAGTAAGTGTAGTAGGATGTGATGACGTCATTTCTGGCGCGGGGGATGCGTGCATACATTACATGAGGATGACTTACTTGGGACCCACTGGCATTCCCGTGGAGTTGAGTTTGACCACCCCCTATTCCCTATCTATATCTATCGCCATGGCTCCTTCAACTTGCGTTGCACTTATTGGTACCTGTGATACGAAATTGGAAGAGTTGCTTTTTCTACATGAGAGCATTCAGCGGAATGATGCCAGTGTAGTTGTTATTGATGTGGGCCGCAAACCCATCGACCACGAAGCTATCGATATTACTCAACAGCAACTATTGAAAGATTTTGGTAATGGGGAAAAGGTCAGTGATCTGCCACGAGGCAAGGTCATCAAGGCCATGGCGGGCTGTGCTACAAAAGCCGTTAAGAAGCTTTATGAGGAAGGCAGAATTCATGGATTGATCAATGCAGGTGGCTCGGGTGGTACATCGCTGGCTGCAGAAGTGATGAGGAATGCTCTACCAATTGGCTTTCCGAAGCTAATTGTTTCAACCGTAGCGAGCGGTGACACCGGCCCAATCGTTGGAGAAACGGATATCACGATGATGTACAGCGTTGTTGACGTGGCTGGTTTAAACCAAGTTCTTCGAAATGTCCTCAGCAACGCTGGAGCTGCCATTGCCGGAATGTCTCGGACATATGCATTGAAGAGTAGGGATACAGCTCAACTACAGAAGAAGCGTGTTGGCATCACAATGTTTGGTGTCACCACCCCAGCTGTGGACGCGATTCGAAGGCATTTAGAAGCCAACTACGACATTGAAACATATGTGTTCCATGCCACAGGGCACGGCGGGAAGGCCATGGAGCGACTTGTTCGAGAAGGAGGTCTTGACGCAGTGCTCGATCTTACAACAACAGAGATATGCGATCACCTTACCGGCGGTGTCATGAGCGCAGGAGAACATCGCTTAGAAGCTGCTGCAGAGGCTGGAATACCAACTATTGTATCTGTGGGTGCTACAGATATGACGAATTTCGGCCCAAAGAGTACCGTTCCGGAGCGCTACAAAGACCGCAAGCTGTATGAGCATAACCCAGTTGTGACGCTGATGAGGACATCGGAGAGTGAAGCCAGACAAGTTGGTGAATTCATTACGAGTCAGTTGAGGAAACATGCAAAGGATCCACAGGCGGTGCAGATTTGGCTTCCAAAGGGAGGAATCAGCATGATTGCAACACCAGGAGGGCCATTCGAAGACACGAAAGCCGATACTGCGCTCTTCAATGCTATCAACAATGGCCTCCAAGGAAGTGGAATTGATATCGTGGAAGACGACCGAGCAATCAACGACGAAGGATTCGCGCATGATATCGCCAAGGCTTTGGCTGCAAAGATGGGTATTGAGCGTAAAACCACTTGACACGACTGTAACGAGGCTGTGTCTATTTTCCAACTGCAAAGCCAATGCTTCAAATCTCGAAGGATTTTTCAGACAGAAAATAGAATATGTGGCGTTGAAGCTCGGATGGCGGGCCCCTTGACGCCTAGAACAGGCGCCCCTTTGCAATTAAGGCGTGCTGCATCATTTAACAGCAGAACAACTACCATTGGTCGTATCGTCAAGCGCCGTGACTCCGGTCCACGCGAGAAGCACTAGAAGAATGTCAAACCGCCCTCTGCCATAATCAGTAGACTAAACTCACGGCTTTTTCGTTCCTCGCAGCCTCGTTTCTTACGTTTCCTTGACCAAAGTCATTCGTTTCGTGATTTACTGCTTTTCACAATGTTTGCACGCAAAGCCGTGCTATCGCTCGCTTTTTCATGCCTTTATGGCAATGTCGCAGCCCTTGATTTGGACATCAACAGTAGAGGTAACATGGCGCGTTTTCTCACGTGCCGAACCAACCCCTAACATTTATAGATTCAATTGTCGATGCTGCAAAGACCCTAGCAAGTGGCATCGTAAAATATTACAACGCGAGTGTTTCCGAATCTGGAATTCCTGGCGTTTTCCCCGATGACTACTACTGGTGGGAAGCTGGTATCGTACTCGATGGGCTGATCGGATATTCGAGTTTGACTGGCGATAAGCAATACGACTCGTTAGTCTCAGAAGGTATTCAATGGCAGCGAGGCAAAGACTATGCCTTTATGGCGCGAAATCAGACGGCATCCATGACCAACGATGACCACTGCGCCTGGGGTCAGACAGCGATGAGTGCTGCGGAATTCGGCTTTCCAAAACCAGAGAATGGATCATGGGTAGACGCAGCCATCTCTGTGTTTGATGTCATGACCATGCGATGGAGCACTGAATTCTGTGACGGTGGTCTTTCTATGGGGATCTACAGCTTCCAGGTGGGATCCAGCTATAAGCAGACGGCCTCGAACGGAAACTTCTTTCTCCTCGCCTCTCGTCTTGCGCGGTTCACCGGCAATGGCACCTATACTGAATGGGCCGAGAAGATCTTTGACTGGGCGCATGGAAAGGGCTTTGTCACAGATGACTACCAGATTTACGACGGCGCCGATGGAGAACAGAATTGCACTGAGTTCAACGAAGTCCAATTCACCTACAACCACGGACTTTTCACTGAGGGCGCCGCCATCCTATACAACATCGTGAGTACAATCTTATACATGTATTTGAACAACAACTAATCACTTTATTAGACGGATGGTAAACAGAAATGGGCCGACGCAGTCGAGGGATTTGTAAACTCTACATCTCGCTTCGTTGAAAACGACGTTCTCGTGGAGACCGCCTGCGAGAACAACGGCAAATGCGGCATAGATCATCGGGCCTTCAAAGGTGTTGCTGCTCGTTCCTATGCCCGCGCTGCAGTTGCTGCACCTACTCTGACGGGTCCTCTGACTTTGATGCTGGAGAAGTCGGCCAAAGGCGCAGCAAAGGATTGTAGCAAGGGTCAGGGAGAGACAGGAGATGTTGCATGCTCACTGAGTTGGGTAGATCAAGAAAGCATGTGGGAGTACAACACTGCTAGCGATGGGAACTTGGGTGAAGTTTTCAGTGCAATGGAGGTCGTGCAAGGCTTGTTGTACTCGCAGACGAAGATTCAAGGATCCAATGTTACTGGCAGCCCGGTAGAGGAGGGTGAAGCTTCAAAACCGTCGGACGGTGCTGGGTCGGAGGGAACTGGTGCGGCGGGTGCGGCGGGCACCATGACGGCCAGTATCACAGTTGTCCTGGCTGCTGCATTTGCCGCGGCTTTGCTATGCTAGTCACATGAACTTGGTGTATTGTAGTGTAGGAATCCAGACAACAGACCCCGGCCACGATTATCATACGGTGAACACGTGATGTGGGTCGAGTTTCCCGAAACGCGCATCCATTCCCCGAGAGAGAGCTAAGCATGCCAAGTCTCGCAACTGCAACCAATGGGAGCGGGGCATGTGTTTAGCGGGCCTGTCTTGGGAACGAGACCTTTCGGGAATCATTCCAGCACATCCGCTGTCTTCCCCTCCCTTTTCTTCTTTTAAGCCTTTAGACGCCGGCTCCTACGTGCGTTGGCAATGGTATCAGTCATGGATCTTCTACCGTTTGCGGTGGCCTTGGTCGCCATTGTGGGTGGCTACCTGGTATACTCCAGCAGCAGTAGCGGTAAGAGCATCCCAGCACAAGCAAAAGTAACACTTCAAACTAAACCCACCCAGCGCCCCGCAAAGTGCTCAAGCCCACTGAGTTCCAGGAGTTTGAACTCGAGCACAAGCAAGTCATCTCGCACAACACGGCCATCTACCGCTTCAAGCTGCCCCGTCCAACTGATATCCTCGGCCTCCCCATCGGCCAGCACATTTCTCTCGCCGCCACGATCCCCGGCCAGCCCAAAGAAGTCGTCCGCTCGTATACCCCCATCACCTCCGACGAAGACAAGGGCCATGTCGACCTCATCATCAAGTCGTACCCCACCGGTAACATCTCCAAATACGTAACCGAACTCAAGATTGGCGACAAGATGAAGATCCGAGGCCCCAAGGGCGCCATGGTATACACCCCCAACATGGTCAGACACTTTGGTATGATTGCCGGAGGCACCGGAATCACCCCCATGCTGCAAATCGCAAAGGCCATTATGCGCGGACGCCCAACAGGCGACAAAACCGAAGTCGATCTCATCTTTGCCAACGTCAACCCCGAGGATATCCTGCTCAAAGACGAACTCGATGCGCTCGCCGCCAAGGACCCCAAGTTCCGCGTCCACTACGTGCTTAACAACCCGCCTGAAGGGTGGAACGGAGGCGTCGGTTTTGTTACCGCCGATATGATCAAGGAGAAGCTTCCAGCGCCCGCCAAGGACGTCAAGGTTCTGATTTGCGGACCTCCGCCTATGGTTGCGGCCATGAAGAAGGCGACAGAGAGTCTGGGATTCGACAAGGCGAGGCCGGTTAGTAAGCTGGAGGATCAGGTTTTCTGCTTCTAAGTGCTTGTTGGCGTTGCAATGCTTGAGGTGTTTGGGCGAAGAAGACGTATAGGATGAGATTATGAAGGTTGTTAACCTTGTCATCAATGTGAATTGATACTGTAACGCAAAATTCGTGTATGTCGTTTGATGAAGACTGAAAGGATACGTGGTCACTTGTTCAAATCCCCCCCGGCTTTTTTTCTTCTTCTACAATTTCCACATTCGAAACTTTTGGTCCTGAATGTCATCATATATTATCAATTGTTTCTATCAACATGCACGAAAACGAAATACCATCCCTTCTCCCACTTTTACACCACAACCCAATCCCTTCCTTTCCCCCTTTCCAACTCAGCACGCATAACCTGTCGTCCTTTCATCAACGAAAAAAAAACGGGAACCAAAGCGAACCCCAAGAACACCAACCAGCGAAAACGCCAGGAAAAAAAAAGAACAAGAAATCTACTCATTCAATGGTATATATATTTCTTCTCACACATACTCAACATAATAGGCGTACAAGAGCAAAAAAAAGAAAAAGAAAAGAATGCAAACGCGTGTCCCCCCCCATGATTTCCGATAAAAAAAAACACACACGCTAATCCCGATGCTTTGGAGGAAAAAAAAAAGGGAGAGAACGCTTGAAAATGCCTTGAATGGATGCGAGAAGAGAATTGGATTGTTTTTGAGGGAAGGGGGTAGGGAGGGAGAATGCGGTAGGTATCAAACGACGAGGTGTATGTATCATGGTGAAGATGAGGCTCAGCGCATGGTACATCATGTTATGCAAAGAGAGCGAGATGGAGAGAGGGAGAGAGACCCATTTTTTACTTCATGTCGTCAGCGCAAAGAAGAAGAAGAAGAAGACATGAAAGAGAGAGAGAGAGAGTCATGAAGGGTCATTCGTTAAAGAGGAAGATGATGGAAAGAATAAAGAATAGTAAACAAAGTAGTTTTTTTTCTCTCTTTAAAAAGAAGAAGAAGAAGAAGAAGAAGAAGAAGACGACGGAAATTTTCAAAATCAATGCTCGTCTTCACTACTCCATCCCCCATCATCTTCTTGATCGATACTCTCCATGACTTCTTTGATGACACCATGGCTTTTGGGGTCGAGATTCATGGCAATGGTTAGGTGGCGGATGGCACTTGAGCGGTCGCGCAGTTTCTTGTAACATCTTCCTAGTAGGAAATGGATGTTTGGGTCGTCGGGTGCGGCATCTTTGAGGTACAAGAGTTCCTTGAGGGCTTCTTGTGGGGCGTTGAGTTTGAGAAGGACTTGGGATTTGCGGAAGCGGGCCATGACGGAGCGGGGGTCGATTCGGATGGCATTTTCGAATTGCAAAAGGGCGGGCTCGATTTTCTTCATGCGGTCCAGAACCTGGGGGGATTTCTGTTAGTTGGGTGAAGTAGATGGTGTGTGTGTGTGTATGTGTAAAATGACTTACAAGACCTATTCGAACAAGTATCATGGCGTTGTTCTGGTTGATTTCTGCCGCTGCCCGATAGTGCTTCTCGGCTACTTCGTATTTACCCAGACGTTCATACACATTGCCCAGACCATACCACCCATTGTAGTGCCGGTTATCTGCACTGATGGCGTTGCGGTAAGCAGTCATGGCTTTGTCAAACTCTTCGTTTGCCACGTGCTCGTGTCCTTGTAGTGTGTAAGCATAGGCGAACTTTGGATCCAGCTGTGTAGCGCGTGAGAAGCATTTTACAGCATCATCATGCTGTCGGTCCAGAGAACTAGCATTGCCGAGTGCACACCATGCTTGTGGAGATAGTCGATCTTGATCCATAAGTGTGTGGGCAAGGTGGCCCAAGGATACCTCATCTTTCAGTTGCCATAGTGTGTTGGAATATACCTCCATATGCTCTAATGAAGAAGGCGCCATTTCTCGGATCTTTCGGAATGTGCTTCCTGCTTCTGCGTAGTGTGTGCGCTCGTAGTATGCTTTGCCGATTTGTGCAAGGACCCAAGGTGTTTCACGCTGTGCCTTGGGCACGGCTGTGAATGCTTCCAACGCCTTGGACGCATCATAACGACTCAGATGTCGATAGCCCGAACCAATCTTGAGGAGTAGGTCTAGCAACCAATTTAAAACCTCCCGCTCCCGTGATGTGTCAGCTTGTGGAGCCATTCTCGGAGGTGGTGCTACAGCCACTGGGGCCCCGTTTTGAGGTCTGCCCTCAGGTTTCGATGGCTCAGACGTCTCGATATGCGGTTTCCTGTTTCCACTAACAACTCTTCCTACAGTCGATGTAGTCCCTGATCGTGATTTAGGAGCTGCGGCTCTTGCTTTTCGCATCTCACGCCTCTCTTTCGACTCAATTTCTTTACTTGATGTCATCCCTTGCCGTGGGTTTGACGGTCGGATCTGGGTAATGGAGTTTAACAACCTCACACTGCGCCGTGGTGGCGCTGCAGTGGGGTCCAACGGTTGAGGAGGTGCGTTCTGCGTTTGGTGTAATGAATGGCCAGACACGGTTCTCTTATGTCCGTTCTGGTATACGGGTCGTGGAATGTCCGTCTGGTCGCCATCTGGATTCGTCTTGGTGCGTACCCTTGAAGTGACTGCCCGTGACATGACAGGGCCACCAGTTTCAGCCATCATAACATGTTCATCATGCATATTCTGACCATTCGCCACTGGAGTATCGAATTCGTGGTGCGAGTTGGGTTGCGTAGCGCGACCATTCAGCTTTGAAAGCAGATTCGATCCTCCCATATTTAGCCCACCGTCGCTGGCTTGCCTTGTATTGAAGGGATCTATTTCGGGTGTTTGGGCGAAGGGAAGCATATCGGGTGTGATCTTGAAGATGTTGTGTGGGCGGACGACGGCGCCAATATCGCAAAGGCCGGTGAATGCATCCCACATGAAGGAATTGATCTTAAGCGCTTCGACGAAGTAGTCAATGGCTTTCCTCGTATCACCATGTGCTGCGTATAGTTTTCCTAGTAGGCAATAGCAGGCTGCTGCATCTGGAACGTGTCGTCGCGAAGTCTCGGAGTGTTTATCTACGTTCTTTGTTAGCGGATCTGGGCCGAGAAGTAGGCCGGGAAGGCCTGCGTGGACAACCTACTCCAGTGGTTGCGCCCTGCCCACAGACTGCGCACCTTCTCCAGCGCCTGGCCACCCTGCTCGTAGCGGCCTAGGGCGAGACAAGCGTGGGCGAATACGTAGGCGCATCCCAGATGCTGCGTGTGCATTCCCTTGGTGCGCGCATCGTCAAAGGCGGCCTTGTATCTACCGAGGCGAAGATTGCAGAGGGCAAGCAGGTGGGCTGCATCTGGATTGCGGGGTTCGAGTGCTTGCAAGCGGCCAGCGAGGAACAGAGCGTTTTCAACAAAGCCGTTGTCGAGATGGTAGTGTATGAGCTGGCGCAGCTGGGCATTGACGCCTGGCGGGGGTGACATGCTTTCCTGACGACAAGGCGAGGATCTAGGCTGGAGGGCTCATAGTACGAGTGGTCATGGGAAGAGCGGAGGTGGTGGTAAGACTTGGTGAGGGCGTGGGCCGGGGGGTCGTTGTAGGGAAGGCGTGTTGTGGTGAAGGTCGTTTGAGTATCTCGGTGGCTGTTCGGAGTGTTGCTGGTGGCGTGTTCGACAAAGTGAATTGGTAAACACGGGTTTACACAACTCCAACGGCAGTAGAGATCGGTATAGTTCGGACGAGTGCGCAGGAAGAAGAGACGGCGGCGGCGATGTTCGCGACGTTTGTTGCTCGCCTTTGTCGCGATCTAGGCTGCGCGCGCTTGTTATGGCGCTCGGGCCATACACATCACAATCCTCCTTCACAGTTCCGCACCCTGTTTTTTGCTACTTCACCGCACTCGCCGTCATCATGGCACAGGTACGTCTTGCACGCCACATCAGTCCTCCGCCGCGAGATGCGTCGTCGAAGAAACCCATCTCCCCTCGACAATCGCTCATCCCTTGCCTAGAAAGCTACCAAAACGCTTGCCGCCTCCAACACCAAGCGCCTTAACCAGACCCTCTACGTCACACTAGTTGTCCATGGCTTCTGGTGGCTGTTCCGAGCCCTCATCTTCCGTGCCTCTCTATCCCGAAAGTCGCTGCTTCTCTACCTGCTCCTATCGGCCCCGCAGCTCCTCATCCAGCTTTACTTTGAGCGTCTCTCTCGCCCCACCCTCACTGCCGATGGCGCTGTGAAGCGACCTGGCGAGGACCTCGATGCCAAGGGCCTGACCGAGTACATGTGGGATGTGGTTTACTGGACTTATGGCTGCATCGTTCTGGCTGCCATTGTGGGCGACTATGCTTGGTGGTTGTGGACCATCATCCCCGCCTACAGTGCCTATGCTGCCTGGGGCACTTACTCTGGCATGAGAGGCGGCTTCCAGGATGCCGCAGGTGTGCCCCAACCGCAGGCAAGCAAGAGACAGGCCAAGATGGAGAAGCGGGGTGGCCAGAAGGTCCAGTACCGGTGAAGAAAAGAAAAGTCATGTCGAATCTTCTACATGGCAGAGCCAGCAATGGACTTGGTTCGTGTACACCATGTCACAATGCATGCTCTTGTAGGAAAAGTCGTAATCATTCATACGCCCTGTTGTAGGCATGTAGAGTCGTGATCATACAATATGTTATACATCAAGGAAGCCCATGCCATGGACTGCGTAAGAGTTTGGGGTTGCTTCGTTGCTTCCCTTGTGCGATCCTTGTGTGGACGCGTGCTTTAATCATGTGATTTTACAATAAGATGCACCTATGCTTCTACCCGCGTAGGGATCTTGGGTATACCTCGTTTGCGATCCTGATGTGGTACACCATACCGCCATCCAGCTGCCGCTGCTCCTCTTCCATCGCGTCCCGCAGCCTCGACACTAACATCCTGGATGACAAAATCCCATCTCCGTTGGGGCACCACCTTCAGGGCCTTGAGCTCGGCCTCCTTCTTTCTCTCCTCTCTCCTCTTCTGCTCTTGTTGCTTTTCTAGGCGCTCTTCAGCAAGCTTCCTTCGCTCTTCGAAGCCAAGGCCTGCCTCGAGTTCACGCTCTGCCTGCACTAGTTCTGGGTGGGGGATACGCGCATCAGCAGGCAGGAGGTTGTTATCAAACGCCTTGCCAGCATCGACACGTGTAAAGCGGCGCGACTCGGCGACTGGTACAAATAGTTGTTGTCGTGTCGCAGGGTGCACAATGAGGTCATTAATAGGTTCATGAGTGACTGGCCTCTTGCCCTTGTTTTGTGGCAAAGAGGGGTCAATATATGGTGTTGTAGGAAGCATGGAAAGGACAGCTTTGGAGTAAGGTAATGCCATCTTCTTGCCCTGTTGAAATCGCGTCAGCAATTGTTGTCAAGCGTGTTGCGGTTCATATAGTAGATGTAGTGACGACGTTCAGCAAGAGCATGACTTAAGTTTTGTAACCATGTGGGTGTCTTAAAGACTAATCGATTTTTTAAGAAACTCATCATGTCGTGGGAAGGTGTAGAAGAAAAAATGTAACATACCTGGGCTACCCACTCCTTCTCCATCTGCTTCAATCGCACCACGGCGCCGACACGCTCGTTGCTGACGCCGAACTCGACGCTAGCAAGTGAGACGGTCGCACCTTCCTTTTTCACTCGGTTGTATATCGCTTCGCGCAAGTCCTCACTCAGGACTGGTTGACTGCGAAAATACGGATTGAGGGGAAATGGTCGCAAGTCTTCCGCCGTTTCTGGGGGAAGCTTGCCATCATCCGCCTCTTCGCCTTTCTTGCTCATCTCCTTGTTTTCAGCATCACTAGACCGTATCGCTGCTTCCAGCTCGTCCAGATTCTCCTGTGCTTCAGGCGTCTTCTCCTCGGCCGGCTTGTCCGCCTGGGATTCGGCATTGGATGTGTCCGTCTTGGTCGCAGTAGCAGCTTTCGCAGCGCCATCCTTTCGCCATCCTGGACCCGCACGTACTAGGTTGCCATACCTGTCGTAGGCTCCTAAGTAGTTTGTTGAATCAGGTATGGGTTCCTTTAGCTGTCGGCCAGGCCCATTGAGCCACTCATAGAATTTCCTCCGCCGTAACGTCACTTGGGCACATGGTGTCTGTGAAAATTGCCGCGACGACCGTACTGGCAACGACGAAGTATGTGGCCTTGCAACTGAGCACGAGGAAATCTGTGGGACAGCTGGTGCTGAAAATTTTGAAGCTTGTAACCGAGGAGGCATGTTGGGTCAGGCAGATGCTACCGCATTGGCGTAGGCGAATAGAATTACAAGAGGGGAAGAAGAAGGGAAGAGGCGGATGGGTATAATAGGCAGTGATGCAGCAGAGTGTGAAGTGATGGTTAGCTTGCAGGAAATTCTGAACAAGTCGGAATTTGTGGCTAGCGTCTTGGCATCCATACACAGCGTAGCCTTTGCACTTTTGCACTCCAGCAGAAATGCAACTGGATATTATACCGCGAATTGAGCCAATTGATGTGATCTTGATCAATAAATTCTTCAACTGCAACAGCTTCATAAAATCTACGCAATCACACATGAAGCAACAAATGAAAGCATAGCATCACCATGGCCAATGAGGTCTTGTTAGATGCACCTTAGATTCCATCCCTAACTCCACATTTGCATTTAAAAGGGTATTGAGTAAAACAAGGCCGTTGCATACAGAGCAAAAGCCACTGCGAGGGGAACATGAGCGAAACGTGAATGCCAACGAATCAATACGCTGTAGAGACAGGATAGTGTCCAGCCCAGACATATCGTAGCGCTGCATGCGCATCTATCGTGTAAATGAGCCCCTAAAAAAACGAAACGAAACAATCGTGAACTAATCCAAGTGCTCTCCATGCAAAGACACAGACACTTGCATGTTCTGCTAGTCGCTCATGGAAAGCCAATGCCCATTAGAACTTGGTCGCGCCGAACAATGAGTACCAGTAACAAATGTGCTGCAAATGAATAAGAGAGAAACGACATCAGAAAAAAAACCCCAAATATACGCCCAAAACATGAACATGGGAATGTCCATGCAATCCGGCTTTCCTGCGAAAATGACAGAAGAAATACTCTGGATAAATGCAAGCCCGAGGACAGTGCATAGGGAGAGAATAAAAAAAAGATGAGAAAACAAATGGAAACTCTCTCCGAACTCCATGGGGGTACCAAATGAGCAATCGCACAAGGGGGAATCATCGCTGTATGCTGGAAAGAGGTCCACGTCCAACGGGCATGATAGCCCAGGAGATTCCGCGCCAGTACCCATGCCCGTAGTTTAATGAAGCCAAATATAACCCAGACACTCAACACCTTGCCATGACCGAAATGACTGAAAATAGTGTCAGCAATAGACGAAGCAAAATTTGCAAATGCTCTGTGATGAATGCGCCGTCAACTCCGTTATCATCACTCGTAATGGCATAGCAGATTAGTATGGGTGCGCCTAGCGCCCCATCATGAATGAGGAGTAGCCTCCAAAGCCGTTGCCGGTGCCACTGGACGCTAGTGGTTGACGCATCGAGGCAGCCATGTCGTTGGGACCCATCCCGAATCCCCCATTGGCGTACATGCCAAAGGGAGAGCTACCATTGGCGTGGCCTGCCGCGGATAGGCCGGGAGGTGCTGACAAGCCTGGCGGTGGGCCAGTAGCGGTTGAGAAGCCAGGAGGGGCAGCGACGCCGTTACCAAAAGCTGAAAGAGGGGTAGTTGGGGTGATGGCAGATTGCGGACCCATGGCAGAGTTCTGACCGCTGCGCACACCCAAGGGATTCTTGGAAAAACTCAGGCGGATGCCGCCCTTGACACTGTTGTGGAGCATGTATCCGTAAAGTTCGTTGAGAGCCTTGGTAGCAAAAGACGTGTCCTCGAATTCGACAAAGCACATGGGGCCATTCTGCTTGGTCCGGAAACAGAGGCGCTTATATCCGCGCTGCTTCGAAAAGACGGCTTTGAGCTCGTCCTCGGAGGTATCCATTGGGAGATTGCCCACGTAAAGAGTGTTGCATGGCGGGTTCTGATCGGCTGGATTCACCGGGGGATACGTGGGCCTTGCAAAATGCTGAGAGTACTGCTGGTAGCCAGTACTCGGTCCACTACTCAAAGCAGATGGAATGCTATGTGGCGACATGGCAGACATGGTAGACATTGTGGGAACTGGCGATTGCATGTTGGAACCGGAGCGAGGGGATGCATAGTTTGACATGGGCGGAGATTTGACTCCAGAAGTGCCGTTGGTGTTGAGAGAAAGACTTCCAAAACGCTGGACGGGGATGGTGGAAGAGTTTGGGTTTGTGGCGCGGCGCTGCATGCTTGACTGAGCCTGGGGGCCACCAGTGGCATACCCAATCGACTCGTTCAGCAGCCCATCGTCATCATCCGCCTCGTCGTTGATGACTGACTTGCCCAAATTGCGGCTTGCAAAAGACGTGTTGACGGGAGATGTCGGCGAGAAGAGGTTGTTGACCGGGAATTCTCCGTTGCCAAGACCTGGGGTCCCGTTGGGTGGGGACATCTTCTCCATGTTTTGGAAGGTGCCGTTGTATCGCGATGACTGTCGGCCATTGGCAGTCGAGGTGGACATTGAGCTTACCACAGAGGCCTGGCGCGCGGGTATGCTGTCGAGGGTGTTGCGACGCGACCCGACGGTGCCGGAGGGTGCGTCGTGCATCAACTCGACGACGAGTGTGGCATCGTTGGTGGCATTGCGCTTGCCGTTTAGCAAATCGCGGGCTTCCTTTGCGCCCTCGTACGTCTGGAAGTGGGCAACGGCGCAGGCAAAGCCCTTGTCGTCTGCATGCCTGGGCTGTGAGAGGACCTCGCAGTCAATGAGGTCTTTGGCAAAGAGGAGAATGTTGCGCACTGCCTCACGGTCGCTGTTGCTGGGCAGCTTGCGCAAAAGAATGCTGTGGCGAGGGCTGATGACGGAACCTTTGTCCAGGGGTCTGCGCTCTCCGATTGCGCCGGGGGTAGGGTAGGCGTGTGGTGCAAAGGCGTCGGCAGTCATGGTGTTGTGCGAGGCAAAGAGCTTTGGTGGCGACGACGATGTGGAGCTGGTGTGAGAACCGTGAGGAAAGGGGCTGTTGGACAGGACCGAAGGACTTGTGCTGCTGGGGCTAGGTCTGGTGGCCATGGTGTCGTGTGTGGTGACGCTGTCGGGACGGGTGTCGCAGGGACAAAGGGCGCGGCCAGAAGGGTGCGACGGGCAGCCGAGAGCAGCGCTGGCAGGCAGCGGGAGACGGGATGAGCATGCGCCAGAGACAAAGAGAGAGGTCGTATGCGCAGGTGGAAACGAAGGGGATATGCGAGAGAGCGAGGTGACGGTGGTGTGCGGAGGGTGGGCAGAAAACAGGCGTCGACTCAGGCCAGCGATGGTGGTAGGCAGAGGGGCTTTTTGGGCGCAGACGCGGACTCGAGCTGGGAGCGACGGCGAGCCTGGGCGATCCGCGCTGTCGAAGCGGCCTGGGGGGTGGGACGCTTAAGCCAATGGGCGGCAGGGCCAGGAGCCGCGCCGGGTGTCGTCAGAGGATATACGCACTTACAGGCACACTGCAGCCGTAGAGGGGAGGATGATGGTAGTAATGGTGGTGCCCAACTAGTCGCAGCTGTCTTGCACCTGCTCTTGTTTTTCTCGATCGCCGTGGTGCTAGTCGCCGTGGCAGCAGAGGACGAGGAGCTGGGGGGGTGTAGGGATTGCAGCCTTGCAGGAGTGGGAAAGGGATGGTGGTGGTGGTGGCAGTGGTGGGGAGGATGATGTTGGAGAAGGAGGACGTGATTGTAGTGGTGGGGTGGTGGTAGTAGTAGTAGTAGTGGTGGAGAGGCAAGTAGGGGAACAGAGCAAGGCAGGGCAGGGCAGGGCAGGGCAGGGCAGGGCAGGGCAGGCAGGCAGGCAGGCAGAGACAACGGTTGGGGGTGCGACTGGCTTCTGCTTGGTGACAAGCCAGCGGAGGCGGCGCGCATTGGGAGCGGACCATGCTTGGGGGAGGGAGGGGGGGGGGAAGGGAGAGCCACAGTGCTGAGCTAGTTTGATTACATATTGTGTGCGAGTGGTGGATTCGCTGTCGCACTCATGGACAGGTACACGCTCCGTCGCTCTCGCCTCTCCGTCGAAGCGAACAGACGCCACGCAGCACAGGGCGGACGAGTCGAGCATGTCGTCGAGCCGTGTGTGTAAGTAGTGTGTATCATGCCTCTCTGTGCTGTGTGGGAGTCGGCTGGAGCAGCAGGGGCGGGCGTGTGAGCAACGTTGGGTCTAGGCCGGGGCGCAGCTTTAGCCTACGCATACGTACTGCGGACTTTGTTGGACTCTATGGTGTGCGGCATGTCGCGGATTTGGGTGCAGGCACAGCACAGGCAGGCTCCACCACACGGCGCTCATGCTCATGCTCATGCTCACAGGCTGACCGGCCCTCCTCCCACTCCGACCATGGTGGCAGCCCGCGTTTGTGGTTGTGGCTCCTGGTGCCTGCCCCAGCCGTGGCCGCGCTGGCGACCAAGCCCACCATGCCCACCTCGCCCGGCTGTTTGGCGCACCAAGTACCGGGCCTCGAGCGAATCACGGCTGCGAGCGGCGCCCACAGCGAGATCGGCCTCAGGACCCAGCGCTCGACAGATCCACGGAACTGCTGTTCGCCAATGGCCGTCGCCTTAGGCCCTCGCTGCGCCCTACGACGCCTCTCTCTGCCTCTGCTCTACTCTGCCTCTGCTCTACTCTGCCTCTGGTGCCCGCGAACCACGGCGGGCGGCCTCTTCTTGGGCGCCTGTTCGGTGCTGCTTGCTGCTGTGCCCAACCTTATCCCTCCTCTGCGTCGGAAACCCATGTCATCTTTTAGGTCAGGCAGCAGACGCAGCATCCCATCCATCCACCCATCCATCCATCCATCGGCTCTAGCCACCAATCACCCATGCCCGCCGCTGCCCTCGGCATGCCGGTCCACGCCCGAGCCAAAAGCAACCACCGTCTTTTCTTGACAATCTCCTCTCGACCTCTCGCCGGCAAAACCCCTCGTCGCTGTGACTGGCCACGTGCACCGCTGCCAGATGCATGGCGCTCCCGCTCACGCTTCTTCTTCGACTAGAGCCAAGCAGTGGGCCCCCATCAGCCTCGCTGATTGGCCAACTGCCCAAAAAGCCTGTTTTCCGTCCTACCCCTGCCTGCATCCCCATTGGCCCGCGCCCCCATCCATGTTCCGTACATACTTACTTTGTCTCCTGCCATCGCCTGTCCAACAACCCTCTCGAGTCACGGTGCGTCAGTTCATCACAAAAGTCCTGTAACCCAAGCCAGCCAGACAGCCAGCAAGTACCGCCTACATACTTACTTGACACGGCCCTTTTCCTGCTTCATGACCTGTGCGTCGTTACATGCGCCACTTCCTCGTCCACGCCGGCAACCTTCCCCAACACCATACACTCACACCCTCCCTTCCTCGGCCGCTCAAACTATCTTGAAACGTTATCATCCTCTCCCATGTGATAGTTCCACTCGCATCCGCTCGCCTCCTCGGACTTTCATGCTCATTGTGCAATCTCGTCGCGACCACCAATCATGCCCCAACACCACTACACCCAGCTAAACCCATCTCAGCCCCGTGAAATGATGAAAGTGGCGCCTTCCTTAGGTAGAATGTCCACTCTCCAAGTGGTGGACACGCTATCTCTGGCTGCTGATTGGACAGGTTCCGGTATTACCATCACATCTACCCTGGCTCCCCACGAGCCACAGAACGTTGCGGTTTGACTGTAACACCAACACCTATGTCGAGCCCCTAGTATTCATGTTAGACTGTAAGAACACTGATTACCCACTTGGAAGCATTCGGCAAGCACTGCATAGCCAAACTGTATACCGACAAATCCCTTGGCCCTCTCGATTCATCACATGTTGCACAAGCAAGAGGGCTTTTCAACCACCTCAGCCTTTGTTTCTTCATCACGTGCCTATGCACAACAGCACAATTTCGTATAAAAAAAGACCAATCACTAGAGTGAGAGTACTCTGACCCATCGTTCGCGGCACATATGATGATCAGCCATATCCCAGCTGACGATCTTGGTTCATGTAATATAGCCCAATCATGACAAAGAAGCATGAGTCTCTTGCCTTACATGCGGCCAATGGCAATACCTTACTCCCACGTGGAATGCCAGCTATCACTAGCATGAGCAACATCAACACGGTATACGCCTTTGCTGCCTAGACCCTCCAGTACATATCAAAAGAAAAAATGGGGGGTTGCGATGCATGCTGTCAAAGTTACATCGCAATACTACCCGTATGTATCGTGTCTCGCCATTGACAAATCATATCAATAACCCTTGATCGACACCTCCGACCGCAAACCAATAGGGACTTTCCCTACAACCTTGCACGAAACGATGGAGAGTGTGTCTCATACAACAAAGGACTCTATCGCACTTGCCTCGCACTCGCCACCAGTCATGCAACAACCAATCAAAACGTCACATGCTGCGCCACATCTATAGTACGTCACCACTACCTGCATGTGATTTGTACATAACGGCAGGAACGGGCAACTGTTGGTTTAAACATCAATAAAGACGGTGGTCCTGTTGTATGATATTGCTCGCCATAATCCGAAGGGTCCGGAATCATAAACAAGTGTATCTCAAGAAAGCGCGGTTGATATCACATACAAGGTACAACCCTCAATCCGTCATAATATCCCCATACCACTGGATATCTACCAGCCAGCAACGCCCCTCTATCATCTGGTTCAACAGTCTGCTCATCCCCTATCGCAGAAGAGCAGGTGTACCACCCGCTTACGTACTCATACCCCCATCTCGTCACCTCAACAGGGTTCCTACACATTAACATCTCACACCCTATTCCACAGGACTTCCCTATCAAATCAAACCAACCCAATCCCCCCATGGCCGGTCTCATCGCCATCGGCATCGGCCTAGGCGCCGAAAAACTCGGCCGCACAATCTCTGACAAAAGACTCGAACGAAAAGAGAAGAAAGCCATCGCTGTATGTACATCTCCCTTCCAGTTCAATAAACTATATCGCTTCTTTTTTTTTTCGAATACTGACATTTGAGAAGCAACATGAAGCTATATACGGCACTTCGTCGTCTGCGCCCCCGCCGCCAATGACGACGAGGCAGCGCCAGGAGCAGATGCTGAGGAAGCGGGCGGATGCGCAGAGAGTGCTGGATGAGGCGCGGAATGGTGAGCGGTCTGAAGAAGGGTGTCGCCATAGGAGGAGTTTGAGTGGGGAGAGGGCAAGTGGGGAGGAAGAGGTGCCACCGCCGAGTTATAGTGAGGCGGTGCGGGAGGGTGCGAGACGAAGTTGAGTTATGTTTTACGGTTTTTGATCTGGTGTTGTTTTGATTTTGCGGTATTTGCTACTTCAGTTTACTTCATGTCACCCTTTTTCTTCAAGTTTATCGGACTAGCACGTCCAAATCTTTTCCATTTGACGCCTGGTACAAAGTTTTGCAATCGCTACCACGCCACTGTGCTCTGGTGCTTGGGATTCATTATGGCTTTTTTCTCTTCAGACAACTTTTCATTTACTTGCTGTATCATCACGCATGGCTATCCTATACGCTTTGCTCCCATCAAGTCCACCTCAAGTACACTTCCACACTATCACCCTGTAATTTTCTTATTTCGTACCAAGTCAAGTCATGTTTTGTTTGCTATCGCCGTTTCACTCCAGACTACACTAGCTGCGCACTCATATCCACGCCAAGCAACCACTCACTCACTCACTCGTTATTTCCTTCTACTCTTTCCTATTTCGTTTGCCACACAAACCCTTTTCTCGCGTCAGTGAGTGCACTGTATATTTCTCCCACTCACATCAAAACAAAGAGAGAGGAATTCTCACTACACGACGCTCTTTACTCCATCTCACTACGCAGTTCAGGTTCGACTCTAGCACCTACAATTCGATCCAAAGCCTCCACACTACACAAGAAAGCAAGCAGTATGCATCATGACGCACGACCGCGTCGAAGCGCCCGTCACGCTACGAGGATATCTCCTCTGCGTCTTCGCGGCCTTTGGTGGGATTCTGTTCGGGTATGACTCTGGGTATATCAATGGAGTGCTTGGCATGTCGTTCTTCAAGCAGCAGTTTGGGAGTAAGTTCAGTCCAAACACTGTGCTAACCTTTGAGGTGACTTGATGTGTTGTCTGTATACTAAGCATACGATCAGGCCCTTCGAACGACAAGGATGCGTACAACAGTCTCATCTACAAGACGTGGGAGAAGTCTCTTATCGTCTCCATCCTCTCTGCTGGTACCTTCTTCGGCGCACTGGCTGCAGGCTCTGTGGCTGACTGGATCGGTCGTCGCTCTACGGTCATTGTGGGATGCGCCATCTTTTCTGTCGGAGTCATATTCCAAGTCGCTTCTACCACCGTAGCTCTGCTCGTCCCTGGTCGCTTGATCGCCGGCTTCGGTATTGGATTCGTCTCTGCCATCATCATCCTATACATGTCGGAGGTGGCCCCGAAGCGCTTCCGTGGCGCTATTGTATCTGGATACCAGTTCTGCATCACAATCGGCTTGCTTCTAGCGTCAGTTGTGGACAATGCGACAAAAGACCGTATGGACTCGGGCTCATACCGAATTCCAATGGCTCTTCAGTGGCTGTTTGCTTGTGTCTTGGGTATTGGCCTTTTCTTGCTCCCTGAGTCGCCTCGCTGGTACGTCAAAAAAGGTCGTACCCAGGATGCTGCACGTGCTCTTGGAACTCTCCGCGGACAGCATTTCGAATCAAGTTATATCATTGATGAGCTTAAAGAGCTGACTGACAATCACGACTACGAAATGCGTAATATACGCACAGGCTGGGTTGATTGCTTTCGAGGTGGATGGAAGCCGTCTAGCAACCTCCGCCGCGTCGTGTTGGGAATGGCGCTCCAGATGATGCAGCAGGGGACTGGCGTCAATTTCAGTAAGTCATATGGATCAAGTACTTTGAAGGCATCTAACACTTGATTAGTCTTTTACTACGGGTCAACCTTCTTCAGGACCGTCGGACTCGAGAATGCTTTCCTCATCTCCATGATCACCACTGCAGTCAACGTCGGATCTACCCCTATCTCCTTCTGAACTATCGAGAAATTTGGCCGCCGCATGCTTCTCATATCTGGCGCCATTGGCATGCTCGTCTGCGAGTTCGTCATTGCCATTGTCGGCACAGTCGATGAGGGCAGCAAGGCCGCTGGGATATGTCTGATCGTCTTCACCTGTTTCTACATCTTCTTCTTCGCGTCAACCTGGGGACCAGCAGCCTGGGTAGTCATTGGAGAGATATTTCCTCTGCCCATCCGCGCCAAGGGCGTTGCTCTTTCTACTGCTAGCAATGTAAGTAGTGTTGACGTATACAATATTCAACGAAGAAATGCTAACTTGAACAGTGGTTCTGGAACTTCATCATCGGTTTCATTACTCCCTACATGGTCGATGAGAGCTATGGAAATCTCAAGGCAAAGGTTTTCTTCGTCTGGGGTGCTACGTGCACTGCCTGCGTTGTTTTTGCCTATTTCCTAGTGCCTGAGACAAAAGGTCTCTCTCTTGAGCAAGTTGATCGCATGCTTGAGGAGACTACGCCGCGCACCTCGTTCAAATGGGTTCCTCATCATCTACGCGAAGGCCACACAGATGGATCTTCTCCAGAAACGACTGAGAAGATGGGTCACCAAGGCCCGCTTGAGCAGGGCGAGCAAAAGGGCGTTTGAACTGTTTTTGGTACGTGATACCGGTGGCTGCGAGACAAATTGTTATATCAGAAACACTGTCCGAAGTTCTATCAGAAAGGGTTTTGGCCAATGCCGCTAGAATCATAGTTTAGAGTACTAGCGCTCTGCGAGACAGGGTCTCGTAACTTGAAAGCTTTGTGCTATACTAGCATAGCCATGTAATTGTCAAACAAAAAAGTAGATCTATCAGTTCTTTGCTCGCCTATTGTGACTTGACCGACATATTTGCACGTTATACGCGGGACTGTTGCGGAATGTCAAGTATCAGAAGTGAAACATGATGTGTAAGCCTCCGGGGATGTGGAGTTGATGACAGCCTCGCGCGGAATTAGTGCGCGCCTCAACACTGTAGCTGACGGATGGATTGTAAATCGCCTCGGCAACCAGACATTACTACATGCCGACCCCGATGGCAACATTAAGCGGTGAGATGGCATATGAAACCTTCGCGCATGTATCGTAGTATTGACTAAAGGCATTTGTAGTTGCTTACGGCATACGTTCAAATCCCAACTGATCACGTCATACCATGGCCGTTTTAGCTGCTCGCTCACTGTTCATCGGCCTCATATCGGGCTTGCTTCTTGCCTTGCTGCTGCAGAATATACTAGCACCAAGATTCCAATCGCCGGACCAGGACATATCCGAAAACCGTCTTTCCACGGATTCCCCACTACAACTTTCCGAGTCCATGGCGCAGATGCTGAGCAATACCCTGCGCGCAGCCAGGTATCGTGCGTGGGTCGGCGGGGGATACAAGAGCGTGGCCTCACCCCTCCGTTTGACACCACAGTCCTCAATCATCTCTTCTACTACTACTACACCAAACAAGCTTGCCTCTTCCTCTTCCGCTTTTTCAACCACATCGCCCAGCATGTCTGCTCAAAAATCTTTCCTTGACGCCATCAAGGAACGTCGCACAATCTACGCACTCAACAAGGAATCGCCCGTCTCAGATAAGAGAATTACTGAACTTGCAGAGCTGGCTCTGCTTAATGTTCCTTCATCCTTTAACTCTCAGAGCACCCGTCTTGTTGTGCTGTTGAACAAGGACCATGACCAGTTTTGGGACTATGTCCTTGAGGTTTTGAAGCCTCTTACTCCTGAGGACAAGTTCGCTGGGACGCAACAAAGAGTTGGAGGATTCAAGGCTGGTTACGGAACAGTATGTACCCCTTCTCTTCCTATATTGCCGTCGCTATGGAGGTCTTGTAATGTGTGCAAGGGTTGTATTACCCCACTATACAAGACCCAAGCTTCGTCCCCGACCACCAACTGCAAAGCTTCATGCCGGAAGCATTAAGAAGCACAAAAGCATGAACTAACACAACCCTAGATCCTCTTCTACGAAGACCCCGAGCCAGTCGAAGCCCTCCGCAAAGCATTCCGTACGTCCCCTCCCCCATCTCCCCCCCCAACCATCCTTTCACATAACTAACCCCCAATCCCCGCCACACAGCCCCCTACGCCCACCACTTCGGCGACTGGTCCGAGCAAACAAACGCCATGCACCAATTCGCCCTCTGGGTCGCCCTCGAAGCAGAAGGCTTCGGCGCAAACCTCCAGCACTACAACCCCGTCGTCGACCCCAAGGCCGCAGAGCACTGGAAAATCCCCCTCGACTGGAAACTCCGCGCTCAACTCGTCTTTGGCGGTCGCGCCGGCGGACCTGGTGAGAAGGAGAGTAAGCCTACGCATGGAACTAGGTTGTTTGTGCATGGAGCGAAAATTTAGAGGATTTTTTTCTCGGTAGAGGAATGTACGTAGAGAGGAGAATATACCCTTTGGATGTTTTATTCTTTTATTACTCTCGTTGTTGCTACATTTTTTTTTTGGTTCGCGAATCCTCGTATCCTACATATTGACCAACGCGAATTCATACTTACTACCAATTCACCATCATCCCTTTATCTCTCTCTCCCAAAATGCAAATCTTTGCCATGTCACCGAGCGTTCTAGCATTCGAGCAATCTCCCCTTCCCTTTCCCCTCCCGTGTATATATATTTCTCTCAACGACAAAAGTCGCGATGCAAGGCAGACTTTCCCTCCCCCCAAAATCCTATTTTTAACCATATACACCCGTTCTACGTTCATCCTGTTTTTTTTTGGTTGCTCGGTGAGGCTGAGGCTGAAGGCTGAAGCACACACACACACACCCACACATCCACACTCACGAAAACACAGCCCGTTACTAGCGGGGCGGGTCCCCCCTTGGCCGAATCGACCGAATAACCGGTCCGACCGATATGCCCGCTAGCGTTGTGGTTAACTCCGTAAGTTGGGTAGGAGGAGGTGGAGGTTGGTGGTCGGTGTGGCGGAGATAAGGGTGTAGTGTGTGTGAGAGAGTTCGGCGGGGGGGGGGGGGGGGGGGGGTGTTTTTGGTTTGCTGCGAGGACGGAGTATGGTATAGAATGTCTGGGTCAGTCTGGGTTTAAAATTCTCGTCATTAGGTTTTTTTTTGTGTGGAAAAATGGTATTGTAAGTGGTCATGTCTCACTGTAATTTGAAGAAAAAAAAAAGGTTGATGAGTTTTTTTTGGGGGCAGGGGAGCGCGGAGGGTAGTATGGTACTCATAGAACGGTTATACTACTAACGCTTTTCATCTTTTTGGAGACAAATTAAACGATCAAGATTTTTTTTCCTCCTATAGATGCTAATGCAAATTCAAGGAAACCAAGCAGTTCTACTACAGACTCATCAAAGCCGCAGTGCTATGCGTACTTCCAAAACAATGTCATTTTTATGAACACGCGCGTGTATCTATGCATGTCGATCTTCTTTCTTCACAGCCTCGCTACCAAGACGAAAGATACGATAAGGCGTCCCGTCCCGCCCCTTGCATATCTATCTCCATTGCGCATCGCCCATCTTGCATCCTGTTAAACCAACAGAAGGCCCGTCTTGTAGTGCGCAGTAAGTAGTCGGCGATGTCGTTCTCGCTAGACTCAGCCTCATCCGCCCCCATCTGCTGGTGGGCTTGGCAGGGCCGATGCTAGCGTCCGCCATTTTACGATTCCCGGTTGGTGGGTTCAAGCTTTTCGGTTCTTTTTGGCTCTATGTAGAATGTTTAGGTGCCCTAGGCCCCCCATGCACAGGTGCGAGTACGTAGGATGCCAAGGTGAGGTACGGATGCGGACAGCCTGGTGGGCGTCGCTTGTATGGAATTTCCCCATTGAAGAAGGGGGTGTGGGGATCTTTGCTTGAGGAGGTCGTTGTAGTAAGTAGGTAGCTATTTTCAGGCATTCTTTTGCTTGGGGACAAGATGGTTCCTGAGGGCTTAGTAGGAAGGTGCGATTGGTCAGTTTACTACATCTGAGCCTCCCTCCGATCCCAAGGACCTGGATATGGGGATTGACAGGTTGGGTTGCTGGATGGGGATTCTTGCTCGGTCTTTCTGGGGGGATGGGGACAATGTGAACGGCGAGTTTGAACGGCGAAGAGAACGCCTGAAGATAGGGTGTTCGAGAGTTGGGCGGTGAAGTTATGGAGAAGATGGAAGTGTAGAGGTATAAAGGAGTGGTTGAGTTGTTGAGAGATGGAAATATCATCAGCATCTACTCAGCTTCTTCACTACTACAGCGATCAAACACTCAGCTTGACTATCAATTTCCATCTATACTCACCATCCCATACAATAAGCAGTCATGCGTTCCAACACCCTCACCATCATCGCCCTCCTCGCAGCCACTGCCACCGCCGGCGTCGTGCCCTCTATAAAACACGATCCCATCACCAAGCGCAGCGAAGCAACCTGGGACACCAAAGGCAACATCAAACTCACCTGTACCTTTCCTCCCCCCTCTCCCCTCCCACTTCCACCCTAACCCCCCACAGTCTCCAAAGAAACCGTCCAAGTCGGCTCCATAACCCCCGAAACAATCATGGCCGCCGTAGGCCCCATCTGCCACGAATCCGGGCAATGCGAAACCAACCCTATCGAACTCAGCGGCACCCTCACGAAGCCCTCGCGCATCGACACCCTAAAAATCAAGCTAGGCCCCGACGGCTCCTACCCAACCTGGATCCGCAACGGCCTCGTCGACATCCTAGCGCTAGCCGCCAAGGAAGTCGCAAAATGCGAGGAAGTCACGTATACGAATCACTGCTTCGGTACCACGGCCATGGCGTATTGTCCGCAGAAGAAGTCAAAGGGGATTAACTGTGAGGTGCCCAAGTTTTGGGGTATTAATTATCAGGCGCCTGATGCGGCGAATGCGGCGCCCCCGAATGTTGGTGTGGATATTGCGATTGCGGAGACGGAAGGGAATAAGTTGTGTGAGGATGTTATGGGAGGGCTTGGGGCGGTGGCGGGCGTGGTGAATGCGTATGCGGGGGGTGCGTTCACGCTGCTTGCTTTTGCTTGTGTTTGAGGTGGAGGATGAAAGAGAGGGAATAGAAGTGTTTGGGTGATTTTGTACATAGCTTTTGAGACTCGTAGATATTGGATTCATTGTATTATGTTGTTTTGCATGAACTTCTCATTTGCTTGAGTGCGCGTTTGTACAGTGTCGATGATCTCTTCTTAAACTATAGTGAATCATCAATTCAACACCAAGTCAAAACTATCTCTTGAACCCCTACGTAATGCAACTTGAATATAAAATCGTTACTCGCAATAGCCATTAATAGTAGTAGATAATTAATTAAACGTAATACGCAACATAAATCATGTAGAAAGGGCCTATCCAAAAGACCCACACCTAAGAGCCGAGCCATGCAAGACCCTCTAGTTCCCTGGATATAAGCCAACCACACTGCAACGCCATGCTCAGCATGAACCAGAAGTGCTAAAAAACCACAGAATGCTCATAAGCGTAGACCGCATAAAGCAATAGTAGCGAAAGTCTCCTCTCCCTCCTCTCCAACCGAACGATTACAAAAACGCCCTCGACCGAATGACGACGCGTATAGTCCTCCTTCTCTTGATACCCACAGCGCTATCGCCATCATCACCAGCCAGAGACTCATCATCTGTAATCTCAAAATTCATCTCTTCAGCCCCACCGGTGGCATCATCAATAGCATGATTTCCCACCGCATGCGCCAAACTAGCGAATTCATCCGAGTCCAGCTCCACCTCTTCGACAACATTACCATGCCCATTATTAACAACATCTCTCGTTGCTAAGTCCTCTTCTTCTTCGGCTGGCGGACTCAGCTTCAATAAAGGATACCGGGACCTCCATACTCCCCGCCCCTCAGAGATCCCATCAACTACAAAAAACCCTTCTGACCACTGACGCGACGAAGGTTTGATCGGAGACTGCCGTATTTGCCCTTGTCGTTGGCAGAGGCTTCGCCCATCTCGCCCATTAGCAGACCAATCGAGCTACCTCTCCTGGGACGGCTGTCGCCTGCATCACTGCCAGGGGCTGGCGGAACACCAAGGATACTGCGGCGATCGACACGCAGGTTCTTCCAGCCTTCTAGTTCACGCTCCAAACGCAAATTCTTCTCACGTTCTTCGCGGAGTTCACGCTCGGCACGCTTAGCGGCGAGTTGATTCGTAGAGTCCGAAGACTGTAGCTCATCAATGGTAGCGAGGAGACTGGAGATCTTGTCACGAGACTTGTTAAGGTCTTCCATGACAGAGGCGTTTTGCTTGTCACGGCGTTCGATCTGTGTTTGCAGATCCTTGACAGTTCGGTCTACATTGCGAACACTACGCGATTCGGACAGGCGTGTGGCCTCGCTGTCTTCGAGTGCCTTTTCGAGCTAATTGAACTTGTTAGCACTATTCGATACAGATAAGGGGGAGAAATAGAAGAACATACCTCTTGGATGCGTCCGTGGAGAAAGCGCACGTCCTTGCCAGCTGATCCACTGTAACCCTTTGTTTCGAGATCCACAAGGCGAAGTTGAAGGTCCTTGAGGCTCTTCTCCACTGCAGCCTTGTCTTTGTGGAGCTTGACGTTTGCCTCGCGCTCGGCGACGATGTCTTTTTGCAGCTCTTGTGCGAGTGCCTCTGCACGGCGCATCTTGCCAACGGCAGCGGCAGTAATATCCTCTTGCTGAGCAAGACCAGATTTGAGCTCCAGCAAGTCGCGGTCGTAAGCAGCAGCGTTACGCGTAGCCGGAGACTCGGAACGAGAAAGATCATCCAAGGCAGCCGCAGCCTCCTGTAGACGAGCCTCAAGGCGCTTCTTCTCTTCGATGGCAGAATCACGCTCTGCCGCAAGGTCGTCGACGTTGGTACGTAATGTGCGAACCTGTGATAGCAGACTGACAATCTTGGATTGTGCCTCGTTGTGCGCATTGGCAGCTTCGTCGCGCGAGTCGGAAATGGTTTGCAGAGTCATCTCAAGACGGCTCTTCTCCTTTGCCCAGGTCGACGAGTTCAGAACCTCGTCGTCCCACTTGTTCCTCAATTCTTCAATCTCCTCGCGCAGACGTCCGTTCTCCTCGCGTACTTGAATGATGTTCTCGCGCTCCTGGTCGATCTCTTGAGTCAGTGCCTGCAGTTCATTCTGGTACTTCTTCCTGGTCTGCTCCAGCGAGGTCTCGCTGTCTTCCACATCGTGTGCGTGCTGGCTCCTGTAGTCTTCAAGCTCGTTTTGAAGACGTTTCTTAGCCTGCAGAGCAGCCGCCAGATCTGTGGATAGGTCCTCGACACGCTCGTCGTATCGTTGAACTGTTCGTTGTAGATCTTCAACCATAGCATCCATCTCCTTACGTTCAGCCATGATTGTTGCACATGTCTCTTCAGCTTCTTGAGCTTGGGTCCTTGCGAACTGTTCAGCACGAGACGCCCTCAAAACGGCAATCTCTGCCTGTTCAAGCTTGTTGAAGTACTCGTCAGCCCTACTCTTGTACATGTTCAAGCTTGACTGTACATCAACAAGGGTTGACGTCTCGTTGTCCAGCCGGATTTGAAGGTCAGCAAACTCTTGGAGGAGCTGGCTGTGGTTGGCATGCTCCTGCTCTCGCTCACTGGTGATCTCTTGAAGTTCATGGTGGAGCTCGCGAAGCTCCGACTCCAAAGCAATCTTGGCGTCTTTGATGTCGTCAAAGGCGGTCTTTGCATCTGCAAGTTCATTGATGGCATTGTTGTGTGCCTGTACAATTGACTTGCGCGACTGCTCTTGTGAAGTCAGTAGATCAAACAACTGTTCATGAGACTTTGTCTGGACCTCCTGATAGGAAAGTTGACCTGAACGAAGACTGTGCTCCAGTGCGGAGACCTTTGTTGCTGAATCATCCAGCATATCGTGCAGACGGTAATTCTCACGTTCCAGCTTCTGCACACGTCGGGTGGAGGGGCTTTCCTCCTGCCACTCGTTTCGGCTTTGCGAGGATTCAAGCTGAGTTCTGAGGTGTTTGTTTTGCATTTCTGACATCTGCAATTGGTTCTGTACCTGTTCAAGCTCGGCAGCCATGTCCATGCGATTGTTGAACGTAACAGTGTCGACAGTCTTGTCAGAACGCGCAGAGTCGTTTGCATTGTTGATGTGTCGCTGGTTAGTTGGGGTGTTTGTGATTGAAAATGGTCGGCGGTTCTCGCTGTCTTTTCGGTGATGTGTTGGCGTATGACGGACACTGGCTTGGTTGACCTGGCCATTGTTCATCTCTTCCAAGAGAGCACGCTTCGAGTTAGCATGGCGAGCATCCATTTCGTTCATTTCGCCCTCGTGCCTTTCGCGAAGTTCTTCGAGTTGAGATTCAGCACGTGAATACCGCTCTACCGCTACTCGCAAAGCTTGGTTGACAGACTCAAGGCGCTCGGCGATATCCACTGTCCTGGCGATCTCGGGCTTTGCGGCTTCGTAGGTGATTGCCACATCAGCTGCTTCTGGGTCAAAGACCTTGCGAAGAAGCATGAGCTGCTTGTGGCATTCTTCCAGCTCGAGATTTGTGTTGTCAAGGGATGCCTGAACAGCACGCGTGTTGGCTTGAGCTTGAGTACGTAGTTGTCGCTCGGTCTCCAGCTTACGATTGACCTCGGCGAGTTGAATGTTGACAGTTGATGAAGCTTTTTCTGCGTTACGGCTGGCCTTGTGCTCTCTTGCGATTTCGTGATTCAGATCCTCGAGATCCAGAGAAAGCTTCTCCTTTTGCTTCTCCAAAGACGTAATGGCAACTTGGGCATCCTCGAGTTGACGCATGAGGAGCTTGTTCTCCTCCTCAACCTTGGATTTCTCATGGGTCAGTTGGGTAATCTTGAGGCGTTGCGTGTCACCAACTCGAGAGTTGGTTCGGGCAATGTCCAAGTTCTTCTGTTGGAGCTTGTTGAGAAGAGCGCGGTTGTCATTCTCCGATGCTGTCAGCCGCCCTTTGATTGTGACGATCTCGCGTTCAAGGCGCTCTTTTTGCTGGTCGTTCCGCTCTTTGAATGAGTCAGAGTCAGCAAGCATTTGGGTCAAGTTGTGAACCTGCTCAGCCAGTTCGTCACGCTCTGCCTCCAGTTGGTCGAGCTGCTGGTCCTTGGATTCGATTTCGCGTTGTTGAGCAGCCTGCCGTTCAAGAGCTAGCTTTGCCTGTGCGCGCTCTGCCTCAGCGTCCGCATCCAATTTCTCCTCCTCTAATCTCAGATACTTCTCACGAAGAGTATGCAGTTCAGTTTGGTACTCTTTTCGCTCCCTTTCGTGAGCTGCCCGCGATTCGGTCGCTCGTCGCAGCACATCTTGTTGAGCATACATCTCCTTCTCAATAGTGATCTTTGACTCGTTCAACGCATCATAATCACGCTTGAGTGTGTCGTATCTGTGCTCACCAAGCATCTCAACGTCATCACGAGACTGCCTTTCCCGACTGAGTTCCTTTTGTACTGTGAAGAGTTCGCCCTTGAGGGCCTCGATTTGCTCTTGCAAGAGCTTGCGACTCTCGCTGTACTCGGCGTCCTCGGAAATTTTCTCCTCAAGAAGACGCTTCGCATCCGCTGCCTCGCGCTCCACTTGTTGTTTCTGCGAACGCATAGCGTCCAGCTCTGCATTCGCGTCACGGAGGCGGCTCTGAAGGCTGTCATGCTTAGAGGCCAACGTTCGTTTCTCGTCGTCAAACAAGCGGCGATCGTTTTCGTAGTTTTTCAGGTCAGTCTTCAGGATTGCCAACTCGCTTTCCTTGCGCCTGATGAGATCTTCATAGCTCGTAGACGTAGCAGACAAGTCTGAAATTTGTTGTCGAATTTGTCGATTCTCGTCCAACAGTTCCTTAATCTGCTTTTTGCCCGACTGCACTTCTTTTTGGGAAGCTGCCAGCTTGATGTCAAGATCCTGGTCCGTCTTCAAAAGTTTTGCTTCAAGATCCTGAAGCTTTCGCTCTTTCAAAGAGAGGTGGCTTTGAAGCATCTTCACTTCTTGGCTTAACGATTCCTCCGCCTCAGTTCGTTGTGTTCTGATGGCTTCGAGCTCCTTGATTTGTTCCTCCAACCGAGAACTTTGCTCCTCTAGCTCCCGGGCTTCGGTTTCAAGCCTGCTGATGATTTGTCCAGCTTGTTCGAGCTCTCCACGCAGATGTTCGGCCTCATCTTCAGTTCTCCTCTTGGCTTCCATAAGAGCGTCCAGTTGATCCTCGAGTTGGTCTTGATCCTCGATAGCGCCAGCAAGCTTCTCGGCGAGCTCAGCCTCGCGCAATTGAAGGCGCTTAAAGATCTCCTCCTTGTCTAATGCTAGCGCACGCTCACTCTCTAGTGTTTTCTGGATCCGTTGGATGTCCATCTCCGCGCGTCTGCGTTCATCCTCAACCCGCTGTTTTTCGGCCGCCTCTTGCTGCATCTTTGCTTCCAGCTGCTGAATCATTTCGTCACGCTTTTTGACTTCGGCAGCCTGACGTGTTGCTCCAAGCATAGGCTTCATGCGGGTGAAGAGCCTCCACCATGGATTAGCCTGCATGTCAAGGTAAACTTGAAAATTGCGCTGGATAATTCGCGTAGCTTCGGCACGATAAAGGCGCTTGTGAGCCTGACGACGTTGGACAAACCCACGAGCAACCGACTGGAAACGGATCATGATATCTCGGATAAGCGCGTCGCGTTGGTCTTCGAGTTCGGCAAGGACTCCAGCCCGGAAGAAGACTTTGGTGATACCCACACGATACAGTGAACGGTCAAGGTTGAGCTTATCAAGAATCATGCTTGCCGCTACTTGACCCTCAACATAGCCCTTGGGAAGATCTTTGCACAAGACCTCGTATCTTTGGCGGAATTCCACAAAAGGCAGTCGGTTAGGGAAACCAGTACGCGCGATACGGATTCCTTCCAACACACCATTACAGCGCAGTTGATCGAGTACCAATGGCGCACTGAATTGTTTCGGCCGCTTCTTGTGGTTCGGCAAGATACAACGAACAAAGTGAGGATGCGTTGAGTGCAACTGGGTCATCAGCGTTGACAATTGCTCTTTGTGACGTTGGGCTACTGTTCGGAAGAGGCCCTTCTTCACACGGCTGCGGGTTCCACCCATGTCGTCGTCAGGATCGGCGCAATCTGCGAAGAGATTCGCAACCTGCTTATCCGAGGAGGCCGCCAAAAGGCGTGTGACATTGTCATTGATTGGATCCTTGTTCTTTTCTAACCAGTTTTCTGTCGAGTACTCTACCTCAGCAGCATAGTGCGTAAGAACAAAACCTTGGGTGAGAAGTGACCGTTTGTACTTGGTGCTCTTGCGATCCCACAGAGAATGCAGCTTCTCTGTAAAACTCTTATCAGTGGCTTTGGGCATAACGCAGTCCTCGTCTAAGCAGGAAAAGATTCCGATGGGATTTGATAGCTCGATGAGGTCGATAGTAGGTTGGAGATCACGGCCAAAGTCGATGAACTTCCATTCTATCTGCTCTCGTGCGTATTCCTCTTGTTCCAGGACGAACATGTGGTGATTGAAGAACTGTTGAAGTTTCTCGTTGGTGTAATTGATGCAAAGCTGCTCAAAGCTATTCTCATCAAAAATTTCGAAACCAGCGATATCAAGAACACCAATGAAGTGTGAATCATCTGCACCAGCACCAGTCTGGTCCAGCTGACGATTGATGCGGTCAACAAGGTCTCCGAAACCACGCTCGTAGATACCCTTGGCGAGCGCGTCAATGGATAGGTTGACCTGCTCTGGTGTCTGCACCTTCTCAACCCACTCTCTGCCTGCCTTTACTCGGGGGTGCAGAAGCGCCTTGATAAAATCATCGACAGAGATTCCGAGTAACTGAGCAACAATCTCGGCTTGTTGCTCAGCTGCAAGGTTCAGGGTTGCTTGATCTGCTCGCCGGCTCTCTTTTATAGCGCGAATATTTCCTAGATGCAGAACTGCAGCAACGGTCTTGAGAATGGTAGATTGCTCTTGGTCGCTGAAGCCCATGACGTGAAAGGCTTCGATAAGAGCATTCCACTCCTCGGGATCCGACACACCGGAGATGACGTCGTTTCCGTGCTTGGTGTAGTCAAAGTCCTCGGTATCCTTGTTTTCCAGGAAGAATTCTTGTCTCATCCTGCTATCTGCACCGCGCAGCAGCTGATAGAAGACGTGGTAGTTGCGCTCGTTCGAGTTGAGCCGCACCACTCTTGACTTTTCCAAGAGATACCAATCAATGTAGGCGCCTGCAATCTGGCCAGTCCGTGAAAACTCGATTCTGATAAACTTTCCAAAACGAGACGAATTGTTATTTCGCACCGTTTGCGCGTTTCCAAAGGCTTCGAGAATTGGATTGGCACGCAGAATCTGCTCAGACAAGTTTGAGAGCTGACGTCCTCCTGACTTTGTGTGTGGGGTGTCTGAATTGGCGACTGCAGCAAGGTACTGAATGACCTTCTTGGTGTTCTCTGTCTTACCAGCACCCGATTCTCCTCTGTAAATAATTAGCTAGTGTTGGTTGAAGAAGTGTGTTAACTTACGTTACGAGAATACTCTGGTTTGTGCCTTCCTCAATCAAATTTCGAAAAGCATGGTCGGCCATTGCAAAGATATGCGGCTTGGTCTCTTCCCTACTCCGTCCACGGTACATATTTATGTATTCTCTCGAGTAAATGGGCAGTGGGCAGTAGGGGTTGACTGTGACCAAGAACAAGCCGGAGTAAGTCTAGGAAAGGTCAGCATGGTGGCCCAGTTGGCAAGGCAAGCGGAACGTACGTAGATAAGATCTGCTTGGTAACGCATGTGCAGGTTGTGGATGACCGAGGGCTCGTTGAGATGTGTGAGTTCTGCCATGTCGTCGGCCTTGTCAAATTTGGCGGGATTGACTTTGTCAATGGCATCGGCGTCGACCTCCTGTTGGGTACCATTGTCACATTGCACCAGTATTCTTCCCTCGGGGAGGTTTTCTACGACCCAACCGCGGACAAAGGCCGTGGCTGGATCCCTAAGCCAGACATAGCGCTTGCCGGAAAAGTCGTTCTCGCCCTCCACGATTCCACCTAGACGCGGGGCGTCGTTTTCTTCTTCGGAGATGAATTGGGGTGCAAAGGTGCCTCCGGGCGTGCTGTTGCGATTTGAGTTTGAGCGGGAGCGGGCAGTGTCGCTACGGCCTATGGTAGAGGAGGTGAGATTTGTGAGGGAGCGATGGCGTAAATGTCCCATGGCGGGATCTGCTTCGGCAAGCGGTGACGAGATGAGGGCGGAATGTGGGCGGTTCGGAGGGTTCTGGCCGGATGCAGCTATGGATGCATTCCTGGAAAAAGGACTGTTGCGCGAATTGCGCGCGAATGGGCGGCCATTGGGCGCCGGCGCACTCATGGTGGAGGCGTGGGTAGTGGTATAGCAGCGGGTGCGACAGCGTTATGTGCCGGACATTGTATGAAGGCAGAGCAGCAGACGCAAGTGCAGGGAGCAGGAGGCCAAAATGCACACAGTGTGGGACACAGGCAAAGCACAGCAACGCACGGGGCCTGCCTCTGGGGAAGTTTGGTGGAGGGCAGATGTGCAGATGGGCGGGTGCATGATGCACTGCAGCCCGTGGTAAACAACCATAGCCGCCTGCCCCTAGCAACCTGCCACACTCGACGCCACACGTGCGCCACATGCACACGCGCCACACGCTGCCGACAACACATCTGCTGGTAGCAGTGGAGCGGACGCGCGGGCCTGACTCGCGTACCGTGGGACACAAGTCCATGTGCGTGTCACGTGCCGGCCTCAGGCCATCGCGAAATTGAAACATTGACGCCTCGCACTCCACTATACTATAATACACGCACATGCATCATCGCTGCCACGCCCCAACTACCCGCCCCGACTCACTCCGCCCATCCGCCCAACTTGCCTCTCTCACCCATCCGCAATCCCCTCCGCTGCCCCATGCGCCGGCGCTACAAACAGCCGTGCTAAGAGACGCGTAGAGCTCTTGTCTTTCGCTGCTGCTCCACTCAACAACCATGGCCAACAACTATTCCCAGCCTTTCTACGGCTTCCCAAACGGCTTTCCGCCCCCGCAAATGCCCCCGCCGCAGAGCGCGCCAACAGAAGAGCAGCGCGGCGCTCCTCCGCTCCAGCAGTTGCCCGGCATCAACTTTAACTCGTATGCGCACAACTCCCAGCAGCCCCCGTTCCCGGCGCGTAAGTCACTTTCCTGCCATCAGACTATTTGCGCGCTGCCTCACTTACACTATGCGCAGCCTCCTGGCCGCCCCAGCTGCCTCCCGACGCCAACATATGGGCTCTCTTCCAGAATGGCGCCTTCCCTCCGCCCAACCTGCCCCCGCCGCCCTTTCCCACCATGGGCTTTCCTCCGCCGTCGCTTCCTCAGACACCGCAGAATATCCCACCGCCTACCCATTTGCCCCAGTCACTTCCACAGCGACCTCCACATCCTCCTGCTCTACATCAACCACCTGCGCCTGCGCCCGCGCCTGCGCCCGCGCCTGCACCTGCATTCACCACTGCGCCCCCACCTACCAACGAGCGTATACAGGGAATCATGGACAGCGACCGCGAGGATGGTGAACTGAGTGAAGGTGACATGGGATCTCATCCGCCTCCACCTGTTCACGTCAATGGCGGTCGCCCCCCGACTTCTGCCGTCCAACATAATATCCAGAGCAACAAGACTGCAGTCAACCAACAGGAAAAGCAACCCACACTGCTGGAAAGACTTCAACAGGATCGCGAGTCAGCAAAGCAATTCATAAAGCTTCTACACAGCAACAACATCCCATACCGTACTCTGGCTGATGAGAAGCTTGATGCCGAATTATTGAGAGGTTTGTACCAGAGTGTGAACCTACCATCTGAACCCGCTCCCATTCTGCCACCCAAGCCGAATGGCATTACCTCAGGCGCACCAGCTGTCCAACCAGTAGCCGCTCCCCAACAAAAGACTGTGCCCACGATCAAAACAAGCGCCATTTCCGCACCTTCGACCAAGGCTGCCGCATCGCCAACCACGCCAGGTGATCGCAAAGATTACATTGCACGTCTACAAGCTGCAAAGGCAGCGAAACAGGCTGCATCATCCAAGACGACAAGCCCGTCGCAGTCGGTAACACCGGCCAAGCCCAGGACTCCCCAACCAATCTCCACACCCACCACTAAGCCGCCTGTAACTGATGAGCAAAGGGCTCGGAATACTGAATTGATCAAACAGCGATTAGAGGCAATCAAGGCGCGACAGAAGGCGCCAAATGGGGTCAGCAATAATACAACACAGGCGTCTGTTCCTTCGCAACAAACCCCTCAAGCCCAAGTTGCGCAGCCAACTCCAAGTGGCTTGGCCACACCTACAGGCCAAAGCTATACACCTTCCTTTTCAGGGATTCCCGGTCTATTCATGAACCATACCCCAGTATCCAACAGCACTGCCCCTACTCCGTCTCAACCCTCGCTCTCTGTGCCCCAGAAGCCGCCTACTTCAAAGAACGAAGCATCCGTTTCGCGAGAATCCACCACTCCTTACACACGCCCCTTGGGCCAGTCTGCTAATGCCCATCAAGAAGATGATTCCATGATAATAGAGGTTAGCGAAGATGAATCCAACGGCAGCGACATGGACATCGAAGACGACCCTCCAGCCCCTCCTGGACTTCCGCGCAAACCTGGTATCCCTGTCAGACCAGCATTCCCTGCCACACCAGCTGACAGTGCGCCTGGGTCGCAAACTCCTAGTACACTTGCTCGGGAGAAGGAATTGGTAGATAAAGAGAAACAGCTTGTTGCCATGCGAGAGACACTCAAGAGGAAGCTCGCTGAAAAACGCGAAAGGGACAGGTTGGCTTCTGCTGCGGCAGTATCCTCGCCGACAATCCAGAAGCCTTCCACGCCAGTCTTACCACCTCAAAATCGTACTCCGAGTAAAGTTCCATCGGCTGTTGGTAGAGATACTGCCCGTTCCCGCCGCGCTGAAATTCAATCTAAATTGCCAACTTTGGACGCAGAGATAGCAAGTAATACGAGCAGAATGGCTGAATTGGCGAAGGAATTGGAGCAATTAACGGCGCTCAACAACAAGATTGCAAAAGACAAGGAACAGTTGACGAAAGAATTGGAACTTCTCGGTGTTGATACAGAGGGCATGTCGCATGCCGAGCTCCGTGCAAAGAAAGACGAGATCGAACGCGAGCACTCGCCGGAACCCAACGTCTCATCTCAAAATGCGGATCATGCGTCTCGGTCCTCGATGACAGCATCCTCTCTTACTGTACAACCATCTTTGGAGCCCTCGAGTCCAAAAAGTAGCGTTCCTAGTTCACAGCCGCCTTCGAGTCAGCCTTTTCAAAAGCATGTCATTCTTCCAGGCCTTGGACAGAGCATAGTTCAAGCTCAGCACCAACCCCAAACTAGCATGAATCAGATTGATCTACACCAAAGGTCAGAAACGATGTCGAATGGAAACGGGGCCGCTCAAACAGCAGAAGATGACTACACTAGAGCGTCGAGGTCGCAGAGCTCAGTCATTGCTTCGGATAGGGACATGGGCGAGGATTTCTACAGCCCTGCACCCCCAGTTGAAAGGGATATTGCTGTTCAACCGGCCGGCTCCAACACAGACGTTACCAGTACGCCAGCAGTCACTCAACCTTCTGCCGCCCTTTCTCCGTCAGAAGGAGAAGTTGAGATGTCTGTTTCTGAGGGAGAGGACGGGGAGGAAGAGGAAGAGTACGAACCAGAATATGATCCAGAAGAACACGCAGCCGTCGGGAATGCGTCGATAGAAGAACCTCATGACTCACAGCCGAACGTTGCACCTTCTGTAACCACATCACACATGTCTGCAGACAACGAAGAGGCTTACGAACCACCTGAAGCTGATCAAGATATGGCAGATGTTCCAAACGAGACCACCATGTCAGATAGTGTCCCGCAAGCACGCCAGATCGAAGCAGATGATGGTGCCATGGATATTGCTACATCATCTGATGACAGCTCGGATGACTCTGATTCGGATGAAGAGTCTGACTCTGACTCTGAAGCTGACGATACTATCTCAGGGAACAATCTGGCTCATCAGGACAGTAATGTTGCTGACGACCTAGCACCTGAATTGCAACCACAGACAATATCAGTAGTGGACAATGTGCAACCTGTATGTTCTAATTTCCCTTACAGAGCTTGACTAAGATGGAACAGTCCCCCACGCTTGAGGAGGAAGAAGAGCCGGCCGTGTTCAAGCCATACGAAAGTCCGCTTCGAATGTTCAAGTCATATCGCTATCACCCGAGTTATTCAAAAGATGTGTCTGGAGGTTTCATGTCTTTGACATTTAGTCACCAGATAGATCCTGAAAAGCCATTCTGCCAATACGAGTCGGCAGGTGGCGCTTGCAATGACCCTGAATGCCCCGATCAGCATTTCAGGGATGCGACTATCACTGGTGCGTTGTCGAACAAAAGGAGTTTCTACCGTTGACCTTTGCTTTCTCCCCCTCCGTTGTACGCAGACTGACTAGATCTTTTCATACAGGTGACAAGCTGCTTCTCCAGCTCGGAACAGCAAACCCAGGCAAGACGTCCGAGGAAAGGCAAAGATGGAATGACGGTCTCCGCAACGTACTTAAGGAGCTCCGTTCGAAGAACGTCAAAGATCCAAACGGTATTGCCGAGGAGATTGCGCGATATCGCCGCGAATTTCTCAACGATGACACGCGTGTTGTCAACTTGTGAGAATGGGGGCACTCTATACCACAATGTGTAGATGGCAACCTCATGCTGCATCTCCCATTAGGGGTCATTCCTAACATGGTAGTTGCGTGCAACTCTTGTCCTCTACTGACCACTTTTCTTTTGAATCGCAAACAGCAAAGCAGCAGAAAATAACATGCAGCTCTTCTTTTGTCTAGTCTTTTCCCATTCCTGGCCCCGCACACAACTATTCATTCTTCCTTCCCCCAAGCTTTTGGAAGCAAGGAATGGTTCAAAAAGGTATAATTTACAACCATGTACATCTGTCGATTCCTCTTTTGTGCATAACGACCATATGGCCGCGCATGTACAATTCGAGCGGCCCCGCTGAATAAGACGCACATCCAGCTTTTTCTTCCTTTTTGGGTTGCTAAGGATTACAAGCATCGATACCCCTACATTCTACACATCTTACTGCTTCTTCTTCGCCTTCTTCGCCAACGAAATAAATAATGCATGGGAGGCTGGAGTCTTTATTCTCCTTGGTCGTTGTCTTTGGACAAAAGGTTGTGCATATGTGTGCATTGAATGCCCATACCATATCTTACTCCCAAAGCCTACCCTTTCTTGAACAAAACGTCCAGCCGTTTGGAGAGGATGATTTGGTATACTGCGAGATCCGTCCCCTCTCTCCCTCTTCCTCTGCCAGAAAAGAAAAGAGATCTGGTCATCTCTATTTCTACATATCGACAACAGGGATTGTGGGTGCAGAACAGGCGAACTGGCTGATTGTGGTTAGTGGCGATTAGTAAATTTACGTAGAATAAAAAAAATTGAAGAAGAAATAATAACACATGATTCTTCCCGTCATCTTTTGTCATCTTCATACCTGTGTTTGCGGTTGTGATGTCTTCGCTTTTTTTTTGGTCAGCCCTTAGCATCTCGTGTATTTATTTGACCAAATACGCATGTACAAAATTAAAATGAACAACAACATTTTGAAAAAAAAATAATGATTATAGTAAGGATATAACATCTTGGCTCAAAAGACTGAATAACAATCAGCATACCAAGGGAGAAAGAACAGCTGGAATAGAATTCATGAAGAAAAAGAAAAAGAAAAGTTGCACAGTATCTACGCTCAATAGACACCCTAATCTGCACCTGTGAACTAGCTATGTGTGTACTACATCTGCCATGAGTAGTGAAACTCTCCAAATAGCTAGTATTCATTTTTCAATTGATATAACTCGTTAATATTACTATAATCTGTCTGAGTAGGGGCTAAACAAGGGTCAAGCATAGTGCAGCAATATATCCTTTTTTTTCTTTTCTCTTGTTTTGAGTATTAGGATGTATTTTTTTTATAATATCATGATTGAAAATTAACAAGCAGTGCTGCCCGAAGAAGAGAGATTTCCAACAATCTTAGCGGAGTTGCGGCTCATAAGAGGAGAGAGAGAGAGAGATTCTGAAAGGTGGTTAGGTCGCATTTCTTCTCACACGAAACACACATAGGAATCATCACAATATGCACCTAAAGCAGCAACAATTGTCAGGACAGAGGGATCAATTCATCTACAGTAGTAACTATCTTGGCTACACCATCCCATCCATGCCCCTCTTTCTTGGGCTGCCTCGTGATTACGTCGGCAAGTGAGCTACTCCATGTTGCATAAGCCCAGGTACCCATTGGAATTTTCTATTCATAAATTGTATCTATTCTTAGTTGGAGATACCAATGACACCGCAAGCAGGACGGCCTCCAGCGTTACCAGTCTTCTTGGACTCCTCGTGGCCACCCTTGCCAAGGTCGTCAGTGCCAGCGTGAACGACAATGGTGCGCTGTTAAAACTTTGTCAGTATGTTTATCATGGATAAGAGGAGCAGAAGAACATACGCCAATGACGCTCTCGGAGCCGATGAGCTTGATCAGCTTGTCGGTGACGGTGCCCTTAGCATTGCCCTGGCCGTCGGTCTTGAAGTTGCCCAAGTCACCGACGTGGCGCTCCTCGTCGCTGGGGGCACCGTGGGTCTTGTTGTGGGGGTTGACTATTGGTACACATGTCTTAGTATGCAACCCTCGCATATGGAAACCGGAAGGGCACCGCGAAACTCACAGTGGGGTCCAGCAGATGTGCAGCCGTTTGTGTTGTCACCGAAGGCGTGAATGTGCATGCCACGCTCAGCGTTGGCATCGTGGCCGGTAATGTCCCATGAGATGGTGGTGGGGGAGGACTCGTCGGCCTGCTCAAAGGTGACGGTTCCCTTGATGTTGGAGTCTCCACGGAGGACGGCGACTACACGTTTTACGTGTTAGCACAAGGTCTGTTTGCCTGACGATCTTCGGGCCTATCCGCTCGATCCCTCTTCTTTTTTTTTCCACTTGGGATGACAAGGCCATCAGGGTGTTTCGCGTTCACCGAGCTGATTGGAGCAGACCGCGAACCAAGCAGCCATGAATGGGGGGAAATGAGCTTGGGATAGGCTTCTAGAAGGGACAACATGGTCCTCGCAATACGAATCTTGCCCAATTGTTCTCCCCTTTCTGGTCTGTTTGATACCGCTAGACATGGTGTCTTTTTAAACAATCTGCTCAATCTCACGCACCCGGATCACCCCACCTTGCCACAACAGGGCAAGCTCGCGCGACTACTGGGCGTAAGACTTACCGGCTTTGACCATTGTGACGGTTATGTGATTGGTATTGTTGGGAGAGTTTGATGAGTTCGATGTAATCTTTTGAGCTTGAGGAATTGAGTGAATAGTTGAAGAGAAGGGGGGAAGAGAAGGTAGCTTCCGCTCGGGTAAGCTTTCAATGCGGGGCTCTCTAGTGACGCAACGTCCGCCAGACCCGCCAGAGCTGTCGACATAACCAGTAAAGCCGAACCAGACCCGGCGAATGATGATAAATCCGCAGTTCCAGCCCCTCTAGCTGCCTCAGCTGCCTCAGCTTTGGTTATGCTATCATCAGCCAGCGCATTCATAGTGTTTCACAAAGGCATGCATAGTGTCTGGTAAATGTATCGGGTTTTCACGCTTCATTTTTTTTATCTACGTGCCGTCCGAACCTCCTATCAAGTCTCAATGCTCGAGCGGGAGTTGAAAAAAAAGCTAATTATATCGTAAACTCATCTCTGGGCCGGTATCGGACCTTGCAATTTATGCCGCCTGGATCTTCTCGCGGAGGATGTCCTTGAGAGTAACAGCATCAGCGGCGAATTTCGAGATACCCTCACGGAGCTTCTCGACGGCCATCTGGTCCTCGTTGAAGTAGAAGCGGAACTCAGCCTCGTCATTGATGTAGCTCTTCTTCTCAATGTCGAGCTTGCTAGCATCCTCGGCAATGAGCTTCTTGGGGACCTCATCCTCGGAGTTGTAGAGCTGCTCAAGCAGGTTGGGCTAGGTCTGTTAGTAAATTGGACAGAATGCTGTGTTTTACAGGGTGCTACTCACGGCAATGGTCAGGTAGTCGCAACCAGCAAGTTCAGTGACCTCGCCAATGCTGCGGAAAGAGGCACCCATGACAATGGTCTTGTAGCCGTGCTTCTTGTAGTAGTTGAAGATTTGCTGGACGCTCTTGACACCAGGGTCCTCCTCCTTGGTGTACTCCTTCTTGGTAGCGGCCTTGTACCAGTCGAGGATACGGCCAACAAAAGGAGAGATGAGGTAGGCACCGGCCTCAGCAGCAGCAATGGCCTGAACCTGAGAGAACATGAGGGTGAGGTTGCAGTTGATTCCGTGCTTGGACTGCAGGATCTCAGCAGCCTTGATGCCCTCCCATGTTGAGGCGAGCTTGATGAGAACGCGCTCCTTGTCAATGCCAGCCTCCTTGTAGAGCTGCACAGGGTCAGTATACCAATTCTCTTGTCTTGTCATCTCAACTTAGGAGGGGATTTAGTGCAAACGTACGTCGATGATGCGGAGGGCCTTGTTTACAGACTGCTCGGTGGAGAAGGAGAAGCGGGCGTCGACCTCTGTTGAGACCTTGCCGGGGACAATCTGGAGGATCTCCTTGCCGAACTGGACAAGGAGGTTGTCGAGAGTGACATCGACCTGGTTCTCGATGTCGGTGCCGTTCTTCTTGCCGTATGCGACAGCGGCGTCAATCAGCTTCGCGTACTCGGGCTTCTTGGAGGCGGCGAGGATGAGCGAAGGGTTGGTCGTCGCATCCTGAGGCTGGTACTTCTTGATGGTAGCGAAGTCACCAGAGTCGGCGACGACGGTCTGCAGGACAAAGTTTTGTCAGATATAACAATTCTTCCGCGGGTTGTCGCAATGGCGTGGGGGTTAACAACTTACGGTGCCAGCGGCCTTGAGTTGGTCGAGAGAGCTAGGCATTGTGATTATGGGAATGGGTATATATGAGTGGTTGTGTGTTTGCTTTTTTGCTTTGAAACGGAGGGAATCAACGGTTCAAAGGGGGATGATGGATGGAGAGAAGAGAGTTCGAGAAGAAAGATTGCCAGTTGAGAGCTGCTGCGGCGGTGGAGCACTTTCATACGTATTAGCGCCCCTCCCGCTCAGGGAGCCCCTCCATGGAAAAATGGCTGCAGCGTCACAAGTGGCAACGCCCGGCCAGCAACTCGGTCATAGGCTATCCCACCATCAATCAGCATCCCTCAGGTCAACAGTCAGCCACCGGCGGACGCCCTTGACCCGGTGCAGCCGCTCTGTTGAAGCCATGGCCAAATTGCCCGGTGCCATCAAACCTCGTTGCCCGCACGCCGGGCCCTCGCACCACCCAATGATCTCATCTTTGCTACATGGCCCGCAATACTAACCAGGGGGGTCCCCTCTGATGCGATACCGCGTACGGCCAACGTCAGACTCGCCTTTTGCCTACTTCCACCGTTGTACATGGTACTTTACATTATCACGATGCTGAATTCTAGCCCTCCGGACCACTGTGGTCCGACCGCCGGCATCTGACCAAGCACCCTCAATAGCCGGTCCAACAGCCTCATGCTCCATGCGAGCCCGTGCCTGACAACGGAAGAATTTCACAATACCCGTGCCGCAAAAATTCGTATCTGGCAAGTGTTGCTTCCAAGATAGTCATAGTACTTTGTATGGCTAATCAGTTAAAAATGGATGCATTTTACAATTTCGTCTTCCCAACACCCCATCCCTCTTGGCCCAGCCACTCATACACTTCTTTATACTGCTCCTTCATATTGCTGACTGTATGTCCCGGGCCACTCGGGCCTGGATCATTCTGTTTTCCCACATGATTAGCACATTAAACGACACAAAAGAAAAGTCCAAGGGTAGTAGTAACTTACCAGCGCCTCAACCTTTCTAGTCTGCTTCGCGCCAACCTCAAGAATCGTGCCTCCAACCATTTCAGCCTCCTGCAAACACCTCAACATTGCTTCTGCAACTTCTTCAGGCGTGGCCCATATATCTTTTTCCAAGTCCAGATATGACATTTTCTCCGGGTGCTCGGTCCATAGTGGTGTTTTGATAACACCAGGTGCCACACCATTGACTCTGATACCTAACTCAGCTTCCAACGGAGCCAGCGAGCGGACAAACCCATTCATGGCATGCTTAGCAGCGACGTAGATTGGAGCGTGGAAATTCGGGTTCTGTCCTGCTATACTGGAGACGATGATAACGCGCTTGGGGTTCTGAGGTCCGACTTTCTGCACGCCAGGCGGGGGATTCAGGAAGTGCGAAATAGCTAGTTGGGTTGTGCGGATAGGGTGCGTGACGTTGATGTCGATACTTGCATACCGTCCTCCGTTGGGATCGTCCTTGCTCTTGCCTCCAGGGACGCCCGGCGGATGCCAGAAGTTGGTCCAGTGGGGATCGTAGATACCGGCTCCAGGACAGACAATGTCGACTTGACCGAATTCTTGCACGGCGACGCTGAACATGCGCTCTAGTTGGGGCCAGTCGGTTACATCTGTTTTGAGAAAAACCGCTCGTGGTTTGCCTTCCTCCTTTCTGCTGTAGTCATCTACGAGCTTCTGTGCTTCAGGCCGGAGTGCAAGGTCGGCGATGAGAACAGAGCAGCCATTCTTCAGTAGTATGGCAGCAAAGCACAAGTTGATACCTAACGTTTGATTCGAAGTTTAGTACCAAGGGAAACCAGATCAAGACAAGGGGGGACTTGTAACATACCAGACCCAGCGCCTGTAACTATCGCACTCTTTCCCCGCACATTATACTCTTGTCCCCCTGTCATCTCTGCCCTTTTTTTTTTACTTACTTGCACTGCTCAGTTTACAGAAGAATAACTCAGCCAAAGCAACGATAAAAAAGAACAGCTCACTTGGCTGAATAAACAAGCCAGCTTACACGTCAACCTACATCACTATATATACAATACAAAGCCCCCCATCGCATCCAGACTTGAAGCGTGCATGTCGGAATGCCGCATTGGGTAACTAGCAGGGAGGGGTATAATCGTGGGGTAACAACAACTCGCACCGAGGTCGGTCTCTTATTACGCGAAGCAAAAGAGGGTGCGCCGATCTGCACCATTGACGATGCCCATATCCTCTTCTTCCTGTTAACACAATGTTCTCTAGACGCGTGTATGCAACTATCCATACATCACTTGTACCGATTTCTACTGCCTTTTCACGCGTCTATTAGCGTGACGTAAATCCTACAAGTCGTCCTCCGAATCAGGAAATCTAATACGGCCTTACTGCATAAACGTGGGATGTTGAATTAGAATATTTTTTTGCATTTGCTGAATAGAGAGCACGAAGATATATATATACGCCAACCCGAGAATGAACATGCCTCTTCTCTAGGATATCAATATGCAGTGATGAAACCCAAAACCGTAACCACTGAACGCCACACGCGCCGTATGCACTCAGCCTCATGTTTAGCCTGTTGAATGTCGAGCAACCATTGCGGTAATTCCAGGCCTTTTTTTTTTGCACACCATTAACGCCTCTTTGGTGTCCCAACCAGTGAAGGCTTAAGCGATGACGCCACCTTAATTCCTTTTCCTCAACTCACCGCGAGTCTGGTCTATTCCGCTGCTTCTTGGGAGGGGTTCACCTTTGCCAGCACCAGAAATGTGGCTCAGACGGATCAGCTCCTCCATCATGGCATCTCTTGTTCTCTTGACCAGATCATCCACGTGCTCAGCAGTCAGTCCCTTTGTCTGTATCGGCGGGAGGACAGTCACATCGACCACACCCGGCTGAAACTTCTGTTCCTTCACGTTCAGTACGTGCGAGTAGTTTGCGCAGACGACCGGTACGATGGGGACTTGTGCTTGTACGGCGAGATGGAAGGCGCCCTTCTTGAAGGGGAGGAGGTCGGGGGTGGAGGCGTAGGAGCGAGTGCCCTCGGGGAAAATGAAGACGGATTGGCGTGTCGACTGCATGGTTTGAGCGGCCGTGTCGAATGCGGCGCGCGCGGTGGTGCGGTTTGCACGGTCGATGAAGACGGTCTTGGACAGCGCCATGAACCAGCCCAGAAGTGGCGTGTACTTGAGTGACTTCTTAGCCGTGACAGATGTGTACTTGGGGAACATGCAGCCCAGCATGAGAACGTCGAGTTCGCTACATTAGGCGTTAGCACCACCTCTGCCACTGTGTTTACTTTTCTCCTAATCGCGGCAAAAACTTACGTCTGATGGTTGCCCACAAACACGGCGGGCCGGTCCTTGAGCGCATCCTCGCCGCTAACACCACCCTCCTTCTTCATGCTGCCTGTGATCCTAAATGTCACACCGGTTCCGTACCACATGCACCACTTGAATGCCCGTCCGACCGACCATTGGATGAGACCTCCGTATCCAATGAGGCGCAGGGGTATGGCTACGAGGGTACCGTACAAGGCACAGAAGCCCATGAGGATGAAGGAGCTGGCTGCGAAAGCGTAGTACGAGAGCAGCTGCGCGGGCTTCGCGGGCAGGACGAGCGACAGCAGCCGCATGGCCAAAATGAGCACAGGCGGCATGGCGAGGTAGAGAAGCCAGCTCATGGCGGAAACTGGCGACGTGGTCGCGAGAGCAGGACGGACTCGTGGTGAATCGGCGGGGCCCAAGGGTTTTTTTTTCGTGATGGGCGGTAGCGGTGATGCGCCGAGGTCTCGCACTGGACTGGACTGGGTACGTACCACTTCTCGCTAAGCGTTTGTGGGGTTGCCAGGTCTCAGTTCAGACCTTGCACCACTCAACGCTGCTGTAAAGACATGGCAAAGTCCGACTGGGGAATCCCACATATAAGCACCGAGTCGACCCCATGTGCCGTTGGCCTGGGGCGTGAGTGTGTCACGCGTTCTGCCCGCCCTCCAAGCGGTGCAAGGTTCTTCGGGCTAGTATATGTAGTCATGTGTACATATGTGTTTTGCATGTGAGAATGGCCAGGGGAATGACCAACATAGTAGTATATTCGTTCCACGTTCCGCGTTCTGCATGGGTATCCTTCAAAAACCTGATTCCAAATACGCGCTCCTACTTCTCAGTAGAATCTCTAGACCCTGGCCGCGCTGCCACACCCCTCCGCTGCTTCCACCAAGCCATTGCTGTTATGCTAAATGCGGCGACATCGACGAGGAATATTACAAGCAGCATCCACCGCCATGCCACCATGGTTCTGATCCTGTCCTCGATCTCGTTGCGCGTAGACTGGTCCGCAAGAGGGAGATCCCGTACAGCCTTGAACCAAGTCTCAGGTGTCCAACGAAACTCTGGGTAGTTCATCCCGACCGTGTTAACGGCGACAGGCTCGCGGATGTACTGGTCTGTCGTCTGATACGTCACCACAAAGGCAAAGATGAAGCACGACAGGGTGAACAAAACCGCGAGAAAGAGCAAGACGGCGAGTGCAGTAAGACTCTTTAGGCGCTGCTCATGATCGTCAGTATACTGAATGCCACTTGACAAGGCACATGGATTGAACCTACCCGTTGAGCATTCCGCATCCTCCATGCAGTGACCATGCCAAAGAGGCCCACGAAGAATCCATACGCCGCCGCACCGTTGCTCTCATGGCCATGGTCCACCCATAGATGCTTTGGCTCCACGTTTAATTTTGTTTCGTTTCCAGGCCAGTCGACTTGATACGTATGCACGTTGTGTTTTTGTCGGAGTAGCCATGCAACCATGGAGCTCAACAGCCCCAGGTTAGTAATGGACAGTGCAGAGAGTAGGAAAGAGATGGCAAAAAGCGGCCAGCATGCTGTCAACGATGTGGTGGTCGACGGTTGTGACGCGGGTCTTGTGCGACGAAGGTATTGTATAACGCCCATTTCAGTCAAATTCCACAGGAACAATCAATCACGAGTGAAGAAGCAGGAGTAGTAGCAATGGGCATCTGGCGTTGCAGCACTGTGTTATACATTCCGAGCAAGCACCGTGTGCGGCTGAGTCGTCTTTCCCGACTTGGGTAGGACATGTTTAGGCCTATTGCAAACCCTCGACACCTTGGGCGTGCCACATATCAACTACTGCCTAATATTAGCAAGAAAAAGCGCCACCATCAGCAAGGATGCTGACTTATCCTGGGGCAGATGGCGAGCCACCAGTGGGGTTGCAAGTGTGATGTGCGCGCGCAGGCCTGCGCCTTTGGCGGCTCAGCCAGCAACAATTGCAAAGCAGCCAGGCAAACATGGCATGGTGAGGGCTGCCATGGCTTGTCAGTTGTGTCAGATGTGTAATGGTGTTGGTGTGATGTTTCTTGGCTCATGCCTAAAACAATGGTGAGATGACGGCGCTCGTCCGTTTCAAAACGTGCCCGTCCGAAGCGAAACCCCCGAACCGTTACGTTTTGATAAATTCCTGAGCCTAGCGCGTGGCACTGCTCACAAATTGGGGCGCCAGCCGTGCACCTTTTGGGCGCGAACTGGGGCTGGCGGGTAGAAGATGTAGATCGCGTCGCATGTGTTGCCATGTGAGGCACTGTCTGGCTGTGGTTGATGACTGGCGACGAGGGACGAGGCTGGGCCAATTGCACAAGCTCCTCGCCTCCCATGCACTCTCCTACACATTGATTAGTGTTTGCATGGCACCATCTTCTCTTCCTTACCCCGACAACCACTCAGCATCATCCCACATTTTTTAACTTTGTCCCCAGCCGCCGGAGAATGGACCCTTTGCATCTCGGGCGCCTGATGCGACCCATGTTGCACGTGGGCAGCGGCTACTGGTCGGAATCCGCATGGTGTACAGCCTCAGCAGCCCGTCCCGATGAACATAGTTTTTGTTTTCTTACGAGCCGAGATGCATGGCTTGACCTATGCTTAACCATTGCTTGGTTATTCGCTGGCGGCCTGGGTTGCTTGGCTAGTCGTGCTTCATCCAATCAAGTGACGGAGTCAGTGAAGACTAAATCGACGACCACTGTGCAGTTACATACGCGCGACTGTCCTAGGCCTCAGCCGATATTACACAATCAATGCGGGGTCTATGCCGAACATCCGGTTCAAGTACATTCGTTCATCGCATTGCGAATTCCAACCCTGTTTCAACGTCAATGCCACATTGAACACTACTTTGGCGCTAGGTTCGCAAGAATCAGAACTATATCACTTGGCTTCAAGCAATATCATGCTCAATCGAGCAGATCGGAAGGGCAGCCTTTTGCGGCATACTACTTCCATGACGTCTATCCCTACGTGCCGGGACGCACGGTACAACGTGACACTTTCGAACGACCCATGCCACCTTGTATCCCTCGCTATCAGCCTTACTATGAACCCTAGGACCAAACACTAGCCGAGACTCTACAGCAAGTCAGCACCTTAGTCACTATGTTAATCCTTACATCTATACCAGGCGCGGGCCCTTTAACCACCTGTATATCAGTGTCAGTTCTAGCACCTGCACCTCTACCTTCTCCAACATCTCTTCGTTTATCCTCGCTTACAACTAGTGGAGGCGCGGAATATAGCTCTTATTACGCAAGGACTTTTCGCTTCTTCCACACCAACTATGGCTTGAAACTATCACTTCAGAGATATAGAAGCTTTCTATACTAAGAGATTCGCACAAGTTAACGCTTAGAACGTACTTATCGAGCGTGGAAAAGCCTTGGCCGGCGTAAGAAACGACGGCGTCGATAGATGATAGATCGAGTAATATATTTAGTTGAAGCGCAGCCCCCCCCTTTCACACATATATATGCCTCAAAGAATACAATACTGTGATGTATTTCACGCTGGTAAATACAAATTTAATCTTGAGGAAAAATTTCCGCAGCCAACTCAAAGTGTCCAACCACGCGTATCTCCACACAGCGCGGAGGCTGCGTGGCTTGAGAGTAGTTTGCAAAAAGATTCGTTGTAGGCGGATTGCCCCAGAATGCGAGATTTCGAGCTTATTCTAAGATTTTCGAAAACTGGTGTTGTATTCTCCTAATCAAACTCCATGTATATGCATTTTATCGCTTTCAACAATCTCCCCGAATTGGAGTAAATACAACCTTCGTGCTAGGATTTGGCACGATCGCCGACCGCCAGGAGAATACGCGCTTGGCCTTGGGGTTCATAAGCTCAAAGTTGTAGTTGAGAAGAATCTGGCCCAGAATAGTCTTCATGAGTACCGAGGCATAGAATCGGCCGGGGCTATAATATAGTATTAGCAATCCCCATCTTTGAAAGTTGCGTAGAGATACGAAGGGTGACAAAGAAGCTTACCAAGTTGTTCTGCCAGTGCCCCAGACATGGTACGTGATGCCCACATCAGTCAATTTAGTCGGCTGCTTTTGCAAGATATTGGATAAGCTATCGCCATTCTCAAGGCTCTTTACTAATTCTGGATTCGCAAAGCGGAAACCACTGAAGGTATCTGGCTTAGGGTAGTCAACCGGGTTCATCATAACAGCGTGGGCAGGCGTGCAGATCCAATCGCCAACGTCGACGTGAGTCCCGTCTTTGAGAGTAAAAGGCTCCAGCGCTGAGCGGCGAGTGCTTTCTGTTGCGTACTTCACGTCAGCATGTCACACAATGATTCTGTCGCAATACAGCATGGAAAGTAAGAATTGTTGACTTACGTGACTCGACAGGTGTTATGCGGGCAGATTCCTTGATAAAGCTGTCAAGAAGAGCAAGACCGGTTCCAGTGCGCTCAAAATCGGCGTATTGAGCTGTGCATTCCGCGCGGAGCGGCTCAACGTACTCGGGGTGTAAACAGAGGTCCTCGATAGCAACTGTTACAGTGACAGCAACGGGATGAACAGAGCCGAACCAGATAGCCATGAGTTCGTGTACTATGCGTTCAGGAGTTTTTAGTGCGTTCTTAGGCGAAGTATCCATAAGCCATTGGATGCAGTCGACCTAGATATCTGTGTTAGCTTTGCGTTATTCTAGGGATACAGAGCTGTCTAAAGCAGGACATACGTATTCTGGGGCCTTCTGACCTAACTTGGCTGCGTCGCGCTCAAGGCATCGCTCCTGAACGATGGGCAGCATCATATTATAGATGACAGTGTGGGACTTCAGTCTGCGAGCAATGATATTACCGATGATACTATATTGAGTGAGTTTAAGCAAGAGAATATTGCCAATGCGATATACTTACGGTTTCAGAAAGCTGGGCACGAGACGAAGAACTTCGGCACATATCATCGTTTCCTCGATATATGCCAGTGCGTGGACCATAAATTGCTCATCCTTCGCTACTCAACATAAGCTATTTTTATAGAGGGCAAAGTATTAGACAAGTATCAATACATACCTAGATCTTTTCCAAAAAAGACCAGGGCGTTGGCTAATACAACAAGCTTCAGAATCATAGGCAAAATAGCTGACTGCTTTTTATCTACGCCTCAATGTTAGCTGCTTCCAAGATGATTAGTAATTTAATGCAAAAAAGTACCATCAATGACTGGATGCTCAGCGTGTAGCTCCTGGAACCTAGTGCGGATAATGTAATTGAGGTCAGGCAGGATTTTGGGTAGGTTATTAATCAACAAGGTGCGAAGAGCGCGGATAAATCCCGCTTCTTCCGTTCCGCGCGCGTCGAAATGATTAAAGCCGTGCCTGTCGTATGTTAGTAAATTGTATAAGATAATATCTTATCCTTAGATAAAGTTGGGCAATAAAAAAATCATGTTAGATCTTGCGGTGATGAGTATAAAGGGTGGTGGAGTTTCAAGACTACTCACATGGTGTACATAGGTTGCAGTATCTACGTCTTATTAGCATAAATAAGAATAAACCTAGAGCAAAAGGTTGAATATACCTGTCTCGACGCTGCGTAGAGCGACAAAATTGTACCAGAAGCACGATCAATCTCCTGAATCTGTTGAGGATCGGATACATAGACATATCGACTGTCAGGAGCGAATAGCTCGAACGGCTTGCCATCTGCCTTGTTGAACGCCTCTTGGATCATTTTAGGGCCCCGAACTAGGTATGCCCATGCCTGATAGCGTCTAGTGACAGGTCGTAAAATGAATTCTAAGAAACCCCATAGTGAAGGCTGATATGACGAGGTTAGTTTCGATGGACAAGTTTAGGGATTTGAAAGGAAGGAGAGAGAGAAGATTAGAAACCCACCAGCAGTCTAGCTACGAGGCCTTTGTAGCAGAGAAGTATCAATAGAAAAACCGAAAAGCTGCTTGCAGCATTTACTGTCAAGTGACTCCATGTAGGAAATTGGAACACTGGTAGGTATAGCATATCCATATTGGTGTTGGAAGCTGGCAGTGTGAAAGTTTGAAACGAAATCGAGCCTACTGCTTGAAACCCATGACATGAGTAGAGCTCTTGGATATATAAATGCTACGCAAGGGATTGCAAGCCACTTTCTTGTGTCAAATCTGTTACGCAAAGAGCTCGACCTCGATCACAACAACCTGGTGAGCAAGAGGTGGGGTATCAAGGTCGTTTGATCAATTCTTGCTCATCAAAAGACCGATGATGGGCTAGCGGGTTTACTGAGGTAGAGGGTTCATGCATGAATTGTCTAGGCGAGTCTAACTACATGGGGAATTTTCCGCTTATGCAGAAGTCCCGGCAACTATAGCACGATCGATACATGAGTACATATCTTCGCCTCACTGGTTCTGAAACGCTTTGGGGACTCGTTTAGGTATAGTTGGGGGAGGGGGCTATGTAATTTAGGCCAGCAAATATTGCTTCTGATGGGTCTGACATAAGCAAGCCTGATCTAAATCGAGATGAGGACCGTAGCCTATTGTAGAGAAAGGTAGTAGCACATACAGAGTAAGCAGCCCGTATTGTAAGTAGTTTAGAATATCAGATCGGTCCGAGCTAGGGTGGTGACTGCACTAGTCCACCATGTTATGCCGCTTATTTTAACCGTCTAGGTATTACAATCTGGACCACTGACCCCTTCCTTAACGGCAATCGAGGTCATGACGTAGATGCAGCAAGTTTAGAGCGCATCGCTAGAGAAATTCTGAAACTGTATGATCGCCGAGGTGTTGTACACATTGATGTTAGTAAGAATTTGGCACTCGTTGATAGGTGAACACTTTTGATAATAACGCTGGAGACAGGCCTTGAACCGTACCTGTTAGCATCCCGGAAAAGTTTGCAACTGGCGTATTTGGCTAACGGCACACGCCGAATAGTGCCACGATAATTTACCACTTGACTGTCGGTACTTACGAACCGGGTCATTGTTTGTATGATCGTTGACTGTAGATCTATTTCTTTGTGTCGCAAACCCTTTAATACGTTTACTGGGAGGCTTGTTACACTAGTACTTGAGCAATTTCTTTCTCAGCTGATTTCTAGAGGTTGTATAGGCTCGGGCCATTTATCTACGTAAATATGCAAATATGCGGCAAAACAATCTATTGCATTGCCACGTGGGCGGAGGCGATCTGAATAGATTGAGACTAGCAGCTACGCACATTCACTTAATGAGGTTCAGCTAAGGTGTACGGCAAGATCACACAGATCTTTCCGGTGATCTTATGGTAAGAAACCCTATAGTATTTCCGAAGCCGTTGTCGGTCGACCCGAGCCGTGAGTGGAGTCGCTCGGTTCCAGGAGTGGCGTTTTTTTAACTGCTTTTGGTACACCGCTATGCCTAGTTAGGTTTAATTAGCGTGCGCCACAACCTTGCTCGACGCTCTACACCAGTGATTCATAACTATAATGGGCTGCAGCTCTCTATTGCTTATCTCTCGTCCGTCACTTCGATTCCTTTCTATACGGCCCGATTGTCGCTTAGGCGACTGGCCTACCCTAATATAGATTGCTATGTAGCCTAGATTGAAGTTCTCTATCGAATTTAGTCTCGTTATCGAAGGTTTCCTAGTATAGTAACGTGGGGGATCAGTAAGCTGGCCAGACCGGTAAGCTGGCCGGGTCAGTAAGCTGGCCACCCCACCAAACTTGACCCAACGCTCTACACAGCCACCAATATGCCGCGCCAACAACGCTTATACCGACTTCTCGTGAAGGCAGAATAAGTCTTACTATGGCATCGTATCGTAACAACCTAAAACAATCTATCTACAGTCTCGCGAAAGCGTACAATGTACCAAAGTCAACACTTCAGACGTTTCTCCACGGTACCCAGCCACGATCAGAGATAGCCTCTGCCAACCAAAAGCTACTACCTATTGAAGAGCAGTCTCTTATCAGACCGGCTCCAACGGGGACCACAGAGCCTAACAAAACCAGCTCCTTCGCCAAGTTATCCAAGGCTGTTAGATTGCAATGTAATCAGCAATAATACTTGTAGAAGAGAATACGAAGCTACGTGCAGAAGTCAGCGCTAACAACAAAAGCAGAACCGACAGCGTCGATATATTGCTTCTGGTGGAGTCCTCCAGGTCTCGCAGGATCAGTAGCTTACTGCAGAAGCAGAAAGGGTGGTCGTAGAGGTTGAGCAGGCTGAGGGCAGTTAGCGACATCAGCGCGCGCCGCCAACGTGTACGAAGTGCACATATTGGACGTGAGCTACCCATTCGTCCCTCCTTTGAAAAGCTTTACACCCTCCATTCACGCTACGTCGACAAGTTGGGACTTAGCACCAGAAGTTCGGTTCGTTGGCGGAGTGCAGAGTTGTGTAATGCGGCACAGGGCATAAGTTTTGTACGATGGAGACGCTAAAATGGAGATCAGGACCTTCTTCGGATTATTCAATACACAAAGATACGACGTTTACGGTATAGCTTCTTCTCTCTATAGTATAGCTCTTTCTTCTACCCCGGCCCGTATCATCACCTTGCTAGTGCTTACGAACTAAACTTCTACCATGTACCACAGTAATGCCGACTAAGCTCAGCCTTGCGAGCAAAGGTCTGGCTTCCGCACCCTTGAGCATCAAACACAACTTGCCATTGCTTAGCACGGAGCCGATTCTTGGAACGAAATGTTTCACCTTGATGCCCATAGCTTTAGTATTGCGGACCTGGCCGTCGTCTTGCTCTCCGTATGCTGCATTGCCTGGATGGACTGCGATGTCAGGAAGTGGCATGCCTTACATTGTGACATGATCAGGTTGGGATACTGCTGGAGTAAGGTGGACTGAGAAGAGTTGGCTGCGTGCCATGCCAGCTGTGGATTAGGTGTATTGTTCTTTGGTTTTTAAAAACACCTACTTGGTTGAGTGCCGATTACGTGACCGCTGATTCGTGCTTACAGAGATGCTAGCGGGGTCGGTTATCACACGTGCAGTGCGGGGACATGTCAGCTGATGGAGAGCAAAAGAATATATATTGCGGTCGTTGAGTGCTGGTCGCAGCTGTTCGTTGAGGTACATGTTAGGTCCAGCCCAAGAGTTATACTCGCGCAAGACCCCCTGCTCTTCTATTGCATGCGCAATGTAGAGGCCGTTCCATTGATCTTCTAGGTTTGCATCAGCTAAATAGTAAAGAGAATGAAACAGGTATTTGACGAACCGTCTGTAGTGTTGTCATCGACTAAGTCAGGATCCTCTCCATGCAGGGTAAACTGGTCAAGGCCAATGGGTCTCAGAGACGGGGGACTTACATCGGTATTGTCCGTGGCTAGATGTCTACTTGGAACTCACGCGGCATAATCCTGTTCGGTGAGGCCCGTCCGTTGCTTCCGTGAGGTGGAATGGTACAGTCTTGATCAGAGTAAGAGGGATAGGAAGAATCTCTAATGGTCCACGTCTGGCAGCAGGAATACGAGAGAAGTAGAAACGCATCCGTACGTTGGAAGGCTATCTTTTGAATTTGAAGTTGGTCTTGGTCTTGAAAGATAATCGAGATTGCTGAATAAGAAGGCATTCTTGCACTTATATCAAGTTGAACGAGGCTTGTTTGCAATACCGAGTAAACATGTTACCCCAGCATCTAGGTATAGGCTAGTCGACGGGCCGTTGCAGCCGTATGTTTCTGATTTGCTGGCTTGCCAAAGTCCAGTGTATAGCTGATAGTAGTATTGTGCGCTGGCCAATGAGAAGCGCACTGCGCTCGCTAGTAGTACCCCCACCCGCCGAGCCAAGAACAATAATGCGAGTTCTGCACTGCATCCAATCACATCCATCTGGCACGCGTATCTTGTAATTTGTGTGACGCACGACGCCCTCTCAGCCTTACCACCACCTGCAATATCAAATACAAAGCGCTCCTTGGTTCTCCGCTTGTCCTAAGCATGCGCTCTTTGCTTTACATGCCTTATAATATTTGGTGACCGGCTTTTCCAGCCCTTCTTGATTATGTATAACTTATTACTATAGAAATGTAAAAGCACTGTAAACAATACCTTAGTTTAGTAGCTGTTCGTCTATGTTAAATACAGATAGTTAAGCTCTCATTGCTCTTGTTATACTCTACCCGTGCCTGATCTCCTTTCAACGTCTCACATTAATAGCGCGAGCGATAGTACGGTCAACGATACGTTTTTTTAGCATTAGAGGCTAACAAGCCAAGAGAGTAAGAGCTATAGAGTAGATGCGCACTGTGCTTATCTATATATAAGTATGTTGCAGATAGTCCGGAAGAGACAGTGTCCTGCTACACCGTGCGTCCCGGCACGTAGGGACGGACGTTAGAGCTTTTGTGACATATCGATTTCTCATTGCTGCAACATCTCTCGCTTGCACAGCTGCTTTACATTCTCGTGGCGTATGTTTGATCTCTAGTAAAGGAAGTAAAGTTGATACCCTTTAGAATGATTTAGGCAAACGTCTCATCGACTCTACCATGTGTAAAGCGCATACAGGGTTGTGATACATACACGAACGCATGATAAACCCTCAATATCGATGCATGGAGTCCTGGGCCTCCATGTACGCTTGTATTACTAAAATCGAACACACTTCTCTATCAATACCTGATCTCGACTTCCAGCAAAGCATTCCTAATTTTGCAGATACCTACCTTCTAGTGCGGCCCCGGATAATCGACAACAGCGATCTTCCTCTAAGAAGAAAAAAATCTATAACACTTCGATGACCAAGAAAGAAAGAAAAACACCTGCGAAACAAGGAAAGCCAGCTTCCCATCTCAGAACGAACGGCTACTAAATCTTCAAGTTTGACAAACAAAACACAAGCACCCAGGTCAGCCAGGGCACATAGCAATACAAAATCATGCGAAGAAACCGAGACCAACGTCGTTGCAGAATCCTTTTTTTACTCCGGTACATTCTCTCATCTCATCCCATACCCCACCACTCCATATCGAACCCCACCAAAATTTCAAAAGAGTACTGCAAATTTTGTCTCTAACCGATGATATGATGATCCCCTCCCAACTCGATCGTGTTGCCACTCTATTGCCCAAACTTCACTGCAACACCAACTTATCCCGTTCAGACACATTGCACGAATCAAGATGGAGAGAAGAATGAAAAAAAAACAAAGTTGAGTCAGTAAGATACACGCACGAAAAGAACACTTCGAAACGAACATTGAAACATCAAACAAACCGTGGGGGGATGCAACTTGTTGGTTTCTCCCCCAACTCAATCCATGGCAACTCAGGGGTGCTATACACTTGTTCATTCGTAGACTCACTACACAGCAGTCAGAAGACGCATCATGCACCCCACATCTCAACTCCCCAAAAGACGCTTCAAAAAGAAAAGAACAAGTAGAAAAGAATCAATCAAAACCTTTGTGCAAAAAGCCAGTCCTTAAAAAGGGCCGTTCATCGAAATTAAGTATTTACAAAATAAGGTAAATAAAATAAACGAGCGTAAGTTCTTCTCTCTTTCTATATATATCCAAAAAAAAAACTTGTTCTACATCAACCATATCTCACATGTAACCCTCCTCCTGGTCTCATCCCTTGAAAATTTACAACACCATCACCACAGCCCCGACAATCGCACCAACCAAACCCCCAGCAGCAATCTTATTCGCCGAACCCGTAAACTGCGGGGGCGCAACCGCCGTTCCAGTGCCATTAGTCTGAGGCAGCGGGATCGCACCAGTGGGGGCTGTAGGCATGGGTACACCAGGCGCAGACCTAGTATCAATCGCGAGGCGAGCAGATGAAGAAGCGCGAAGGACAGAGGACAACATGCTCTTTGCGCTCTCGATGGGTACGGCGTCGAAGGTCGAGGTGATGGTGGCTGGGGGCGCGGTGGTAGCAGGAGGGGCAGAGGCACCAGGAGGAGGTGCGGTGACGGTTACGTATGCAGTTCCGCAGTCGCATGGCTCTTCTTTGTCTGCGCCGCTGCCTGAGCCTGCCTCGCCGCTCGCAGCGGGGGCGTCGACGCCGGCTTCAAGGGGGGGCTGAGTGCCGTTTACGGGCTTGGTGATGGGGGTGGCGTTGATGGGGGCGCCGTCTTTGTTGCCGGCGTCGAGGACCTTGATGGATTGGAAGCTACCGGTTTTATCGGTCCATTCGTACTCTTTGCCGGGAGAGTAGTTGATAACTTTAACGCTCTTGACCGTCATGGTGAAGGGGGCGTTCTCGTAGGTGACATTGCCGCCGGCCCATTGGCGGGTTCCTTCATCTTTGGAGTCGCCGCCGGGCCAGTTGCCGAGGCGGACGTTGCAGGGGGTTTGGGGGAAGTTCTTGCCGCCGTTTGCGTCGGCGAAGTTGAGGGTGCGGATGGGCTTGTCGTCGATGATCCAGGTTAGGGCTGATGAGGTCCAGTTTAGAGCGTATTTGTGGAACTCTTTCTGGTTGTTGGCCACATCGGCTTCGATCATGCGGTCGTAGGTCGTTGTGTTACCCTGGTGGTTTTGTTAGTTTTTTCTTTTTCTTTTTCTGCAACATGCATAGTTTCAGTTGCATTTCGTTGGGATAAATTTACCTTGCCAAAGTAGTTCATCTGCACACGGCTGTCGACGCCTCCAATCCATTCCCAGTCGACCTCATCCAAGTCGTTGGACTGGAGAACGATAGATGAAACGATGCCGGTGCCAGGAGCGGCCTTCATGACAACCTCGACGTAACCGAAATGTAGATATCCTTCAGAGCCAATAGTGGGCGCATCGCCCTTCTTGGCCACGGTAAACTCGGCTCCCTCAGGCCCATAGGTAAGGTCACCTGCAGTCTGCTTCCAGCCCTTGATAGCATCCTTGCCAGCAGTGAAGTCGGTCTCCCAGGTCTGAGGCATGGCAGGGTCGTTGGGGCAAGTCTTTTCCATAGGGTTGCAGTCCGTGAAGGTTTGAGCAGAGGCCAAAGCGGCCAACACGCTCGCGGTGGAGTAAGTTGAGAAGCGCATTTCTGATATAGATAGAGATTTGGAATATCGGGTTTTCGGTAAAGAATGTAAGGCGTTGGGGTTTCGCAGCGAACGTGATCTTCACAGAAGAATCACTTGAAAGGCAAGAAAGGAGAGTTTGAGCAAGGTCGCCCTGCGTCCAAAGGAAAGCGGTTGAAGAGAATGTGTGAATGACCAAAAAAACAGGTCGAAGAATGGCGCACGAAGAAAAGACAAGGGAAGAGAATTGTAAGAAAGACAAACAGCATGGAGGAAGATCCGACCATAAAAGTCGCGAGATTGTACACGACGCAATCCCCTTGCCCAGGCATTAGTCGTCAGCCAGTCAGGCCATGCAGCCACTGGCACCCATTCATGCAGTCTCCCGATTCATCGCTGTGTAGATCTGAGTGGCCAGGCGTGACCCTGAGCCGCACTCCTGATGTGTTTCACGAGCCGTGGGGTGGATACTAGGCTGTGTCAGAAGTGCCAACCACCCGCCGCAGTCGTAGCGGCATCTCCGGCTCAGCCTATCGGACTTCAGATGTACCTGGCTAATGTTTCTGCCTCTAGGCCACCTTACTCCTTTCCGCTACCAGTCTTTTGTCCTCTGGCACAACTATACGCGTGCGACCGACGGCGTGGCAAGCGATGCGGCGGTGCGGTGGAGATTGGGAGGCGAGGGGCCACGGAAGCTGAACCGGATTTTCCTTCCTTCCTTCGAGAATGTGCATCTGGATGCACGTAGTATAATGCTGCGCCGTGGATGCATCTCGTCTGACCGTGTGCACAACAGACACAAACTGCGCCACATTTGCTCCTCGGAGTGTCATGCTAAACGACGCGCATCCGCTCTTCCCTTCGTGCGCGATCATCTTGGTTATGAGATCATACCTCCCTACCCCTCTGAATGGGTGACGCAGTGATCAGCTGCCCTGAAGATCGCTTCTTTGTTTGTAAGGGAAGATTTTCGGATAGGCAGCCCTAGCGCTTGGGTGTTGGCTGTTGCGTTGCCAAAAGAGCCGCCCGCCGTTGCCAAGATGTGTGGCTATGTCAATCTGCTGATGGTGTTGAGCGGCTATGTATGCCAGCATCCCTGGACACTTTAGACCGGTATAGAGTACGTGTGCAAGCTTGTTTCTGTGGCGAGGCCAGTGGTTCGCAAAGGTTGTTTGGACCTGTCATCTTACTGTGGTGAGGCAGGTGTGGTGTGCTCGACATACCTGAGTTGCGTAAGTACACGTGTGACCGTATGAAGCTAGGGCATTACCACATGGAGCATCAAACGGCTTTAAACGCTATATTTGCCCAGGCTTACTTGCAGCATCGCGCAGCCGTTGTGAGATTAAATTAGACTACGCATAATCCGATCCCAGGAGGCCTTGTTTTGCAAGAGAATTTCTACAATAATAGATGCTTGGGTGCCACGTACTTTGTCTATCCGTATCGAACTGTTATTACCCAATCATTACCCAATGTGCATGATTAGGCCCTTCTCTCACGGCTTTGTACGTACGCGAGATAGAGTAGTATATTTGCCTCTGCCTTTTGTTACTTGCCTCGGCCTCTAGATCCGGAATTCTATTGGTCGTGCATGTAGCCACGAGCCTCTCTTCTTACTGACGATCTAGCTTGTACTTGGAAACTCTAAGTATATACATACGTAGTACAAACAACCATGAACCCGGGAAATTAGCATATCCAGTTTGGCGGGTAACTTTTAGGAAACATTCGTTATGGTATGTTTCTGTGATTTTTCTTTGCGCTTTTGTTCCATATCATGTGGTTAGTATCAGTGTTGCAGATAGCGTCGCCACTCGTCGCACTGCGGATGACATACTTGGTTTCATCTGCCGATAGACTGACAGCACACGATTCGATGTTTACCTAACTCTCTACAACTAACAATAGCACATGCCTAGTCGGAGCCTTGAGAACCCCACAAGGCTTCTTGTTTCGCATAGTGATGCAGTCATGTGGCAATGCTATGCGAACGAAAGTACTGGATTGATTGTGGCGCTGACCGCTTTAGCCCCGCGGCCACCCCGCTATTCTGCCGACAACAATTATTGCTAGTGACGCAGGGCGGCGAATATTAATTTCTGTACACTCTCACACACACTTTTGTGCAATTTTCAGCCATGGCCGCCACAAACGGAGTCGAGCTGTCAGAACAGCAAGCGCAACCAGTTCAGAGCGTAGAAGAGCACCATGCAGACGAGCAAAACGAAGACGACGATATTGACGACTTGTTCGACGATGACGATGAAATTGTGCCAGAATTAATTTCAGGCGACCATGGCGACTTCACAAAGGCCTACAATCGCCAGCGAAAACTGAATGATGCCAACATACCAGACGACCACAAACCCAAGACGAACCCTCAAAAGCCGTCAGCAAATACAAACGCTTCCATCGATGATCAGGTTGCCTCACTCGCGAAGCATGCAAGCAAAATCCGGCTTACTGGGCGAATGACGGGAGCATCTGGTGGCAATGCAAGGGACAAGGACAAGGCAGATCGCGCCACGACTGAGCAGGTGTTGGATCGAAGGACGCAAATGATCCTGTTGCAACTGATCAACCGCGGCGTCATTTCCGAACTTCACGGTGTCATTTCCACCGGCAAAGAAGCAAACGTCTACCATGCCATGTCAGAGCCGTCGGAGGATGGCGCGCCCCCTGTCCATCGCGCTGTAAAGGTCTATAAGACCTCCATTCTTGTCTTCAAGGATCGCGCAAAGTATGTCGAGGGTGAGTTTAGGTTCAGACAAGGATACAATAAGAGCAACAACCGCGCCATGGTGAGAATGTGGGCAGACAAGGAGCGCAGAAATTTGGCCAGAATACATGATGCGGGTATTCCCTCACCCGAGGCATATGCGCTACGGAACCACGTTCTGGTCATGGGCTTCGTAGGTGACCGAAAGGGCAAGGCCGCACCACGACTAAAAGACGTACGCTTCGAGGGCTTGACCGCCGAGGAGGAAGATGCGAAGTGGACCAGCTTGTATGTCCAAATGATGGCCTATGTCCGTATACTCTACCAGACATGTCGCCTTGTTCACGCCGATCTGAGCGAGTACAATATCCTGTACCACGAGGGCAAGCAGTGGATGATTGACGTGTCGCAAGCCGTTGAGCACGATCACCCACGCTCCCTCGAGTTTCTACGCATGGACCTGAAGAACTTGTCTGATTTCTTCCGGTCACGCAACGTCGAGACTCTCAGTGAGCGCAAAGCATACGCATTTGTTACCGGTGCATCGGGCGCAAAAGATATGAAGGAGGTATCAAAGATTGAAGACACAATCCGCGAACTGCTCAACACACGACCTTTGACTGAGGAAGAAAAGAAAAAGGAAGACGAGGATGATGAGGTTTTCCGCAACCAGTACATCCCACAGACCCTCGACCAGGTCTACGACATTGAGCGTGATGCTGAGCTGGTCAACGCCGGCGCTGGTTCCGATCTGCCGTACCAGGCTCTTCTGGCCGATAAGGTCGTCAATAACGCATCTGATGGGTCGCATACGGATGCTGAGACAGACGATGGAAGCTCAGACACGTCTGAGGTTGATCAAAGTATCTTTGAAAAGGGCCCCAGCCGTGGCAAGAAGCATCTTGATCACGATGAGAAGGTAGCGCATAAGAAGGCCATTAAAGAAGAGAAGCGTGAGAAGCGGAAAGAAAAGATGCCCAAGCATATGAAGAAGAAGCTTGTAAGCTCTGGCAGCCGGAAGAAGTGAGTTTGAGTCGCACTTGAAAGGGCTTACGGCGTTATATTTTGACGCATTTCAACGTTGCGAATGTTGCGCACCAAAAAGAGACTGTCTAGCTTCAGAGGTCGTACAGTTCACCATGTCCGCATTTTCTCATAGAAGCCAAGTCTTCTCTACAACATGTTCTTCCTCCACGCGCGTGTGCCCAATCTCTCAATATCCGGTACTTCGACTGGACCACGAACGTCATCATCCTCCAACGCCTCTACCACTGCTTCACCAACAAGATCGGCTTTCAAAGGCTTTATACCCCCTGCACCCATCAACCACGTCAATCGACCTCCGACTGCGCTGTTGATCATGCTTGCGACACCACCAGCCGCCGCAATAGGAAGCGTAAAAGTCCGACTGCTATCGTACATGAAGGGCGCCCGAATGAAAATCGATCGCATAGTGGGGAATGTTGTGGAAATCAGAGACTCGGCCTCGCGTTTCGTAGTGATGTAGCGTGCAGGCAGAATCGGTGTACCAGCGGCCGCAGAAATGTAAACGAAATTCGGTACTTTGCGTGTCGATGCTTCTTGAGCTAGGGAGACAGCTGTTTTTTGTTGTCATCTTAGTTGATTTCTCATATATACCACAAAATAAAAGCATTGTAGACTTTCAAAAAAGAACCTCAGAATCTCGCTTACCTGTATCTCTGTTCATAACTTCATACGTCAACTGCCCATCCTTCTCCTGCGGCTCCAACTTCTCGCCCTGTTTTCGTGCTAGCGGATTCTGTGTTCCAGCCTTTGTACGGCTAAAGGCTCGTTGCAGTCCTTTTATCGGGCTCTCGCGGCCGCTGATGACACCTTTGTAGTCGGCTTCGAGCAGGATGCCCATGCTGTGTATGACGGCGTCTGCGCCTTCGAGGTGCTGCGTGTACGATGCTGGGTCCAGTATGTCGCCTTTTTGCCATGAGATCTTTTCGGCCCAGTCCGGGGGGTTCGGAGAGGAAGAGACAGAGGACCAGTGGGGGATGCCGGAGCGGCTGGGGAAGGTTAGGGATATGTGGAAGGGGGAATGTGGATTTGGGGGAGAGGGGGTGGTTACGATATCGAGGTTACGGACCAGCCTCTGTGGGCGGCGGCTTTGCATATTCGACTTCCTGTATCGATGTGTTAGTTTGTCGTTGGAAGATTTTGCTGTATACTTTGTGGGAAGTAAATAATTGGGGATTGCTGGTCAATTGCGCACCTAAGAATCCGTTACCACCACACACGACGAGCTTTCTTTTTGCTGCTGCTGTGGAAGCCATTGGTGCAATCGTACTTCACGCCGAATTACGCAGGGTTATGAACTGTATAAAATTGGCGGTTGGTGAAGAGTAGCTTCGTATTGTGGAAGTCTGAAGGTCTGGAAGCGTTGGTGTTTGTGGTGGAGATGCGTGATCGGAAGCTTCTAGTGCTGATGTCACTCGGGTTCGCGTGAGTCGCGTAGGGCTGAGCAGGGGTGTGCGGAGGTGCTGGGGACCTCCGCGACCTGCGGGTGGACGCGTCTACGTTGGTATTGCTTTACATACTTGAAGACTAAAACAATTTCTTATCCATAGAGACTTGTTGAGTAGGGTGTTTAATTTTCGATGGACATAATGGCCACCGCGTTTTATCATGGTCTTTCACGTACCACAATTCGTGTCGTCATGATCTTGTGATACTAGTGCCAAAAGCACCCTCTTCAATAGCTTCCAGCGCATTTAAGATCCTAAATGGCTTCTTTGCGTTTCATTTACTACATCACATCCACTGCTCTGTTTCCATTTGTAACGAAAGAATGATGGCATTACGCAACTTGTTCAAAAACGATCTCGTCCTCGTCAGTACTAACCTCGCGGTGGTAGCTGGCGTCGCGACACTGCTAGGTAACACAGCATTGCGTTCATAAACCTTAGACCTGCTGTTCAGATACTAAAAGAGTGCCCTAGGATCTAGAGTTGAAAAGAAATTAGACCGCATGGAGGAAGAGCAGGAGGCAAGGCTTGACGAGATCGAGGGGACGATACGTGGGCATGTTGGACTGATTGAGGATTCGCTGGATAGAATTGAAGGAAAGCCAAATGCTGGAAAACAGGACAAATTGTATAATCAGAGGACGAGAGATACAAAGGGAGGTGAAGGTGGGAAGTGAGATAACCGCTGCGTCCGAGAGACCCGTTGTTTTGTGTGAGGATGTACGACTTTCTTCTTCCAGATTACTTGTGCTTTTAATTCCTCTTTCCTGTAGATTGCGAAGCATGACATCTCAGTTGTTTTAACTGTACTAATGGCTGGTCACGTGATACATGCTAAAACCATACTGCAGCGGGAATTCGCCAGCGATTGCCTATCTAACAATCAATTTACCTATAAAATGCTTAAACGGAGAAGGGTCAATAGTGTACCTAGTCATCCTAGGGTCATTTACCAAGAACACGTTTTTTTCTTTCAGGTCTCCTTTCGTCTCCTCCTAATCATAAGTGGTTTGTCTCGTAGCTCTATCACAATATTTCCAAATTCAACCACTTTGTATCTCGCCTCTATTCCCGTGACATCTCCTAGCATTTTGATATTGTGATTCTCGATCAGTATGGCAAGGGTGATCCTGAGTAGGTTATCCGCCTAGAATCTACCAAGACAGACAGATGATTGGGAAAGTGTCTTCTACGCTGCAGGAGGCGTGAGAGCTCCCGTTTGACATGATGACCGCAGCATTAATGACATCACAAGCTGCTACTTACTGGTATGGCATGCCTATATAGCCACATAGGTGTTGTTGGCCTTTCGGCCCATTTTCCAACCATGGAGCACTCAGTCTCCACTGAAATCTTGCCTTGAGATTCGTTCACGTCAACTATCACGTTAGCGATACATTGGGGCGAAATGTTGTCTTTGTTGTGGAGATCACATTGGTTGCGCTCACTAGGTATGACACATAGAAAATTCCATCTTGAGTAATTAAGCTACTCCTTGTACTGCTTAGGTAGGATCATATATTTCACAATTAAAATATTTAGTTTTATGAACATCAACTCAGCGAGCAAGAACTTTTAGCACTGTCCTTTATCTATTCAATAATTGTTGATGATTTTACCACTCCGTGTGGAGCTGTCGCGATGATCCTGGCTCGTGCATAGGGCTGGCCCGGTTCTCGCAGCGTCCATCCTACGTACCTGCAGCTCGATCTTTATTTACACACCTGCACACCATCCACTCAACAACTTAAATCGCTCGCTGCCTTGTTGTCGCATTCCCTCTACGATAATAATATTGGACTGCGGAGACACTCCGCAGACGTTCCCAACTGCGCGCATTAGGCCGCGCAGCGCAACAAATGCCCGCTCCCGCGTCGAACAAGCGCGTCAAGGTAAGCAACTTGCGCGTTGCTCCAAAAGCTATATAATGACCCCGAACAGAACAAACGGATAAGTAGAAATCTCAGTAAGCTACGGACCAACCCGAACATAGAATCGTACACTTACACTCTCAGTAATCGGCTCAGAAGCCTGGCAATTGCCCCCGGTAGGACACCCCGATCGTCCCAAGAATGTCCCCGACGACCACACGAAGCGCTGGACCGTCTATGTACGAGTTCCCGATGGCGACCCCGATATACGAGCGTGGCTCAACAAGGTTTCGTTCAAGATCTTCAACACGTACGAAAACCCACTGCGCATGGTCGAAAAACCACCGTTCGAGGTAACCGAGACGGGATGGGGAGGCTTCAACATCGACATAAGGTTGCACTTCCAGCCCATATCAGGAGAGAAGGCACAATACAGACAACACTTTTTGCAGCTGGAGAAGTATGGCGATGAGAAGATGCAAGCAGAGCAGGAACGGACAGGCTGCGTGCGTTCAGAATTCCTCGAAGTTGTGCAGTTCAACGAGCCCACCGAAGCGCTCTTTGATGCCCTCACCTCAGATGACCAGTGGAACTACCTCATACCACCTGGCAAGGGCGGCTCTAAGAAAGCATCCCTTGGCGCTAATGGAAGACTAAAGCGTGGGCTACCGAATGGAGAGAGGAGCGCACAACTACCAGAAAAGGGTGCAGACGACGTGCCTTTTAGTCAGGAACAAGAACAGGCCCTGCTGAATGACCTCAAGGCGAAGATAGCAGAGGTGGAAAAGCAACTGGAAAAAGAAGCAAAGAAGAAGGAAGAAGTCGAGGCTAAGCTCGGGGGGTTGCGGAAGGAGTTGGGACACGAAGCTGCTCAGCAAGCAGCGCAACAAGCCAGCGGAGACCGCAGCCGACGGAGATGATAACAGGAGACATGAGCATGGGAAAAGGGACATCCAGTCTTGCTCGACCGCAATCGTCAAGGATGCACATATATCAGTGGCCACAAGCCGGATGGCATATCTGACAATGGTGCGAGAATTGGAACATATCGCGGTGAAGCACAAGAAGAAAGAAGATAGAGAAACGCCCACACCGTAGCCACAAGTCATTGTTGGAGTCTTGCATTGGAGGTACTGCATGGCTGTCTAGATTCGGACTTGCAGCTGCTTGTAAGACGTGGAGCTATAGGTGTGTTGTAGGAGAAAACCAGCCAGGCATTGACATCTACCCGGCAGTCTTGACGGACGAAGTAGTGCGGGGCAGATAATGTGTTTGAAATCAAATATTGAATATTTGGTTACTTGTAAGCACGTGTGCATGAAGTTGCAGTTGGAGCTGCAATACACAGCTGTGTATTACATCATCCTAGTATATGTGCTATCTGTTGATTGTTGCCGTCCAATCACACGTCAAGGAGACTGATGGAAGCCCGAAGAACATGTGTAATAAGGCCAGCAGTTTCAGCTCGACTTTTGACAAAGCTTTTGCGCCTGAGTTAATGTTCATGTGCTCCCACTTCACAATCGGGGTTAGAGCAGACCGAGTTTGTAATACCGAACTGCTTACTTAGACAATTGATGCTGACATTACAGCTCGGGGGTGTGCTTGAAACCTCACGTTGTAAACCACAAGTTGATTTGTAAATTTTGTGGGCTCCAATCCACTTTTGGAAGTTATTCCTTGCCTCAAACATACGCACGAACGGTAGCGGGCAAGCGACGTCATGGATTCCTAAGCAATGCCCCTCGCAAAACGGCAGCTTTCCGCATGTATGTAGACGCATATAACCCCTCTTCGACGCGCTGCATTTAGCCTTTCTTCATGTCACTATTACGCCAGCTCTTCCCCTCGCAATTGAGATATACACTTCGCGCTTCCTCACGTGTACAGCGATCGCAATTCACTCCTATATCGCATTTCCACACCTCGAGACCGTTCCAGAGCATACTACCGGATATGGCGGACGATCAACCCAAGGGACTAATCGCCAACAAGGGCATTGAATTGCTCACTTGGGTATGGTAGTGCAGTTACCGCAAGCATAGCCTCACCGCTAACCAATTGTAGGGCACACCCAATGGCTGGAAAGCTAGCATTCTGCTTGAAGAGCTCAAAGAGGCCTACGGCAAGGAATACACTTGGCAGGGCATCAACATCAGCAAGAACACACAAAAGGAGCCTTGGTTCACTAAGCTAGGTCCTAATGGCCGAATCCCAGTCATTGTGGACCATGATCAAGGCGGTTTTGCTGTACAAGAGGGCCTCGGTAAGTATCTGCTAGGCGAATATGGCAGACACGGAGCGTGTAAATAGGATGCTAATGACTTGGGTTAGCCATCCTTTCATATCTGACGCGCCACTACGACCCCGAGCACAAGTTTAGCTTCAGCGACCCCCTCGACATCTCGCGCGCTGAGCAATGGATGGCGTGGCAGCACGGCGGCCTTGGTCCGATGCAAGGCCAGGCTAACCACTTCAACCGCTTTGCCAAAGAGCGCATCCCGTACGCTATGCAACGCTACACGGGCGAGACAGAGCGCCTGTTGGGTATCCTCGATTCGCACCTGGCCAACACCGATTACCTAGTAGGTAACAAATTCAGCATCGCGGACATTGCTAGCTTCGGTTGGTGCCATATGGCGCGCTTCTCAGGCATCGACCTTGAGATGTTCCCCAACTTGAAGAAATGGCTAGACAGGATACTTGCCCGACCCGCAGTGCAGAAGGGCCTTGCGATCCCGAGCAAGGGCACCTTCGGCAACGATGCGTACTTGCAGCGGTTGAAGGATGACAAGGAGTTTGCGGAGAAGGAGCAGCAACTTCAGGAACAGATCAAGGCCGCCAAGGAGCAGTATGGCTACAAGTACTCTAGCCCTTGAGGACACCGCAGCTAGCTGAAAGTCAATAATCAAAGTTCTTGTCAATTTGGCTATCATTCAAGAAGGGTGTGACGCGGAAATAGCTCATAGTGCACGTGCAGCAAAAGTGCGTTCTGGAAGAGGGGATCTTGGGTGTAAGCAGTCTGGATGGTCTAGACATTGAAGAACACAATATGGTACTCTAGAGCAAGTCCATCACACTGCTCCACACAGCAGTCCCAGCTCCTGAAACGAGCAAAAGATCCGAAACTTTGCGATTTGTGTTTCGCTCGGCGGAATCTCGAGCGTCGACAGCCAATCATGGCAGAAGCTACCCCTGCACTAGACACAGCACCAATCCGACGCCAACGACGTCAGCGATACATTCTCCAAGCGCCGTGCAACAAAACAGGGTCCTGTGGCCACACCGTCCTGTCCACTGCAACGGCCTGCCAACGAATGGTTGTGGGGACGTGTGGCATGCTACGGGGGCCACTTGACAATGAGTTTGCAAGAGAGAAATGATTGTCGCGACCGGTGTGACTGTTATATCTGTGACTTTGGACGCACTCATAGCTGTGAGACTGTCTGTTCATCCTTTTCCCCTCTGTATTAACAATTCATAATTCCTTCTTCTTCTCAAACTGCCGACTTTGATAGTCGGTACAGCGTTTCCTTCTCCTGAATATCCCGTCAGCCTGTCTAGGATCCCCCTTGCCTGCAAACCTTGTGGGCGCCGATACTTAGCCATCCTCCCACCCACGCCCTGCAGATCATAGCACGGAAATAGCCTAACTCATCAGGCCCTGGCAAAAAAGGGTCCCAAAAGACAACATCCCGCTCCAAGGCAAGCGATAAGCGACGTCATAGCCTGGGCTACCTTGTTTAAACCTTCCCCCTCCCGCCCACCCCCCACATCTGGTCGCAACATCCCCCGATCACCGATCCTGTTTGACTCTGTGAAGAGCGCGCAAACAGTACTACAAGAAAAAAGCCACTACGTTGTTTGGGCGTAGTTGCGTGAAAGAAAGAAAGAGAAGAAAAAAGGAATACCCACATCTATCACAAAGGAAAGCCAGCGGTGTGAATTGGTCATTGGAAGTAAAAACGCTGTATCTCCCATCGACCTTTACCACCTAGAAGGAGCATCCAACCACCCGCCTTCTCCACCACAGCAATCCTAACAAATATAAACTCGCCTTGAGCCCAACCATCCAAAACCCCCAATAACAACGAAAAGTAAGTCTTCTCCACCTACATCCTACCATCTGAGCCACGCTAACATGTTCCACCCAGTCTCACTATATTAAAAAAAAATGGCCTTCAAATTCCTTTCGAATAGCACTCTCCGGGGCGAAAAGGCCACCTTTAGAACCACCCTGCGCAGCACCTTTACCCCAGCCACGATCCTGCGCCTCATCCTTCGCCTCTTCCAATTCGTCATGGGTCTCACCGTCATCGGCATGTACGCCGTCGACCTCGACAACGCACGCAAGCAAGGCAAATACGTCGACTCCAAGTGGGTTTGGGCTACCCTCTGCGGCGCCCTCGGTGCCTTTGTCTCCCTCCTCTTCATGATCCCCTTTTTGGGGCGCATGGTGCTATTGTTTGCAGCGGACGTAGTGGTGTTTATTTGCTACATTGTGGCGTTTGGAATTTTCGGGAATATGTATATTGGGGAGGATGCGGAGGGAAATAAGGGCGTGCAGAGGATGAAGAACGGAGTGTGGGTCCTGCTGACGAATGTGGTGCTTTGGTTTATCTCGGCGGTTGTGGGTGCGGGATTGTTTTGGAGGGCGAGGAAGGCAAGGACGACGCATACCGGACGGGCCCCGCAGCACGTCTAGGTGTCCCCTTTCCTCTCCCCCTCGTGTTGCTCTCTGAGAAGTAGAGGGTGTGGGGAAGGCAGAGAGGCAAAGGGTTGATTTGATTTGACCTTTATACTGACTTTTCTTCTTTCCACGGTTAGCAGCGCGTTCGAGCGTTCCGCATCCGAGATATCGAAGATGCGCCGTTGAGCGATGGGACAAAGACGGTTGCTTGGGGTCCAACAACCGCCTCAATCGAGTCGACAACATCTAGGTCGTCCTCTGTTACCGACACCTCAACCCCCACGACCACCATCGACACGACACCCCGCGCCCGACCCATCTCCCGCAGTTTCCTCCCAGTCACAGTCCCCATATCCACCACCTGCTGTCCTTTTTGCTGCCCAAACAACCACAACAACTCCACCACACGTCCCCTATCTCCGTCCTCGGAATCTTGTTCTTCTTCTTCTTTTTCTTTTTCTACGAATCCGGATACCGAAGACGCCAGCTCGACGTCTCCGGCTCCGCCTTCGTATTACACTGATCCTATATCGCCTACTCCCTAAGCACACTAAGCACTTTTTGAGAGATGTTGGGATGAAATGTAGAATGAGGAGATACCTATGATGGAAGAGGAAGGAAGGGAGAGGGGTTGAGTGCTTTGGAAGCCAGTGGCGTTATTGTTAGAGTTGGAATACCCCCTGTTTTTTGTTAGCTTTTCCTTATCGAACTTGATACCCCCCCTCGTTTTCTTCTACTGTCTGCTGTGAGTTATGTGATGAGTGCTTAGATTGGTCAGGATGTTGGTGTGGAGGGACGACCCTAGGATGTTGTAGCTATTCAGCTTCTGGATGTTGCTGTGAGGAATGGTATACGTTTTTTTTCAATCCGTGTTACATAAAAGATGTTATTCCCTATGAATGTCATAGCTAGAGGAAACCTACACTCCATCTCGAGCTTCTGGTCTAAGAGAAAAAGCTTCCTCTTTTCCTTATTATAAACATAATGCACCCTAACTTCAACCCGATACACACACCCACAGAGGCAAAGCACTTTCTCATAGAAAGCCTCGTATTCTTCGTGACAGTTAGAGCATACATTGGAATGGGCATTTGGAGCTTTTCTTAGACTAAAAGAATATGAGTCCCTTTCGCACTCTTTTTTTAAATTTCGCTTCGGTAACGGGGGAGAACAGGCTTGTTTTCTTTTACATATAGCCTCTTTCTTCTACCCAACGATAGACGAGCCTTAAACTTAAGTAAAAGATTGAGCAAACTACATAAAACTCTAGCTAGATATAAATGGTAAGTATGAGATTGAATAATGAGCGATTTGTATAGATGCATAAGAGTAACGTGCTCCAGTGGTGGCGTGGAGCTGTGGAGCAAAGATGTAAAGCATGTTGGACAGGGGACTTGAAGATATTCAGATCAACGAGTTCACACTATAGAGAGCGACAGTACTTCCCAGGCAAATCGTTAAAAACATTCAAGCTCGGAGATGTGGGCGATTGCGTCCTGATTGGCGTCCAATCAGTCGCAAGACATTACTCATATTTCTAGCTCCAGGCTACCCTCTCATCTACCAGGAAGAAGCAATACCCGATTTCCTGTACAGTTTTCCAACAGCCGTTTAATCATGTATCTCCGAGCCGTTCATGCAGAAACATCCATCACGACTTTGCGGAAGCTTATTCGCAATAATCCGCTGGGTGTTCTCACCACAGCCATCCCATCAGAGCATCATCCTTTCATCCTATCAAGCCATGTTCCATGGATTCTAGATGTACAAGATGAAGATAACGAGACTGAGCTTGGCACCCTTCGCGGCCATCTTGCTCGAGCCAACCCACAAAGCAAGACAATGATTAACAACCTCGAGGCCGAGTCCAAACCCAACGGCTCTTTTCTGGAAAAAGAAGTTCTCGTCCTCTTTACAGCAGCAGCGCATCATTACGTAACACCCAAGTTCTACACAGAGACCAAGCCAGACACAGGCAAAGTGGTACCGACGTGGAACTACGCAGCCGCACAGGTCTACGGCAAAGCAAAAATATTCTTCGATTCAAAGGCCCCGGAAACAGGCGCGTTCCTGACGAAACAGATACATGATCTGTCCGAGCATGCCGAGGCATCCATCATGGGTTTCGACGGCAAGGAAGGCAGGCAAGACGCCTGGAAAGTGAGGGATGCGCCGGAAAGTTACATTGGGTTGCTACAGAAAGCCATTATTGGCATTGAAATCAAGATTGATCGGCTCGAAGGCAAGTTCAAGATGAGCCAAGAGAGTACCAAGGGCGACCGCGAAGGCGTTGTCAAAGGCTTTCTGGCATTAGAGTCGGAGGTCGGCAGTGAGATGGCCAGCCTAGTGAAGGCCAGAGGAGAGTTAAAGGATGCCGAAGCACACAAGTAGTTTAAAGTGGAAAATCAATCAAGGTTTTGCTTCTTTCGGTACTATAGAAGATCAGAAAGCAGCAGCACTGTTCGCTAGACCAATTTGTCGGGTCCCACAATCGAGAATGAATATATCAAGCAAATGCTTGCTGGGAATCACATGCGCAGTTCAAAGTCTTAACAAAAGTCTTTTCTTTCTTTCTTATGTTGAGGAGGTTGCTTAAAGCTTCTCATCTCATGTGTATTATTCGTATTTACAAATGTAAAAGATGGCTTGCAAGGCAAGAGAGAATGGCGTTTGCATATACAATCTATCAAGGCCGAATGAGCCGGCGAGATGCGCGCACATCTGGCGATAGGCCGCGCAAGGTCGCCACGAGCTCGTCAGCTGCTGCTTCCAGATTGCTAGCCACACAAGGCTCCAGTGCATCTAGAATAAACAGAACGCGAGTTGTCGAATCGCTTATACCAGTTCGTGAGCACTGGCGCCAGTTCCAGCGACGGCAGGTCACTCCTGCATTCGTCACACCACACAACCTCTCCAGCTGGCGGATGCTCTGTAAATTTTCTCGCCAGCTGCAGAGGTCTCGAACGCTTCCTGGCCGGTAGCCCGAATCAACAATGGAAGTCCGCTGTACTTGTCCAAGTCCTCCCCGCCAAAAGGAATCTGGTACTTGACTGAAATCGCATTGTAAATGTCAGTCAGCCGGTTGACGCGCGGTAACCCGCCCTCTGCACGGCGCATCAGGGACTCGAGACAGCACCGCTCTTTCTTTGGCTTAGCCCCAAAACTCTTGTACTATGCTTTCCGCCACGCGGCCATGTGCGGGATCTCCGTGACTGCCTGCTTTTCCAGCACGCCTCGAGCCAACGACTCAGCGTCTTGTAGTAGGGCTTCGCTCCTAGCATCGCTCGCATCATGCGGAATGCCTTTGACGATCACGAGTAGGGCACTTACCCTCTTCTCCCCCTTCGTACTCTCCTGACTTACCTTAACCTCTTCCTCTTTCAAACCGCCTACTCGCAATGGCACTGTAAATAATAGAATAAGGACTTTGGTGTCTAGGAAAGATGGGGGGTTAGGTTTGGAGGATGTAGAGAGGTTAGTCGATCATCGTTTTTGCTTTCTGGCTTAGCGCGAGCGAGATAGCTACAGAGAATACTAAGTTCTACTTCACTACCCTTTATCTTATACGTCTAGAATCTAGAGGATATACTTGGTAAATATAAGGTATAAGAGACGTTATATTTTTTTTTTTTAGATAGCTAAGCTTCTAAGCTACGTAGCCATCTATATAATAACTCTCTCTCTTCTCTCTCTCTCTCTCTCTCTCTCTCTCTACTTAGCTAGAGCAAAACGATGGTGCCTATTAGAATTTAGGGTGGTCCAAGGCGAACACACCGAGGATTCTTAATTTTCCAAAAGGCCGCCTGGAAAACGTAGTTGGGGGGGAATTAACCGGAATACCCATATCCACGACCCTCGGCCCAGTTACTTTTGTAAGGATCGTGAGAGACGACAACGTTGCCGGTTACGGGATCAACGTCGTACCATCCATTAGCAGCTTGCTTGACGCAATTGTTCCACCAGTTTTTACCACTCAACCCATCGGGGCTAATAGAGATGCACTTCAATATGATTAGCAATATTTCTTAATAATTGGGAAAGTTCATGTTCCTTACTCGGCCTTTGCCGTTATCGTAGTTTGCCTATTAAGAATTGTTAACAAGTACACTTTAAAAGTTTTGTTTAGTTTTTTTAGCTTTCACTTACAAGACCCTTGTAGTTGTTGATACAGTTTTGCTGGGTAAGCTGCCAGTCATATTTGAGACTGCGGTCGCTGTCGATGAAGCGGCCGTCAATCTGAACATTGCTTACCTGAAAATTAAGTTTAATCTAATAGCTAGATTGTATTTCGTCGCCTTTGGGGGCAGCCTGGACCGAAGGCAGCATAGCGAGAGCAGCCGTAAGAAGGATGAAGGAGTACATGGTAGTAGTATGCTTTTTTGGTCAATTCTGTTGAAGATATCGTGATGAATGTTAGAAGAAGGAGCAAAAACGGGCGAAGCTTTATACCTTTCTCACACTTCTTCTTGTGAGAGAACTACCGTACACTTTTTCATTTGCTTAGATTTTTTAATACCGCACGATAAAAGATTTTTTTCTGTATTATGTGAGATAGAGTCACACCGTCTTCAGAAAGATAATGTAAGAAGTGACGTCAGTAGCAACGAAAGTACTCATAGTAAGTCGGTGCCAAAAGGAGGACCTAAGTCTATCTGGGTATAACCCTAAACACAAGGACCGATTTGTAGGTCAGCTTGAGGTAAATATCTATACATTTCAGGTTTAGATAGAGCCTGTTGGGGATACTTCAAAGCTGACGAAACGGAAATTACATATCCTCCCGAGTATGAATACTTATATGATAAGGACCGATTCTTAGGTCAGCTCGAGTTAACAATCTGTACCATTTTAGGAAATAATATGTACCATTTTAAGTTCAGATGGAGCTTTTTTTTTCAAGGTTCTCTAAAGCTGACAAAATGGAGATCACATATCCGTCCTATTATGGATTACTTTGGTCCTCCAAGGTACCTGAGAAATACGAAAAGCATCAGATGTGGAGCCTCGCATAACCGCAAGCAATTTCCGTCTTAGTGTTTCTTACTCTGATTTACTATTGATCGAGCCTTCTTATCTTTGCCTAGCAGTATAAAAAAGAGTCACTGTCACTGACTCTTTTGCTGCAGAGCTTGTTCACCAAACAAAACTCACAAACTTCAATTGCTCCACCCTGACAAACCAACCCAAACACCATGCATATCTTTCACCGTTTTCTCATCCTTCTATCCACCATGGCCTTTCTGGCCCAATGCACGCCAATCAACAATCTCATCCCACGAGGAGCTTGTTACAGCGGCACATCCGCCATAGTGGCTCCTCCGGCGCCTCTCCCACCAGTCGATATCAACATCACGCCAAACATCCAAAACGCAAACGACATCACACTCGTTCCTTGGACCGAGGGAACCGGAACTCCAGGCCACAGGTGGCGATGGAGGGCTGCAGGAATGCGCGGAGGTCCCATTGTCGAAATGCAGCTGTACGGCTGGTACGGTGCTCACGCCGAACTGCGCATGACGGCTCCCCGCACCGCAAACAGGCCAGCCATCGATGTGACTCCGAATGAAAATGTCAATGGTGGTGGATTGGACGGTTGGGGAGAAGTCTTGTGCCTCAACGCTATGAACTTTCAACGTGGAGACATGACTTATGTTCTTCACGTTTCTATTGGTAAGTTCCTTTCTTTCTTTCTTTTTTGGCAAGGCGATCAAAGTTATACATCTACAAACAGAAAACTAAATATAAATACTAGGAAATATGTACCCGAACCTACGCTGAGGAGTTTCATAAAGTTATCATCCCCCTCTCCACCATAGGACCACCATGGAAAGCCAAGTTAAAGATATAGGGGAATAATAATTATCCGTCGCTGCTTAGAAGCAACGCTATTAGTACTTTATAATACTACAAACGTAGTAGTAGAAGAATCCATAGCTCTTGCGTTATACAACTTCATGTGCACCTCTACCTCGCATAATTTTGATATTTTATCGAATCTATAAATGCTTTCTTTCAATTTGCGTAATGTTTGCTTCAAGTTGATGGATATCCAGATATTATTCATAGTGATTTTCGTTGGGTTGGGGTGAGGTGTAGTTGGGTGTCGAGCAATGTGATTGGTCAAGGGACAAAATTTAGTGCTTACTTGGCGCAAGGGACTGCAAAGATGTTCGCACCTCCTGGAGGCGATCCCAACAGGCTTGACTATAATCTGTTTAATTATTCGTGAGACAGGTAGTGTAAAAAGAGAAGACAGCTTCTCTGATCATAAGCACATGTTATCAACATCGGTGGATGTACTTACCGGAAAACCAGCTTGTATAATCATACCCCAATTAGGAAATCATGTTGGAAAAACACAAAAAAAGTAAACACCATTCACAGTTTCATAAAATCACAAAGCACAGGTAAGAGGTAAGCAGAAATATTGATGACAGAAGTTTATTGGTATCTCGTGTCGATTAAGTCATGCTATTATCGTGAAAGTAGCGAGAGACGCAGTGCTCATCGCTTAACCCATAGTGGTATCGTTCTGGATCTGCACTTGGTGTTAGCGTAGGCCCATGAAGTGGAGTAGTCGCCATGGCAGTAAAAAACGTACCGAAGTGAAATGTCGAGCTAGTAGCAAAACACCTTAGATGGATCGCTTGTTGGCCTCGGCAGCGCCATCGTGCTTCTCCTGATTGATCTTGTCGCTGGCGGCGTTGAGTCCACCAGAGATGCGGTCGCCAATGCTGTCCTGTCCGGGGACGTTGCCCTTGGCCTGCTGCTTGTTGGCCTCCTTGTTGGCCTCAGCAGTGGAGCCCTGGATGCTCTCAGAGACGTAGTTGGCGGCGTTCTTGACAGAGTTGACGGCCTGGCCGACGATGCCCTCGTTGGGAGCGTTGGCGTTGGGAGCAGACATTTTGATTGGAAGGTTGGTTGGGGGGGTTTGGTTTGAGTGTGAGGAAGTAGATGTGAGTGTTGCAAGGTTGATTGTAGTGTGATGAGGGATAGATGGAGGGTGGGTAAGGGTGGTATTTAAGTCAAAGAAGGCGTAGGTGAGAGCAAGCGGCTAGTGAGAGAAGCAAAGCAGTGACGTATGTTTGTTTGGGTTTGGGGGGCCAGGCTACGTCACTGGGCAAGCGCATTGTGGGTGAGGGAAGGCGGGAGGGAGGCTAGCGTCGGTGGGAGCTGAAGGGCCAGACCATGGCAGTGCACGAGTGGGGGCGAGGCCCGCTGGCTGCAGACAGCCCAAAGGGAGCAAATGGCAAAACAGTTGAGGGGTGCTTATTTGGTGAGATGCCACTGTAGATCGTCGAATCTGATGCGAATCGCGTCATGGGGGTTTTGTGGTGCGTGCTAGCGCATTTGCCGTGTACCTGGTTGGCGCCCCGCTGCTGCCCCTCTACTGACGTCACTGCATTCAGCCGCGGCTTTGCATCTGCATCAAACACTGCACTGCCAGCTGCGCTGCAACACAAACCAGCACGCAATCGCCTGCCCCAAAGAGGCCACCTATTCTTGCCTGTCACGCGGACCCCCAGCTCGTCAATCTCCTCCTAGACGCATGCGGCTACCGTGGGTGCACGCCGTGTAGCTGTTGGTATGCAGGGCGCTCTCTACCTTGAGAAGGCGTTGCTTTCCGACCGACACCGACGCGTCCTTTACTCGTACTGTGGCCCCTTTGCTGCTTGCATGTGAAAACGCTCCCTGAAACAAGCAATGACCTGCGAATGCACCCACAAGGGACCAACCCAGGAGCCTCAGATCTGTCGACGTCATCTGCGGACCTAATCGAGATCGCTTTTACGTCTTCTTCGGCTTACATACTTGCATACATACAGAGTCTGACTAGTCTGCGGGATATATACAACGCAAACGCATCTTCATCCGCAATGCCACCCGGCCAAGCTTTGTTGCATCGTGCAAATCATGCGTGATTGACGCCACTAGCTTCCTTCCCATCCCAGCGTGACCTGGCATCTTCGTAAAGCGGGGGAAGCACTTGTAGTTTGCCGTGTTTGCGCCATCGTATAGGCCACCTTGTGCGTCCTGCTAACGCCATGGGGGCTAGCAGCCTTTTGCTTGCCCCTTTTACCTACTCGACCAAGATTTTATCCTCTACATTTCCTGCTGCAACATGTCGCCCCCTCATCACCCTTGGGCTAGATGGTGCTTCGTCTTCTCCGGTAGTCCCGCACTTGGTTGGGCAGAGCTCAGTGGCGGGGGATGAAGGCTCCGTTTCATCTTCGTCACAAGAGCTTACCTCTGTGTAAAGAGTGTCCACAGTACGCTTATTGCATACCCACTCGCCACATCCCTCGATTGAACCTTGGGCTTCAACACCTGCTTGCTCATCCAGGGCTTCGAGTTGTACCCTCTCTGCTCCTTTTGGGTTCAACGGGCCTCGGTCGTGTCCATTACACTTGATTCTTCCAAAGTCTTTGATCAAATAACCCTCGCTTTATCTCGATTGAAAATTTGCGGCAATGTGTTGGCAATGTCATTTTGATACTGGAAATTGACACTACTCCTTGGGATCGGCTCCTAGGATCATGCTGCCATATATCTTGGCTTCGCATGTCGTCTTCCTGCCGCCTGATGAATGTCACCTCTCAACCGACTGGCTCAGATAAACTCTGTCGTCCATTCCCTATCCAGTCTATCATCTCGGCCAAAGGATGGTGCGAACTGCGGGGCGCATGCACGCTCGGACAACATCGATATTGATTCATCCGACTGCAAAACTGGGCTCAAATACCTCCAATCACTGCACCGATCGACGTGGCCTTGTGACACTCTGCTGCTTTACTCCAAACCCGCAAGCCCCGGATTCAATCCCAACCTTTGCTTTTGGAGCCCAAGCCGACGACCTCGGCTACTACTACTCTCACGTCCCATATCACATCACCCACATCTGTCGACTCATCTCAGTCACGCCACACGGGGGGATCCATGGATTCGATGAATGAGATTAATTGCTACTGTGAGCAGTTTGTCTAAAGCCTCTATAGTACCAAAAAAAAGTGTATACAAGAAAGTCTGAAGGAAGGGTAGGAAAGGAATCGTGGCAGCGCCTGGTCCAGCAAGCCCGCTGTCGCTCGTGCATGCTTCCGCCAACTGGGTATCGTAGCTTTAAAGAATGGTACAATGGGGCCGGTGAGCCTTGCGCTTTGGCCGTCCCGTGTGGGTTCTGTTTCTGGGACCACCAGGCCTTGGGGAATCCGGTGGGGCCATGCGCGTTCGTTCGGTCTGGTCTTTGCGGATGATTTGCCTGCAGAGGTCGACAAAGGCCTCGTCGACATTGGCTCTCCTTCGCGCACTGGTTTCGAAATATGGGACGTTCCATTCACGCGATATGGCAAATGCTCGCGGGCGCGGTACAGCACGGTCGTCTTCTAGGTCCGACTTGTTGCCAATAAGAACCATGGGTACGTTACTGTCTTCCTTGATCCGTCGTATCTGCTCACGTAGCTCGGCAAGCTCCCAAAAGGAAGATTCTGATGTGATGCTGAAGACCAAAAGGAATCCCTGGCCAGTTTTCATGTACAGTTCTCTGCGTCGGTGTAAGTTTTGATGTTTACCCAGTAGGGGTAATAGGAAACTCTACCTCATGGCAGCTGTTACCGTGTTAGTATTGGGTCCACGTGAGGTGGGGCTATATATGTAATCACTTACTAAACTGCTCTGTGCCGGCGGTGTCCAAGATCTCGAGAATAACATGACGGCCCTGGGGAGAGTGGGTCAGTGAAGAAAACTGGCTAGTAGTGATTGTGAGTACCCACGTCTACTTCGAGGACCTTTCGGTACGAGTCCTCGATGGTGGGATCATAGCTCTCTATCCACACATTTTGCACAAACTGGGCTGTAGGGAAGTCAGGTCAGCATGTCTGGCAGGCAGGCAGGGTTTGAGGGGGTAGAGTTGAGGCAAGAACGTACCTGTTAGGCAGCTTTTTCCGACTCCACCTGGAGCGCCACCGCCGTCAGTCGAGTTCTAGTTGCTGATCACGTTTTCGCTAGCTTACCGGAACCCAGGACGACTATGTGGTACTCGCGTTGCGACATGCTTCAGAGGAGCTGGAGGGATTGTCGCGAGGTTGGGGAAGAGATTTAGCGGCGAGAGGCAAGCTTTGTTACCCTGTGTGGCGGTGTGCTGCGCGGGTTGTGGTGTGGCACAGATGGAGGAGCTTGTCAAAGGCGCCGCGTTGCTCAGACACGGCGTAGGTGTGTACCAGCGATCTGAGTCGGGGCGGTGCGCGTTGTACTGGGCTGGGAGCCAACCACACTTGTCAGCGCATGTATTGCTAAACCCAGGTGGCGTCCAATCAGACAAAAGCAGCCTCGAATACTCGCGTCAACAAGCCATTGAGGCGACTGGACGGCATGCAGGTGGTCCGGAAAGTTTGTGTAACTCACATGGGCAATGCGCGAGGCTGGGCCTGGATGGGGGGGGGACAGAGTTTTTTTTTTTGCTTCTCTGCAAGTCACGTGCAGGACGGGGGAAGCGGACAGGATAAGGATAGCAGCAGAGAGCAGGATAGGCAGGACGGAGCAGCAGCGACAATTGGGGAACAGCGAGGATGATTAGGAAGGAGGGACCAAGGGGACATGGATGCAGCAGAAGCAGACGCAGACGCAGACGCAGCAGGCTGGCTAGGGCTTAGCAGAAGATATGGCGGATAACGTGGTGCGTGGCGGCGTCGGTTGCCAGCGAGGCTGCCGTGCGCTCTCGGCTCTGGGGTGCAGCCCGTCCAGGCCGCGGAACAGCCAGAACAGACACAAAGGGCCGGGGCGAGGTTGTATTGGGGGGCCTGCGGGGTGGGGGTGGTTTGGTTTGGTTTGGTGTGGTTTGGTGGGAGAGGATCAAGGGTGGTGATAAGTGAAGCGGCGGTTGGGCGGTTTGGGGTTTGGGGAGAGGCGAGGGGGAAGGGCAGGACAAAAGCAATCCCATCACCATGATAAAGCTGTGGCCGTCAAGCAGCCAGCCGCGAAACCGACCCGGCCTGGCGGGACACAGGCGCCCCGATTGACGGTAGCGTCGTGGGCAGTTGACTCGCTGCCCCATTGACCACACTCAGCACCCAAGACACCCAAGATGCCCCCCCTCCCCCCATCCCATCCCATCCACCCCCGGTCTGCCACGACGGCTTGACACGCCGGCGCCCGTTGCAACGGCTGGGTTGTTATGTCTCTGTATGTGTGTGTGTGTGTATGCTCGGTATGTATGCGTGGGGAGCATGTGTAGATACATGGTTATGTATACACGCACACACATGGACATGTACAACCCACATCCATATCCACATCCACAGGCACAAGCAAAGCAATCATGGTTGGCGAGGCTGCGAACCCAAGGCGGTGCCGGCCCCTGGTGCCAACACGGACTGCGACTCCGAAGCCATAGCGGTGGAGCTCGCGTGGTGCCGCCGCCGCCGGAACAATCGACCTGACGCCGTGGATGCGCTTCTAGCGTCGAAGCCGACAAGGCCCAACCCAGACGCAACACTACACCACTCGCACCATAGTCGACAGTCGCCCAAGGCCATTCCACCCGCTGGTCCCTATGCTCGCCTCCAAATTGACTTTGGCTGCCACCATGACCAGCGCCAACACCAGCACGGGCATCTGCACGACAAATACCCACAGGGGCTACCTGCCGCCGCCGCCGCTGCTGCTGACTGACTGACCGACTTACTGATCGACTGACTGACTGCCATCCTCAACCCGTGAATGATTGATTGATTGATTGAATGGATGCATCCGGAGCAGTCCCCTGCGCACGTGCTTTCCGCACTGATCACGTGATGCCCAAATCGTACCCGTACGCTGACCGCAGCGGTCCCAACCTCGACCAGCTGCGCTGCTACCCCACCATACAATGCGTCTCCATGCTGCCCTCGCCCTCGCAGCATGCCTTGCCCCGGCCGCGGCTGTCTTCGAGGACGAAGCCCATCACATTGACTTCCACTACGCCCTGCTAGGCCTCCCCAAGCATGATGCCACCTTCTTCCAAAAGCCCTACCCTGGCTCAAAGGCCTCGCTGCTCTATTCGCTATCCGATAATAACACCGTCGCCGCAATCAATCCAAAGGACGGTGCTCTAGTATGGCGCCATTCCCTTCCCGCAGCCGCTGACCGTGTCGCCCATCTGCGTGCCGGCAACGAGCAAGACACCGTCATCAGCGCCCTCGGCCAACGCGTCGTCGCATGGAGTGCCTCCGACGGCCGCCTCGTCTGGGAGACTAGCACCCCCTCTGCCCGCGTTGAAGATCTGGAGATACTCGAGCAGGAGGATGGCATGTCAATCGATGCAGCAAAAGACCCTCTCGTCCTGCTGGCCACCGACGCTGGTCTCAGCGTCAAGAGGCTTGATGGAAAGACTGGGCAGGCCAAGTGGACACACGAGGATACAAGGTAGGCAATACCATTGTCTTGTGCCCAAAAAAAACACCGACTAACTCAATGACAGCGGAGACACGCCATTCCAGCTCTCGACCTCGCCAACCACAATCTACTACATCGCCCTCCACACGCCTGTGCTCGGTGCCTCCAAGCTGCGAATCACCTCGCTGAGCCCCATAACAGGAAAGAAGCTCGACCAGTACACACTAAACTCCGACGCCGAAATATCCTCCCGTGACCGTATCCTGTTTGCAGGAGCCAATACTGCTGCCCCGCTGCTGGTGTGGACCGACAAGGCGAACAAGGTGTTGAAGGTGAACATCATAGGCACAAAGGCCGTGTCTAGCTTTCCGACCCCAGAAAATGTCGCCGTAGAGAGCATCGTGCTTCACGCTCCTAGCCATGTCAACTCTCGCGCCCACTTCCTCGTCGAGTACCAAACCGCCGTTGGTCACCTGGCCGAGGTGTTCCACGTCGACCTAAAGAAGAACACCGTCTCCAAGGCCTATATCCTGCCAGAGCTCAAGATAAAGGGAACCTTTTCCACGAGCACTTCAGACGCAAACGTATACTTTACCAGAATCACAGAAGAGGAAATGATGGTCTTTTCATCCGTCTCAAACGACCTCTTGGGCCGCTGGAGCGTAAAGAGCTCGCCCGCACTTGCCGGTGCCCACCCTGTTCATGCGCAATCCGAGGTTGTCGTACGAGATGCCACTGCAAGCGCTATCAGATCGTCGGTCCTCTATTCCAACGGGCAGTGGGCTCTTCTCCGAAATGACGACTTGGCTTGGACAAGACCAGAGTTTCTCGCACGGACTGTATCTGCGGTATGGGCTGACCTTCCTGAACAAGAGGCCCTAGCGCAAGCGCTTGCAGACGAAAGTCATCGCAACCTAGTCTCGGCTTACATGCACCGCGTACAAAGACACATTCAAGACTTGAAGCATTTTCCAGCTTGGGTGCAGGGACTACCCCAGCGACTCCTCGGTAGCGTCATTGGGCAGACCAAAGAGACGACAATCGGTGAAATCCAGCAAGACACATTTGGGTTCCACAAACTCGTTGTTGTTGCCACTGATACAGGACGTCTTGCTGCACTTGATGTTGGCTCGCGGGGTAAGATTATGTGGAATGTTGATCTTGGCAAACTCGCACCTATCAACGACTTTCAACATCCTCGCCTCAAGGCCCATAGCGGCTATGTCCAAGTCAAGGATGCTGTGTCCGAGAAGTCATTGGTCATCAACTCTACCACAGGTAGCCTTGTTTCGCCTGCGAATGTGAAGCTTGAAACTCCGTTGGTCTCTGAGGGACAAACCCTTGTAGCATTCACGTTTGTAGATGGAACACTCAGAGGCTATCTACAGAATCAGCCCAGCTCTGAGCCAGTGTGGAGCTTCCGTCCTGCTGGGGAGGAGCGGATCGTCAACTATGTCGCTCGACCTGTCAAAGACCCCGTTGCCTCTATCGGTAAGGTGCTCGGCGACCGAAGGGTGCTGTACAAATACCTCAACCCCAACCTAGTTTTGGTCACGACAGTTGTTGACTCGACACGGTCTGCGTCCGTTTACTTGCTCGACTCTGCCTCGGGACAGTTGTTGCATACCGTGTCGCATAATGGCGTCGACACTTCTCGGCCCATTCCGGCCACCATCTCGGAGAATTGGTTCACATATGCGCTGACCATTGATGCGGGTTCGGATTCGGCTTCACGTGGTCACCAGCTTATTGTCTCTGATCTTTACGAGTCCCCGCTCCCCGACGACAGAGGTCCACTTGGCGCCTTCTCCAACTCGTCGACAGTACAGCCTTTGGATGCACCCGGCGATGCTGTGCGACCTTGGGTCGTATCCCAAAGCTACCAAGTGCCAGCTGAAATCTCGCACATGACCGTGACACAAACCAAGCAGGGAATTACTAGCCGCGAGCTCCTCGTCACCGTCCCCTCCATCAACTCCATCATCGGCATTCCTCGCTCAGTCATCGATCCCCGCCGACCTATTGGTCGCGACCCTACTGCGCAAGAGCAATCCGAGGGTCTAGTCAAGTACGCACCTCTTATCAACTTTGACCCCAAGTGGCACCTTACCCACAAGTACGAGGTGATTGGAATCAAGGAGATTATCACCAGTGAAAGCGGACTTGAAAGTACCAGTCTGGTGTTTGCATATGGCCACGACATCTTCGGAACAAGGGTTGCGCCTAGTTTTGCGTTTGATGTGCTCGGCAAGGGATTCAACAAGATTTCCATGTTGTTGACTGTGGTGGGATTGTTTGTTGGTGTCTTGTTCGTTGCACCTTTGGTGAGTAATCCTTTTTCTGTGTATACATGATGGTGGCGGTTTGCTAACAGAGTTTTGTAGGTGAGGAGAAAGCAGATTAACACTCTGTGGACGATATGAGGAAAGCATGCAGGCGAGCTTTGGAAATAGTGTAATGTTGGAATCGTATTTAGAGGCTTGATCTCCACATAGAATATGGAGCAGTCAGTCCACCTACTGTGGATGATAGAGTCATGATGAGTCAGGTAAGACCTGACAAACGTAGTATCTAGGCAAGCGCATTTAGGGCACTTGGTAAAAAGTCTTTGAGCCACAGGGTATGTGGACTCAGTGCAAGACCTGGTGTAAAAAAGAAATCACATCCAAAACCTGCGGTTTTTCCAGTCAACAATCCAATTGCAACTCGCTGCTAACTTGGTGAATATATAACGGCAATCCCCTGTATCCCTCTCCCAAACGTCTCTCTCTAGTCCACACTCTTAACAAAAACCCTTAACCCCTTACTCTCCAAACTCGTAATGGGAATAAAAAAATCATGTCCGACCTCGACTTCTTTCACACTACTCTCAAACAATTCGTACTTGAACCGGCGAAACATCATGCCGAGGACTAGATACATCTCCGTCCACGCGAGCGTAACACCCAGACACGCTCTCGTGCCGCGACCAAAGGATACCATGAAGCGATCCAAGGGCAAGCCATCGGGGGTACGCGGATCGCCGAGCCAGCGCTCGGGGATGAAAGCGGTGGAGTCTGGGAAGATGGATGGATCGTGGGAGGAATCGGAGATTGTCATTGACTATTTTTTCATATTAGTATCCAAAAAAAACAACCCCCCCCCCTCTCCAGAAAAAATCCCAGAATCCGACATGCGATTGGGAAGAGGGAAGGAAGAAAGGAGCACGTACAACACAAGTATTGGCGGGGATAACCCAATCTTTATAATGCAGAGGAGTCTTGTGCGTCCTTGGATTTCTGGCCGAAAGACCGTACGACAAGCGTATCGCCTCCATAACCACGGCTTTGAGATACGGCATTTTCTCCAGCACGCTTAGCTCCAAATCGTTCTTGTTGGGAAATGCGGCGACAAGATCGGTATGGAGGCGCTGGTAGATATGTGGTGTGTTGATGATGTGGAAGGTTGCTACGGCGAGTGAAAAAGCGGTTGTTTCGACGCCGCCGCCAAGAATGACTTGGGCTTCTTCGGCGAGGCGCCGGTGGGATTTATCAGATGAGGGTAGTTTGGAGTCGAGGATTTCTTGGAAGATTGTTTTTTTGGCGTCGTTGGATTTGAGGTCTTCGCCGCGGAGGGTGCGGGCGATTAGGGCGCGGTGGTCCTGTTTAACCACCCGGAGGAGTTAGTGCGTGTGTGTGTGTGTGTGTGTGTGTGTGTGTGGGGATGTATGTAAGGTCTTGGACTAGGTTTGCTGGAGCGGGGAATTGGGGAAGGGGGATGTCTCCGAGGAGCTAGGGGGATACAAGGATGTGTATGTGCCGCGTACCTGCTGGAATTTTAGAATGGGTTTTGCGGCGGGCTGCAGCCACCCGGTGATGTAGTCAGGGATAGCGTCCATGATCTGTGTAAAGGGCCCTGGTTAGTGTATGCCATGTCGTGTCGTCAGTGAGTGGGGACCGGGGGGTCCCACAAGGGATTGCCACATGGATATCATCAGTAATCTAAACATAGAGACGTACAGGAAGAATCATGGGGAATTGTGTAGCGAGATGGCCCATGCCGGCAATCTTGGTAAAGGCGTCGTGGAAGGATTCGAATTCAGGATTCTTGAGGTGGTTGTAGTTGAAGCCGAAAAAATAGTCCATGATGATATCGCCAGTCAGGGCGGGAAAGGCATGGGTGAGGTTGAGCGGCTCTGCACGCTCCTCAAACTCTTGCATGCGATGAGCAAGCGTGTCGACATGGCGGTAGATGATGTGGACAAAGTCGATAATGGAACGACGTGAGAACCTACAAAGAAGTGTCAGTTGAACGTTCTCCTCAGTAATAGATTCATGTCATGTTATCCAGCGAGGAACATATGCACGACATACATGGGGGCCAATGCGGCACGTCGTCGCTTATGTGCTTCGGCGTTTACCGTGGCGAGTACACCGTCGGCGACGCCAAATCGCTTGTCCCATCCCTCCTTGTCGAGATGGACGTTCTTGGGATAGAAGTGGTCGAAGAATCGTGAGTCTCGGATATGCAGCTCGTCAGGTGTTACTCTAATAATGGGACCTGCCAGGCTCGGGTTAGTCAAGCGAACCAACGACAGTCGCATGTAGCAAGTCGATGCGGGGGAGGCCAAGTGTTGGTGGCCAAAGTCGCGGCGTACCGTATTGGTCGTGGAGTTTGGATATCTGCTTCGAGTATTGTCCTTTGAGAACTATCTCGTAGTAGCCCTCGTAGAAGCTCGTGACAGCCGCGATCTTAGGCCCGGGAAACTTGGCCAGCGGATGGAGATGGAGGCGATAAAAGGCACGTGCGATCAAATAGACAAGGTACCCAGCGAAGCAAAGGAGCGGTACCGAAGGGAGCACTCGCTCGGTGTCTGTGTTAGTCTGGGATGGCATGGCGGGCTGGCTGCTAGGGCCAAGGGACAACCAGGTTGAAGCATGTGTCGGGACAGGAACGAACGGGCAGAGGACAGGATATTGGGGTCTTTTTGACGACTCCTATGTACGCTGTGCTACGGGGCTATGACCGTGCAGAGCAGGCAAGTGGGTACACGGCATGCATGGGGGGTGGATGGGGTCCATTTTCAGACGGGTGAGCTGACGGATGGAAGCTCACTCTGGCAGGAGGAAGACGAGAGGGGACAGATAGTGATATATGGATCATCGGTGGGTGGGCCAAACGCCCTGCGGCGTGAGACAAGAAGGGACAGAAGAATACATATAATCAATGGGTGGCCAACCGCCCCGCATCGTAAGACGGAGCCTGTGCAGGCTAAAAGCTGAGATGCAGCGGCGTTGGTGGAGTAAGTAGTTATTAGCGGGCGGTGGGTTGGACAGGGGGGTGGGCAGGGAGCAATGGCCCTGGATGCCACGAGACGCCAATGCACGCCTCCCACACATTGTGAGCAGCAACATGGCTGTGGTTGGATCCCAAATGCGGGCGCATGGCACGGCGGATAGCACGACGGATCCCCTTGCTGTGGCCTAGGCGCGCTGCGTCTAGTTGGTCGTATAAGGCCGCTCGCCGTCCAAGACTTGGGTTGAATTAAGTTCGGTCGTCCAGCACATCATACTACTATTACTACCTGGTCTGAGGATACACGACATGTCGGCTGCCCCCACCAGCGCGAGCGGGCCGCAACAGGCATCCCCACCAGCAACATCATCATCATCACAACCACAGCCCCCACAACAGCAACAACCAGCCACTACTACTACTACTACCACCGCCACCACAGCACCACAGGCCGATGTCGGTAACCTCCAGCCAGTCCTCCACCTCGATGTAGACACAGCCGCCAACAGCGACGACGACTCTGCATTTGACGCCGAATCCTCCGCCTCCACATCACTCGCCTCGACTATCCTCAACTACGAATACACAAATGGCCGCCGCTACCACGGCTACCGCTCAGGCGCCTACATCCTGCCCAACGACGAGCAAGAGCAAGACCGGCTCGACCTGCAGCACCACGTGTTCCTGCTCATCCTCCAAGGCAAGCTCTACGACGCCCCCATTTCACCCTCGCCCCAGCGCGTCCTCGACATTGGCACCGGAACCGGCATCTGGGCCATTGACTTTGCCGACGAGTTCCCCGGCGCCGAAGTAATCGGGACAGACCTCAGTCCCATCCAGCCAACATGGGTCCCGCCCAACGTCAAGTTTTACATTGACGATGCAGAGTCCCAGTGGGTCTATAGCCCCGCTGAGGCTTTTGACTATATCCACTGCCGTAACATGTCGGGTGCCATTTCTGACTGGGATAAGTTTGTCCACCAGACGTTTACACATACTAAACCGGGAGGCTGGGTCGAGTTCCAGGAGCCGCTAGCCCAGGCTGATTGCGATGATGGTACCATAGACATGGCAAAGGATTTCTTGCAGTGGCAGACGCTGTGTCATGATGCCGCTGCTACGTGGGGGAGAGATATTCGTGCAGGCATAGGCATCAAGCAGCAAATGTTAAATGCGGGATTCGTTGATGTTCACGAGAAGATTGTCAAGGTAAGTTGTCTGTTGTTTGTTTCTTCTTCTTTGGTCACTTCCCCCATTGTGCATGATGCTGAATACACTTCGAATTTAGATCCCACTCGGCCCCTGGCCCAAGGACCCGCGCATGAAGGAAATTGGCCGCTATCAGCGTGAACACATGTCCATGGGCGTAGAGCCTTATACCTTGGGCCTCTTGGGCAAAGTAGCGGGCTGGACCGAAGAGGAGTGCCGTGTCATGATTGCCCGTGTCGTATCCGACGTTAGGAGAAGGGACGTACATATGTACATTAAATTCTACTTTGTCCACGGTCGCAAACCCGACTATACTGGAGCTAGTTGAGTCAGAGCCATGGAAAAGTGGCCGGAGTTGCTGCTATCTTTTCTTTCTTGTTGAGCGCACAAGACGGCGGTTGGCATGGTATGGTGTTATGAAAAAGAGCGTGAGTGTTAACGAGTTTTACATTTCTATGCGACCATAACTAGCGCATTTTGATATCTATGCAGCCGCATGCTTGAGGCTGCAACGAATAAAGCTTTACATCTTCACATCCGTCTCTTGACCCTCATCAGCGCCCTCTCGACGACATTTCTGCCCAGTTGCGGGATACTCTGAATCCCACCGCCCTCACCCCACTCATCCGCTCCCTGTACGTTGTCGTCCTGGGTTTCCACCGCAACAGGGACCACTCTGACTTCGTACTGCCTTGGCGGATCTCTCAGCCCTGGCCATATATCGAGGGGCAGAAAATCTCCCTGAGCCAGGGTAAACTGTTCTCTTGCGCGCTCATCTTCCAAACGCAGTTTATCCAGCTCTTTTTGCGCCTCTTCCGCCTTGCGCTTGGCCTTTTCATGCCGTCTCCGTCGCGATGATATCTCGACCAGGAGCTCGGCATATGCCAGGTCAAACCGTTCGTAGAATTCCCGTTGGTTCTCCCATTCGTCGATACCGTTGAGCAGGTTGGGACGAGTGTCTTGGAGCCACGAGACGTGGAAGGCGCGCGACGTGGCAATGTGCCGTTTGACCTCGTTTGTAATGTGTGATATCATTTGCAGTATGCTTGACAGAGCCGACGCCTCGCTGCGGAGGTGGTTGACATGGTTCTCAATCTGGCTGAGCAGGAATGTCATTTCCGAGCCTCGCTCTTGGATTTCAGCCACCACATCGTCGACTTGGCGGGCGTCCTTTTGCAAGACATTAAGCATGTCGCGCCGTTCTTCCTCGCTCATGGGCTCGGGAGGTGCTGCTCCATCGTCAGCAGAGTGCACCGGCGCATCGCCCGTGGCTTGTGTGGCAGCAGCAGATCCACCCTCGGTGTGTCGCAAGGCTGTAATGCACAGATCATAGTGCTGAACCAGGGACTGGAAGGCCTGAGCAGCCTCTTTGGCGTGTCCTTCGAGATTGTGGTATAGGCTCGGTATTGGGCTCGGGGTCGATACGGTGGCAGGCGTCATGGGAACATTGTCGATGGACGAGTAGAGATTATCGAGCGAGGTATCAAAGGCATCGCAGCTCTCGTCGAGCGTAGCATGTGCCTCGTTGTACCGGTCTATGCAGGCGCGCAGGGTGCTCTCGAGGTTGGAGACAGTGGCGCTGTCGATGAAGTCGTAGAGGTGCTTCTGAGGGGTTCCATGAGGCTGCAGAACGGCTTCGATGGGTGTCTCGCGCAAGACGGCAAGGGTAGAGTTGAGGCCGGCAAAGGATGTGTCGACGTGATGTAGTATCTGCTTGAACTCAGTCTGCACTTCAGCCTCTACTACGTCAATACCGCGGCGCACAGCTTCCAAGGCATCGACCTGTTGCTCTACTATGTTACGGATCGAAGTGTTCTTGGCCGCGAGGACGGCATTCTCCTCGAGCAGCTCGCGTGCGGTGCTGACAATATCGGTAGCACGCCATAGGACTGTCTGGGTGTTTAATGCGCGCTTAGCAGCAACAAAATGGGTTACGAGATGCTCGAGGGTGAGGGAGTGGTTGTTGTCGTGGTCCAAGGATGCTCTCGAGGCGGCGCTGCTAGTTGGAGACGCGGGAGATTGGGGAGAAGCCATGGCGATGTCATCAAGCGAAAGCGCAGGGCATTTCTGGCAGTCTTCAGGCTACGGCAAATACAAGGTCACGGCGATGCTTTTTGTCGCCAAACATTATGACCAGGCTGGGAGGCATCCGAAGAGAGATGGAAGCGAGGATGGATGATGACCGTGGTACGCTCGGGCTAGTATGGAGTACAAGGCAAGCTCTCAACCAGGGTCCAATTGCGGAGAGATGCACAAGGCCCGCATAGCCCGCCCACCTTAAGGCTGACGCGACGGCGACGACAGAACCCACAAGCAGCATGGAGAAGCGTCGGAGCAGAGCAGAGAGGACAGTCTGCGCGACATTCGGACTTGGATGTCTGCACCCGCCTGGCCCCCCGGCATGTGCTGACCATGCTTTCTGGCCCGGGTGGCCAAGTGGAATTGCGTGCTTCGAAGATGTTATCCACAACTGACATTGCGCCATTGCGCCATGGTCGCTTCGCCGCTGCTTTCCCCAACGACGCCTTCAATCAAACCCCTACGCCCGCCTCGTACTACACCCCTTCGCAGCTGGCCGACACTATCTTTTCGCAAGCTACTCTCTACTTCGACACGAATCCACTGTTCTTGCGCCCGCATATCCGTCGCATTCTGTGTGCGCAGAGCCTCTCTCTCTTTCTGGCAGCATCCATCCGGGTCATCATCAAACCTCCACCTTAGCTCGCACGCGATATTACCCCAGAATCTCGACAGCTCGCTGCATCCCCTGCACGACGTATGAATTGCGCATCCTAGAGGGCCAGTGCCCTTGTCCAAACACTAGGGGAAGCAACAGTGCAGCCCCCCAGCCGATACTTGCTGTAGCTGCTTAAAGCCTTTGGCCTCTCGAGCACGCAACCATGGCGCCCAATGCCACCCATGCCACTGAGACAGTCACCGAACATAGTCCGCTGCAATCCTCGACTACAAGTCCCAAGCAGAGACGCCTCTCATGGCGAAACCTAACCCATTCTCCTGACGACTTCTCCGCAAAGCCCTCTGTCCTCCCTCACGCCGCTTTAATGCACGGCCACGACCACGAAGGCCTCTCAGAGCGGACCAGGCACTTGCACGCCAACCCCGAAGACTCCGAAGAGGCCCAGGCAAACAAGTCCAAGAAGATTGAAAAGATGATCACGCCATATCTCGCACAGCACATTCCACACCAATACAACCCGCTGGGTGCCAATAGCGGCGGACAAGACGAGCGCCCACCCACTGCAAACACAAAGTTTTGCTACCGCCACAGACCAGACCTGCTCTGCCGACGCCAGGCAGACGAGCCCTCCATGGAACAACTGCAGGACGTAAGTATCCTCTTGTCGTTACCAACCCGCTTGCTGACTTGGACAGGAACTCGGCAGAGAATCTCAAGGCGATCAGCAGAGCATCGCCAACGTATGGTCGCTCTTTTCTGCCGCCCCTTCTCGGCACCGCAACCTCATGCTCCAAGGCATCCTCGCCCAGTGTTGCTTCCCACAGCTCTCCTTCATCTCCTCCTCAGTCCGCAACCTTATCAAGATTGACTTTCTCGGCGCCCTCCCCACCGAACTGGGCTTCAAGATTCTGTGTTACCTTGATACAACCTCACTATGCAAAGCAGCTCAAGTCAACCGAAGGTGGAGACAACTGGCCGACGACGACGTTGTCTGGCATAGGATGTGTGAACAGCACATTGACAGAAAGTGCACAAAGTGCGGTTGGGGACTTCCACTGCTAGACCAACGTCGCTTGCGGCAAGAAAAGAGACGGATACAACTTCGGGCTTCAGGCCGAGGACTGAATGAATGGTCGCCCAATATCACGCCTCAGCCCGATTCCTTTGTACCCCCCACTTCGCTTTCTCACCAACTTTCTGACGTTCCTGGCTCCCCCACAGCCGTCAAGCGGTCTGTACCAGACGATTCATCCTCTCCAGAAGCCTCAAGCAAGCGACAATGCGTCAACGCTGCGCCAGGCCAAGACCAACTTACATCTTCTTTCGATCATCCCAAGAAACGTCCGTGGAAGGACATCTACAAGGACCGCTACAAGGTTGGCAGCAACTGGAAATACGGTCGTTACTCAACACGCATACTAAAAGGACACACCAATGGCGTCATGTGCTTACAGTTTGACGACGAAGTTCTCATTACTGGCTCCTATGACGCGACTGTCAAAGTGTGGGATGTCAAGACTGGTCAGGTGATACGCACACTCACTGGCCACTCTCAAGGCATCCGGTGTCTGCAGTTTGAAGACAGCAAACTCATTACTGGAAGTCTGGACAACACCATCAAGATATGGAACTGGCGGACAGGTGCACTAATCAAAACCCTAAACGCCCACAGCCAGGGCGTCATCGGCCTCCACATGGCCGGCAAGCTCCTAGCATCCGGATCCTCAGACAACACAATCGTAGTACACGACTTCACCCAAATGAAACGCACCACCCTCGTCGGCCACACCGACTGGGTCAACTCTGTCAAAATCGACCTTCCCTCCCGCACCCTCCTCTCCGCCTCCGACGACATGACGGTCAAACTCTGGGACCTCGACACGCACCGCTGCATCCGCACCTACGAAGGCCACGTCGGCCAAGTCCAACAAGTCCTTCCCTTACCCCTCGCCTTTGAAATCGACGAAAACGACTTCATCGCAAACGCAAACAACGACAGCTCGGATACCGCCTCTCTCTGCTCCGACATGCCCAACTCCCTTCCCTTACCCCTCCCTTCATCCTCGTCCAACACCTCTTCTTCATCCCAAACACCCACCGACGACTCCCTCTTCTTCCCAGACGACCCCACCCGTCCTGCCCCTCCCTCATACATGCTCACCGGCTCCCTCGACGGCACCATCCGCCTCTGGCACGTCCCTTCTGGCCGCTGCGTGCACCGCTTCTTCGGTCATGTAGAGGGCATCTGGTCGCTTGCTGCGGATTCGCTGCGCTTGGTGAGTGGGGCCGAGGATAAGACGATTAAGATTTGGGACCCGAGAACGGGCAAGCATGAGAGGACGCTTACGGGGCATACGGGACCGATTACTTGTGTCGGGTTGAGCGATGAGTGTGTAGTTAGTGGGAGTGAGGATGGCACGGTTAGGGTACATTGTTTTGTTGGGGATGCGGGGGCTTCATGATGGAATTTGATGGTTTTTTGTTGCGTTTAGCCAGCGTTTGTTTTTTTCTTCTCCTCGTTTTAATAGGGTATGGGTTTCGGGATATCTGTTTAACGACTTATGGATGTATCTAAGGGAAAGCAATTGGCGCGGTTCAGGACTAAATACCCCTTCCCAAAATAAGCGAAAAACGTATCATAGTTATATCTAACTTTTTCCTTTTTCTTTCTCAAATGGAAAATTTCGTTTCAGGGCAAAAAAAAGGGAAATGTGCAGTATATATCTCATGGCGGTGATTGTGGTGAATTTTTTGCGTGCTTGGAGTAGGTTGTCGCAAAAAAGGCAAAAGGGTTCAAAAAAAGGTTGAGAATTCTTGAAATAATGTATTAACTTTACTGTACAACAATTACGCATTGATATATAATTCATGGGTTGGCGCTTTGAAAACGTTTACTCTCCCGTCTATCCCCTCTTGTTTTTTTACCCCCTTTCCTTCACTGATATACAACACACCCGTTATTCTTCCTCTCCTTTCTTTTTCTTCTTCTTCTTCCTCGATTCGTTGCGTTATTCATCTCTTTTGAACGATACGCTATGATACATGATTGCCGTTGGGTTCTTCTGCTTGGACACCAGCTCTTCGTTGTGCTTCTTGCTTCGAAGCATAAGCTGCCTGTTGGGTATGCTTGGTTTGTTCTATGTGCGTAGTTGCACGGCTGTTATCGAAAGAATGCGTCGATATGCTCAGCTAGCGTCGTGGATGGTGTCCGATGTCGATGAGTGTTGTGCAATGTTCTCTTCATCGCGGTGTTCGTTGAAGATGCTCGCTCCATCATGGGCAGTCATTTGACAGCCATCGATGTTGATTTGGTAATATCAAAGAATGCTGTAATGCTGCTTTGCATTGGATAACGCATGGTGTGATTGGGTTTGTATTCAGTTCCGGTACGTCAATATGAGTGCTGGCCCACACTGAGTACCAGGCCAATCCAGGCGTCAAGACTCATCGGCCATTCTGGATCCAACATGGCGGACCCGTGGAGGCGAAATAGGCACCTTCGTTCAACAGCTGCTTTTCCTTGTCCATCCAATCGACAATCTTCTCGGCTGACTTGAAGTCAAGATCACCAAGCTTTGACTCGATTCCCGTCATGCCGCTGGTGTTGTAGGAGATCTTGATGAAGAGCGAACAGTCCCTTAGAGTCATTGCTAGCCGGAGATTATGGTCAAACAGTTCTGACCCATGCTGCGGGCGACAAAGGACACCCAACGGATCAAGTGTACTTTGCAATTGAAATAGATGCCGCAATAGGTCGACGCCGTCTCCAACCGTAAGATAGGTCACGATACCTTCAACCATGGCTGAAACTACAGTCTGGGACGGTGATTTGCTGCCAAAGTGGCGCTTAACTGTTGCATGTGCCCAGGGGCGAAGGGCTTTCGAGTCCCCGTGGAGCACTTGGAGCGGGCAAATGTAGCTTTCTCTATTCTTAGGCACAGAGACCTGCATAGCGCAAGTCCGGCATCGGATAGCTCCTGGAGGCGCATTTGGTGATTGCGCTAGCCACTTGGGTTTGATCTCGAGCGTTATTGACTGTCCAGGGGTAGGTGACATGTTGGGAAGGAGTATGCCCCAGCAGTTTCGTGGTGTGATGTTGTTAAATGTGCCTTTTCCACCTATTGTGTAGAGATGGTTCATTACTTCTGGTAGTAGGAGCACAGCTTCATGGTCCATAAGATGTTTGGTGAGGTCTCGGTTGAGTTGCACTGTGAGAGGGGTGTCGGCACCGTTTCGCGATACTGTGGCCTGACCAAGGGTCTTGTATTTGCCTGGCAAAAACAACGGCCGGATCACACGCTCGTATCCATAGATAATTTCCATGGACGATAAATGTTTCTGGCCACCTCTGGGGACTCGGAGAACGTGGCGCATGAGATAGTCATAGTCCATGGTCGTAGCTCTGAAAGACAATTGACCTTCGCGCAAAACATCGATAAAGGAAAATGTCGTCGCAGGACTATTCGGAGTCCAACTCTGGATTTTGAAGATGATATTGGCGGCGCCTTTGTTGAGGTATTCAAATGTGACGTGTGATGGAGTAGGCGCACCAACGGTCCTCCGCACACAACATCTCGTCGAAACATCTCCTAGCTCTTCAGAGAGGTGGCGCATCTCATCTCCCGTTAGCTGTATAGCTGTCATGCTGTGTTGAGGGGCGGATGGAGAAGATATATGCACTCGCCGGCACGAGCATGCTTAGCAGTTGCGCAGTACCCAACCTAACAACTAGCGCAAGAGCATAGAAGCAAACACGAACCTCGACAGCAGCGACGGTAATGCGACTCCTGCCGCTGGATTGGTTGGCTCTGGAGGAATGCTCTGCCCTGGATAGGTGATGGTGTTGACTCGTTCCTTCGAATATATCTTTGTCGCGTGGTCCAATCGTCGGGTCGCCTTGCAACTCAAGTGGGTGTGGTCCGAGTGACGCAACAGGGACGACCAGGCGTCGGGCAGCTTTCTCCACTTTGAACGTTACCTTCGACGTGCAGGCTGTGTGGAAAAAGAAACAACTTGTCCATGTTGTCGGCTACCCGGTCCTGTTCAGGGTCAGAATTGTGGCGCTCAAAAGCCATCTTCTACCCGTGGTTGGGGTGGACCTTCGCGTCCCTCACGTAATCTCGCCCCGCCAATCACAAGCAAAACACAGGCATCTGTCTTCTGGACGCGATGAATCTGGCTTCTCTTGTGACGTCTATCGTCAGCCAAGCTTTGCATACTCGACGCTGCCGGTGAGCACAAAGGCTGCCTCTGCCACATCACGCGGACCGTCAGCAAACATGCCAGCGCCTGAGCCCCTACCGACCTTCTTGTACAAGATTCTTCCAAGCGCCCCGCCTTCACCGCTCCCTACCCGTCTCCCGCTCTCGGACCTCGACCGCACCGATGGCTACATCCATCTCTCCACCTCCGACCAAGTGCCCGGTACCGCTGATAAATTCTTTGGTGACGTCTCAGAATTGTGGCTTCTGAAGATCCGGTATGAAGTGCTGGCCGCAGGAACCGATGGCGACGGGCAAGTCCATTCGGATAAAGCGGCAGAGCTGAAGTGGGAGGAGGTCGGGCGAGGGTGTTTTGCTCATTTCTACGGAGCAGATCTCGGATCTGGAAACATAGAGAGTGCGTTCAAGATTGAGAAGAAGGGCAGTTGGGCTGATACCTTGAGTCTGGAGTGGTGAGAGCGGCGGGGTTGCAATATGGTAGAACAAACGCTAAAAATATCATTACCGGCTGATGAATGAGATCTTCTTTCTTGGTATCATATGATGGTTTTATATATGGCCTAGTAGTTGCATATGAACTATTGGGCACTGATCTACATGATTTCAATTGTACTTTGTTGCATCCTCCTATCACCTCTAAGAACTGGTCTCTCTACTGGGTTGGATATACTCCAACGAACTCTTTTTCACAAATTTCAATTAACCGAACTAGTCCTTTGTAGTCCATTCATGGGTTCTGTATATCTTGCTGTCAGCTTATCGCCTTGCCGTCATAAAGCGGTTTGCCCGTAGAAAGTAGAATCTCTCTGTGCACACATTCATGTCTCATGTTAGGAAACCTCGATACATCTGAGATTTCTGACAAGGTTTATGCTATTATTAGAATAATTTATACGATTGGGTGGCAATGCTCAAGGACATGCCTTCACTACAATAGCAATGCACGGTTTCGTCACACCGGATCTCTTCCGAGCATCTATCATGTATGTATGCCCATATGTACTGCACCGTGTTGTTCCATGTGTAGTACGTTAATTTGTTCGTCAACAGTAGTTTACGTCAAATTCTTCGCTATCGAGTCCGGGAACTACGTCATAGGCATACGTCAAATGTCTACTGGAATTCAACCTTGAAAAAAGTAACATTGCTTGCCGATCGGTCCTACTCGGAATACTATCTGGGACCGAACCTGACTTCAAACAAGTGTCAAAATCTCATTTAGAAACCGTACACACATGTATGGAGTTTATTACGGTTGAGCGGGACAAACCCATGTCCTCACGAAAGAGACTGTGCACCAGAAGCTGGTAGCGCGTTATGTCCAAGCGCCTAGACCTGCAAAAAAACATTTTCCAACTAGAACGACGACGACGACCACTACCATGGAGATGATCCTAAACTAGCAAAAAAGATGTTGAAGCTCATAGGAGCTCCGGCTTTGACTCAGCCGAGGTTTGAACTCGGGACCTTCAGTGTGCCTAACAGGATGTTAGACTGACGTGATAACCAACTACACCACCGAGCCCTGTTTTGTTGAAGACTTTCGGAAACCAAAATCATAGATTGTCGAATTTTCATTGTGGAATGCGACGAACCTGGAATCTGACCACTCCTCTCAGCAGAGTGCAGGGTGTGTCTGTCTTCTTGTGGTGTAAATATTGAGAGAGTACCCTATGTCTCAATCGCAAATGCGACTCAGTGTTGACGCCACAATATCGAATGACAGCCACGCTCAGGTCACGTACAGTAAGGAGATGCCATTGAATGCTGTCGGGCGGAGTCCCAGGCTCTGGCGCCACAAAGTCCATCTCGGCCCGAAACAGGAGCGATACCCCGTTGACAGCGTCTCCGCGTTTTCCCCAGTCCCCGACAGATTCAAACACCGACACCAGACGCCAACTCGCAATGCGGCATGGAAACAAATGCCCCACAACAGCCTGTCGGCGCACAGGCGGCCACCAACCCGGATGAAGACGAAGCTTCAAAGATCAAAAGGACGCAGATCGCATGCTTGAATTGCAGGAAGAGGAAGAGTCGCTGTTTGTTGTAAGTGGTTGACAGCCTGTCGCATTCGCGCATTGAGGTTGGCTTGAACATCTGAGCATGCGCATGTACAGAATCCAGCGCAAATGATCTGTAAAGCTGAACCACACAAGCCGGCCTCGAATTACAATACAAAAAGCTCAGCATACATGTTCCGGGACTGACACGTTGCTGCAGAGATTCAAACAACTCTATTCCGTGCCTTCGATGTAAGCGCGACAACCTCGAATGCGTGTTAGGCGGTAGCAATCGCGGCGGACGGCGGGAGCGAAAAAAGAAACGCGTCGACGAATCGCAACCACAGCAGCAGTCTGAGTCGCAGCCGGAAGCGCAACCACAGCAGCCATTGCCGACGCTCCCGGCGAATGCGCCAGAAAGAAGCTTCCATACTTTGGGCAATCTCGGAACCACATGGTCGCAAGACACTGTTGAACCGCAATACGGCGAAGAACTTCAGGCCGCTCAGTCAGACTCGTCAAATACGGATGAACTCCCTTTCTCGAATCTTCAGAATCCGTCTGATGCCCTGGGCATACTAGCCAGGGTTGCTGGGGAATCGAGCTCGAACGAAGAGAACAATGGAAACAGTAACGGCATTCCGCATGCCAGAGGATCATCTCTCAGCATGCCGGCGCCACCAATTTCCTTCTCCTACCCGTTGCTAGACCGGGGTATCCTTACTGTACATTCGCTTTCCCAGCTGCTTGTTCGATTTCAACAGCAGTATCATCCCTTTTACCCTCTTGCTCCGGCTCATGCTTTTGAAACCTCTCGTCTCTCAGACCTGGTGACTAAAGAGCAGCACCTCCTTACTGCTATCCTCTTAATTGCCTCTAAAGATCTCGTCGATGAGCCGCACATATACGAAGCATGTTCCGAGCATATGAAGAATCTAGTTTCTGCACTCGCTGCAGGAGGCGATGCTGGTATTGAAGCAGTAGAGGCTCTCCTGCTATTAGCCGAATGGGCACCGTATACCCAGCGCGGTTCTGGGAAAGTTGGCAAAGGCGAAGAAGACAAGGAAAGCTGGATGCACGTTGGCCTTGCTCTGAGAATTGCGTACTTTCTCGCGCTGGATCGGTACTCGTTCCGTTTCGTGGACCAATACAAGGATGAAGACCACCATCGCAAGCGCCTCATATGGACAGCAGCATACGTTTCCGATCGTCATATTAGCATTAGGATCGGAAAGGCGTTCTGGTCTCGTGGTCCTGGGCCTTTAACGACTTTGCGAAGAGAGGACTACCCCTCGCTGATCCCTAAGAATCCAAATGAAGAAGACCACGCCTCCATCTTTCAGGCCAACCTGGAACTTACACAGCTCTTCAGCAACGTGCATGATACGCTGTACTCGAATCCTAGCTCAAGTTTCCGCTCACAGATGAGCGGCAGCTACATCAAGTTTATTGACGATTTCCGATCAGCCATGTACGGCTGGAAGAGCGTGTGGGGCACCCTGACATGCTCACCACCTCTCAAAGCATGTCTACTGATGTCGTACGATTATCTGCGTTTATACACCAATGCGTTTGCTTTTCAAGCTACTGTCCTTCGAGCCCTGCCCTCAACATCAGCATCCACAGACTCCCCAGCTGGTGCTCCAGCCAATACCGACATAGGCCGCATGCAAGCACCCCAGCGCGTTTTTGTTAACAATGTAGGAGCTGTGGGCGACGCACGATTCATTTATGAAGGTCTTGATTCTGCAAAGGCCATTCTCACAACTGTCAACAACTTTGTAGATCCTGAGCGCTCATTGCGGTTCATGCCACTTCGATACTATCTCTACTTGGTTTATGCAGGCGTCTTCCTCTATCGTGCTCGCTGTACTGGTGTCATCAGCGCAGATGAGGATCGTGCCATCCGCGCCATGATCAACGAAACGGTAGCTCGTCTACAACGTAGTGCTGTTGGGTCCGGAAGCGGCGTCCAGCACCCAGGTTCTCGTTATTCTCAGCTTCTCAAACTGCTCTGGGCCAAGGTACCGAAGAAGGATAAAGCAAATCGCTCCGCATTTCACCATCCTGGTACACATATTGCCAGCACACCAGTAGATCAGAACGGCTTCCCACAGCATCCGGTTCTGGGTAATCAAACGAGTCCACAAGCCAGTAGTAATGGCACAGGTGGAAGCCCAGCAATTACAGAGCAGATGGGTGATTTTGGCTGGACAGACTTGGGTGCTGTCAATGAATTTGCTGTACATGGCGGTGGAAACAATACGGCGGCTGATGATGCTGCGCTATGGAATGGGTTCCTCCCTCTCGATATGGGGTGGAATGCTCAAGGATTCGGAATCGACGGAATAGTCGACTCTAATGAGCTAGGCATGTTGTTCTAATGATAGAGGGGGGAAACTACGAGACTTGATTACTGCTGGGGAGGCGCTTTTGGACTTCTTGTGCTGGTTGATATGTTTGCTTGGAATTCTCGCATACGCAAGGTGGGATGGAGAGGTAATATCTGATATGAACCGAGTATAAAAATACCATATTCATGAAACACGAACACCAGCAATTGATGTACCGGAAATACTTCACTGCGGAAGATTCATATGTTAAGAGCTGGGTCCTGAGAAACTAAGTTTGTGTGTTTTTGAGGTGGCAAGATCATATACACTATAATCCCACCTTTCCACAGCGCCGTGAATGCAATCCGTATGGTAACAGTGAAATGTACAATATTTTGCCATCTTTTGCCATGATGGCCATCTAGAAACCTGGAGGATTGAGTCGCTGACTGACCCTCGTCCACTTGGGAACCTCTGCAGATCGTCAGAATATATCCTTAGGCGGTTTCCCATGTCCTTCATTGATCCTCCAAATGCGTCTGTAGCGAAATTCCGTAGTGTATGCCACTTACTATGTATTCCCTTGCGATACCTCTTTACTTTCCGGTCAAAAACAGTGTACTTGTCTTTTGGGAGCATCTCCTCCTCAGTCGGCATCTCTGTCTTCCAGCGCTCCACCTTCTTCATGCTTTGGCCCATTCGTCGTAGTGCGGTATCGAGAGTGGAGACAACGGAGTCGACATGTCGTAGACGCTCACGATGGCGGTACTTTTGGTGCCTGGAGAGTCGCCATGGCACTTTCCTGTGTTCCACGTTAGTGTCTCGTCACCGGGCACAATCTGTGAGAAATGGCAATAGTGAGGGCGGAAATGATCGATGGTGGCGGGGGCGAGCGATTGCGCGGGTAAATTGATCGTGGAGAGACGCACCATAGCAGACCGCCCGACAGCGGATTTGTGAGGCGGAAGGGACCGAACATGTTGATGTGTTGGGGTCGAGAGGCCGGGCTTGCGCAATTGAAGTCGCGATATTCTGCGCAGACACTCCCGCGGACTTCTTGGCGAACATCCCGGTTAGCGTGGGGAAGCTCAGCACCACTTCGTTCCCCTTGCAACTTTAACTCTATCACCAACTTCACGAATTTACGAATCACAAACAACCAGAGGAGGATTTTTATACACGACGGAAAAGGTGTCACTGTACCATAAAGTAGAACAATCCTATCGGACCACAAGCCTCTACACCAAGCGCATTCGTGCGCGCATTCACAACACTCCACCATGTCGTACACATTCTCAATACTCTCACCTCTTGACGTTCCCCTGTTTACCCACGACTTTGGCACATCCCGCAGCGGTGGAACTGGTGTTGCAAATTACACGCCAGGCGAACGCGCCCTTGTCCCATTCATCCTGCATTCTGCGCTCGACATAGTCGAAGAAGTACAATGGGGTCCCTCCACGTCTAGCGGCTCTGCACCAATGTACCTCAAGCATATCGACAAGTATCAGAACTGCTATGTGTCATGCTGGATAACAGGCGGAAACACACGCTTTCTGCTCCTGACGAGGCCACGCGATGAAAGCCTAGGGCTCACAAGTGGAGGTGCTGGAGGTGTCAGAGGAAGCTTAGCTGGTGGACGAGCAGCACTTGGTGGAGGTGCCGGACTGTACAACCCTAGTAGTCCCGCCACCGAGGAGGCTGTTAAGAACTTCATGGTCGATGTGTATGAGGCGTGGGTCAAAACTATCATGAACCCTTTTTTCGCGGTTGGAAATGGAGAGGTTATTAAGAGTCCAGTGTTCAGACAAAGAGTTGCCACAGCAGCAAAGAAATATCTATAAAGAGGGAAGAGTAGAAGAAGGGAAAAGAAATTAAATATAGCTCTTACTATGCTATAAGCGCTTGCAACACATCTAGAGCGTATAATGATTTAAGTAAGAGACCTTGGCTCGAGATGGCATGCAAGGAAAACCTCGGGAATAAACTCGTAAAGCTCAGAATCTACTATATAATTGCTTAAGAAGCACCGTAAAAAAAGATACACAGAGGCGCCCACTGCAAAATTCCGTAGGTGTCATTAGGAGAAAAGCAGTCTGTCCAGTATGACTGCTGAATCTGACCACGTATGCTAAGAGAGCAAACGTCGGCAAAGTGGCTATTCTCACATCCAGAGACTGGCATCTTGAACCCTTCAATAGAGCAAACCTGGCAATAATGTACCTCAATAATTACTATGGAGACTCCTACAGCTGAATACTTTAACATAGGTGTTCTCACTTCATAATGCAGCATACCTATTAGAGGCTCTTCTCTTACTTTCACTTCACTAGTGCTAGAGCTGCTAGCGGGCTTCGCATAGTTAGTAAAAGTAGATTCACAACTCACCTTCACTTCAACTTTACTTTTTTTCTGGCCACTCTCACCTGCCGCGATTAACCCTCTTACTCCATTTACTACTAATACTTACCTCAAACTCTGTCTCTCTTGTCATTATGTCGCTAAATCTTACACCTTCAGATCCTAGAAACGCTGAGTGGATTGCTCTTCGTAACAAGCAGATAACTGAGCTACAGAATTTCCAGGACGAAGTTAAAGCTGCGAAAGCTAAGTTCTTCAAAGATATCGAGAAGAAGCGAGAAGATCTCATTGCTACGCATCAACGTGAGAAGAACGACCTTTTGAACAATGAGCAGGCAAACAGCTCAGGAACTGTGCTGCCAAAGAAGAGTGGTGATAGACCTAGGCAGACACCGGCGTCCACCTCCAAGACCTCACCATACACAAGCACGCCTCAGACACGCCTGGTTAAACAGACTATCACTGATGTCATCAATCTTTACTCTGATGACGATGAGCTAGTTTTTCTAGAACAAAGGAACGTACCAGGGTCATCAACATCTGCACCAGCACCAGCTCCAGCACTGCCTAGAGGCAACTCCAAGAAATCCAAGGTACATTCATGGCTCTGCTGAAACTTTACTTCTTATGCACTAACGCTTCTAGTGCTCACCAGAAGCCTCAAAGCCTACGCGTAGAGAAAATGTGCTGCCACAGTCACCGCGGAACTTGGGAGAGCAACAGAGAGCTCGCACCACCACTCTTAATAATGCGAATGTTTCTACAGATCAAACAGAACGTAACACAACTCCACTACCACAAGGAAATTTTGAGATGTCAGATAGAGATGGGTCTCTAGCAGATGCTGCTCAAGGAAAGTCACGACTTGTTTCAGGCTTCAACTTAAAGCTAACATTCTCACAGATTCAGCGCATGTTAAAGAACAGGGCACACGTAAGTCGCAGCAGCACGTCAACAACGTGCTTCCATTATCTCAAAATAGCCCCTCTTTACCACCAGGTATCACCACTAGAGCGCGAAAATCGACTCTCCTAGGCAATGCTTTCAAGAGACCTTTGGTCCCAGTCATACGTAACCCTCTCGCCCAAAATAACAGCGATATCCGAGGAAGCTCCCAGGTGACAACATCTAGCACACACGACTCAAATACTACGCCAAATCAGTGTAGCACCGCAGCCACTTCTCAGACAAATGATTTACGTTCCTATTTTGCCAGGAAGAGCAAAAGAAAAGTAATCGACATCAGTAGTGGCGAAGATGGTGATGAGGACGGTAACGAAGCTGGTGACGAAGATGGTGATGATGGCTCATCCTTTAGCGATGAGGAGGCATCATCCTCAGAAAAAGAAGAAGAAGAGAAGAGAACGAGCACCAAGAGGGCAAAATTGGGGCCTTCTATAACCTCTGCCGCTACAAGTGGGCTATCTCGTACACAGAAGAATCGCTTTGGATTTCAGATCAATCCGCAATCGAAAGTAAGAGCAAACAGCCAAGCAGCAGCATTATCATCACAAACATTGAACAGCACTGCTCAGTCAGGTACACTAAATGTCCCTGTCGCCGTATCTTCGGATTCGACTAACCACATCATTGCAGTTCCGACTCCAGCAATCGCTGCAAAATACTCAAATCGAAAAGCCAAGCTCAACGCAGTCGCAAAGATCGCCCAGATTAGTCAACAAAGCCCTGAGTTCTTCGAACACACCAACACAGGCAATGGGAAAGGCGGCCACAAAGCTACCAGTGTTGAGAAGATGAGCAGTGGGCTACAGAGAATCAGCATTACCCCAGCTCCTCCCAGCAAATATGTTGGAGAGGAAGTAGATGTGCTTGCAGACGATTCAGATGATGAGAGCGTCAGGGCTCCTGGGCGGCGCCGAATTGTCAAAACTACGATAGAAAGAAAAGAGGAAGATGGCAGAAACCCATTTCCTTTGGAGTCAGACTCCAGTAAGCATAAGTTTGTCAATGGTGTAGTATTTCCAACAGATGAGCAGTGCAGTAGCACAAAGCCTCGCATCAAGAGGAGAGAACACTGGCCTTGATACCTATGTGGAGAGGACGGTCACTAATGAAGATGGGTTTTTTTCTAGGCGTTCCTTGGGTCTCAGGCATCTTAGAGCAGCTGTGTTTTCTATCAACGCTTCGATACCAGTGGATTGTACACATCTTGTCTCTTCTGACAACTATGTAGCATCTACAGCATCGAACACAGCGTAACTTGTCAAATGGTATACACAAAATTATTCACTCTTTCCATCTCTTCATCTCTCGTCGTACAGAAATTCATTGCACATCTCAAAATTATCTGTCACTGATCTACATCCGGAGTATAGCCGCTGTTCTCACTATCCGCAGGTAGACAAAGTTACGACTGCCGTCCACGGCACTCGATTCCAGCCACTTACACACCCTCAATATCGAACAGTGGACAGACCATGACTATCCCCCGACACATGTCAGATTGTGACGAAAGAATCTCACACGAGTAGCTGACATATACACACATTACAAAAGGCAACCGAACACGATGAAGGCGAAAAAAAAGTCTAGACAAAACTCATTGTCGATCGCAATATGAATCCTCGAACGCGTTCCTGTCCCCCATTCGTTGCCCTATTCTATCTCCATCCACCATCCTTCTTGCATGTCAGCTCAGCTGAACTGTTCTCCACACACACACACACTCAGACACATGTATGTATGTAAATCCTCCGCCATGCAAGCTGCCAAGAAAGTCAGGCCGAGCACACACACATGTACCCGTAAAACACCGTCTCGTATTCTGTATGTTAAGGCCCCCATGTCATTTTACATAGTCCCGAAGAACTACCAAGCGTAGTCGTATCATGACCTCCTACATTCCTTTTTCGGTGCCTAATTCTCACCCCCACACGCTCACGCGCTCACACGCCTTAGCGAATAGAGAGAAAGAGAAAACAAACTCCGCATCCTCTTTTTTCTCTCTTGCACAATCTACCTCGCTTGTAGTGCAATCTTGGGGTGGTGTTACCCAAGCGTCTATCTCACCGGGGCCCGCTCTACTTAGTGCAAAGGAGAACATGGTAAGCTAGTGTGGGAGAACTTCGGGCGGTACCAGCCGTTGGGGGGGGGGAACGTAATGCCCCCTCAGCCTTGTTCTTTTCCTCTCTCTCTCCCTCCCCTATTTCACGTAACACCTGCTACTTTCAGTATGTAGTATGTATTGTTTCGTCTTATTGCCAAAACTCAACAAAAAAATCAACAACCGCATTCGTATTCCGCACACACGACGCGCCTCGACACGGGTTCTACCTACCTAGCGACGAGACGCAAACATGCATGCGGAGGAATTGCCGCTTAGCGGGCAGTTAGTAGATTGGTGCTAGAGCACGTTGCGGCACTGCACGCACTAGGCGATTTGCTGTTACGGGGGTGGTGGACGAGAAGGACAAGGGTGTTGTGGGTGGGTGTGGGAAAACCGTTTTTTTCCTGCCCTTTGCGTAGCGAGCGGGCGCGCTAGGCAGCGGTTCGGCGATGGGGTCGCAAAGCAGCAACGCGTCATTGCCAAGAGTATGCAAATCTGTCTGTGTGTGTATGTGCGCATTCAAGACATATGTGTGCGTGAGAAGTGGGAACCCGCATTGCTGTACTATACCGCGGAGCATTGTTCGGGGCGAATAAGAAGATGGGGATTGAGTGGCCGAACGCTGGTTCTTCGGCGCAACTGTTTTCCTCGCCGATATGGCCCTTTTCCCTCTGGTCTCCTCGTCCTTGGGCCCAGGTTCGCGGCACGCGGGTACTCAAAGTGCCGGTTCGGGATTGTGTTGCGTGCGCCGTCGGCATCGTATCATGTCTGAATCGCTAGCACGAGGCGGAGATCCTCTCTCTAAGCGTACCTGCGATGATGGCCTTGTTTACGATGATACTAGCATCACGCGAGGCCAGTCGCGTCATGCTTCGCGTTTCATACCTAGCTAGGCATCAAGAACCACGCGATCAGGACAAGGAGAAAAGAGCAAGATATTCGAAGAGCCAAGAAAAACAGATGGAGCAGTTTAAAGCCAGATATGCGGACGACGAGCATATTCGTCAGCATTGTTAAGCCCAGACCGAGAGAAAGCTTACGCAGAGCTACTACCAATAGTTATTTCGCCGCATTGCGCAGTCTCGAGTCACTCACCCATAGATTAAACCCAAGCCGAGCAAAAAAGAAAGGATAACCGTATCTACGGCAATTAGCCTTTCTCGCTTGTTGACAGATCAAAAAAACCGCTTTGATTTCAAAACTTAGTTAAACGAGGCGCAAAAGTCTCCTCCGGCAGTTGAGTGAAAGGGAAAACGCCAGACTAACCAACCATACTATCCCTCTTCCCAAAGCCCATGAATCGCGACCCGAAAAAGAAAGAAAGCCACAAAACTCAAGGCAAGAAGCAAAAAAGAAACTCCTTCAGAAAAAGGAAGGAGAGAACTGACTCTCACCCATCCGTAATCCCTAGTCCCCATTGCAACTATTCCCCCCTTTTTTCTTTTCCCTCTTTCCAAATCAATCCCGTGACGCCACATTCTCCCACGAATCCAAGGTTACCCCTTCCACAACCTTTCCCCCTCCGCTCACTTCGTCCGCGTATAATTCACAAGTACTCGCATCCCAGCAAGGGCCCCCAAATAAATAAAAAACGCCCAAAAGAAGAAAAAAGAAAGGGCGATTCATGATGACGAAACCTCTTCCCCACGACCATTTCCCCTTCCGTTCCGAGAACGAGAAGAAAAAAACGGCTATTTCGCATTCGCAATGCTGTGCTGTGCATCATCCATGTCGATAGGGCGCTAGCGCTTATATGCCAGAGTGGGGAAGAGCAGCGGGGTGGAACGAAAGGTGTGAAAAAAAGATAGGAACGGGAAAGTTGGATTGCAGGGGTCTACCTATGGTTTTGCGTTCTAACCCCTTGGCTTTTTTTTGCTCGAAGAGAGCGCTGCTCATTGAACTCCCACTTTGTGACATTGCCAAAAAGTCATATGTACACATATCTCTCTATCTTCCACGTACCTCATGTACAAAGAATTTTAGAGAAACAGCATTGTGTTTTTTTTTGTACGCAATATATTACAAAGCAACGCAATCCCCCAAAGGGAGCAAGAAAGAGAGGCATGTCTTACTCGACAAGCAACTATCCCGCACTCCACTAAACACCCAGGGTTCCCCCCATCCCTTCCACCCCCCCCCCTCTCTCTGCAATGCAAACTTCCACGCGGCTAAAAAAACGGTTGACGGGGAGTGTCGGGTGAAGGGATCCCCCCGTTCTATTCAGTGGCCGCTTTTCGTGTGAATGAACAACAGCGGCATGGATCGCAGGCAGACGGACGAAGCGGCTAGGGTAAATAAGTCAAAGTAAGCTTTAAGTTACATACCCAACCAACATATACAACTTATGTAAGATTAACAAAAAGCCATGGCACAGAAATCAAGCTATGGTAGAGAGTTCGGCAATTGCCTGTTGATTCTTTCTCTCTCTGTCTCTCTCTCACACACACGCTCATCATCATGCTCATGTCAGATAAATAAACCAAACACTTTCATCCCGGGTATTCTCAAACACTCTTGTTCCCCCATTACCCTATGCTCCTTTCATTTTAGTTTGAAAATGGATTAGAAAGGAAAAAAAAAATCAGACCACTCCGGGGTGAGATGGGGATTGCACTGGCAAAAGATTGCATGAAGCCGATAAAGTCTGGGGGATGCATGCTTATCTCAAAGGTTAAAATGGGGCAAAAGGGCAATCAAACCTGGTTTAGTGAAAAACTTATTTTTATGTGTGTCCGAGTGGACGGGTTCAGATTTTTTAGAGTGAGATAGGGGTGGAAAAGAGAGAACAAGGGTGAAGGAAAAGAAGAGGTGGTAGAACCGAAGGATTACTATTCTTTTTTGATTTTGATATTTTTCTTTTCAACAAAACACGTCTATTATATTTACTTTGATACCAGTACCATTTATCAACTCATAAGATCTACAGTTATATTCCAATAAAAAACAATCGCAGTGCAAAAACATACATGCCAAAAAGGACAGACAGTCGTAACCTGTTTTAAAAAAAAACTCCTATCTCAGACGCTTCGAGTCATGCTTTTCCAATGCTTTCCGTTAATCCCGTTTTTTTATACCATGAGCGCCGACGAGATTGGTATGCACAAAGAACATGCATTGTTGTCCGGCAAACAGTATGTAAATGAGAACAGAGATGAAGAGACAGACTGGGATGTCGCAAGAGGTCATAACTTGCAGACGGGGTATCAAAAGCACTGCTCGACTATGACAAGCGACGGTGCAAACAGGATGCTCGAAAAGGAAACAGACGTTGGCAGACAGATGACAGCGGTCTGAAACCTAAAGCAGCTGATGTGAAACTTGGTTGGGGATAACGGCCGGGTTAATCATGAAGGATTCAATACAGGGTCGAAAAGTGTGGTTGACCCCGGTCGTTCGTAGGGGCTCCCTGCAAGTGCCGAAAAGTGGGTCAGAAGGGCGGCTGCTTGCAACCAGGGCATCAATTTCGGTGATGCGGCCGGAGACTTCTTAAGGAGAGCCCTCGCGCCTCGATTTCTTGACCCTCTCGATTCTTTCGTTCCAACGTCTTTTTCCGACGCGGGTCTCAAAGTGCGGAGCTACTTGGGCCACATCCTGGCCTTGACCCATCATGCTGCTTCTCATCTTGTTGCGGTAAGCATCAACTATCACCGGTTAGTACATCCGTCCTCTTGAATATATGGGTCGCGACTTGGTTACTTACGAGACTTTTGTAGGAACAATGTCCTCCCAGCGAAGACACGACTTTGGCTCCAGCTCATGCGGTATCCAAGGTCATTGAGAGTAATTTCCTTGGATCGCTTCGAACGAGTAAGCCGCGGCTTCGGTACACGCGCCTCGCCATCGAGCGTTGGTACTGGCACAATGGTAGAACCAGCCAAGGGAAAGCTGGGGTCGTCCTCGACATCAGGCTCATCAGCAAAGACCTTGCTGCCACGGGGGCTTGCAGGCGGTGATGTCATTTGCATAGCAAAGTAGCTGCGCGGGAAGACGGAGTTGGACTTGCGGTAGGAGTCTGGCATCTCTTCCATCTTGACCGTGTCAAGAGTAACTCGCACGCGCACTCTAGTTCCTCGCTGCGCATCGTCGACGAGAATAAACTTGCGACGCTTGGAGTCAGGTAGGTCGCCAAAAATGGCTAGTTTGCGTTCTTCTTCATCTTGCTCCTGCTGCTTTGAGACCGCTACACCTGCCGCATGAGGTGGAGGCGGGGGGTGACTTAATCCGTCGTGAATTGGCGGCATACCACCCGTTCCCGCAGCGGAATCGCTGGCAGGGAAGTTAGGGTAGAAATTCTGCGTTGTGCGCACATCCGGGGGCGATTGTTGACCATTTGGCGCTTGGTGGTGATGAGTATGTGATTCACCGTATTCATTGGCTGTACACAAAGAAAGTTAGCTTGCACGTCCGAACAAAAAGGTCATACTTTTTTTCCAAAATCATCCCGCGCAGAACAAAACAACAACCATATGGTGACTATGTGCGTGTGGGTATATGCATACATGCATGGGGTAGGTAGGTAGTATCGAAAGGGGTATTACATCAAAGAGTGTAATAATATACATGCAGTGAAAGAACGACAAGAGGTATCATTTAACAACCAACAACAATTACGCTTTATCACATCACATCTGGTGAAACATACCGCTAACATCATCCGGTCCTCCGTGAGGCCCTCCTGGCCCATCATGGTGATGATGCATCTGGGGACCACCCATGCCCATATTTGGTCGAGGTGGTGCAGTTAGTCCGGCAGAGTTGGGAACCCCGGGCGCACCTGGTCCACCTGGTCCAGCCATGTGGTTACCATGTGTAGCCGATTGGGCTTTCCTCGTGGTCATCTTGGCCATTCTGCGCACGCGACGACTCCTCAGTCGCGGGTCCTGGTTGCTGTTCCGCCAGCTGTCGACGGCGCGTTGAATAAGACCACGCTTTCCGCGTAGGCAAGGGTTGAGTTGTGCAAGAGCCCAGCCAACAGTGTTGCACTCAGTCTCGTAGTGGAGACGGTTGCCCTTGTACTGGTCCTTGGCGCAGCAGGCGCGTGGGTATACACAGTTCTCAGTCTTGAAGTCTTGAGGAAGCTCGTCAACATTGACAGACTCGACGTCACAGCGGATCGTGTACTCCATCTTGACCCTGTCGCGCGAGTACTCAAAGGCAATCCATTGAACGCCGTTTTGGTCTTGTCGAACAACCAAGGGAGTGGTTGCAGGAATGGGACCAGGCGCAGCGTTAGGGTTGACGTTGGGTCCTCCTGGAGGACCTGGGTGCATGTTTGGTGTACCAACAGGGGGTCCTTGAGGCGTGGTTTGAGGTGGGCCTCCCAGTCCTGATGGCGGCCTTTGGAGCGGCGTCTGTGACATTCGTGGCTTTGGGCTTCCAGTCATTCCCGGGGTCTGTGGGTGATGCGGGTGTTGGTGCTGCATCTGCTGGTTTTGCTGATGAGACATGAGCAGAGACTGTGAGGCCATTGGTTGCTGAGGCGCGCTTGAAGGATGCTGTTGGTAAGGCGACTGTTGGGGAACTGGCGCAGATGCATATGGAGTGTAGTACATGGACTGAGGCATCTGGCTAGGCGGTTGCCCGTAAATGGGCCTGCCATGCTGGTCATGCTGAGGAGATTGAACAGAAGCTGGCGAGTTTGACTGTGGGGTGTGATATGAGATTGGTGGGTATCCGCCCCGATTCATCGTTGCGGCCGCCATGAGCTCTGGGGTTTCTGGAGCAAAAGTCAGGTCAACGCGTTCATTTTGATGGAATATACAACGGGGGGCATCCAGGTCTAATCGTCATAAAGGCGGCACTTGCGCGCACGCGTGGCGCGCATTGACAGGGAAGGTCTGAGCTGAAGGATCAGAAAAGAAGCAAAAAGCCAACATACCTGACGAAGAATAGTTGCTGGGCGCACTGTTGGTGCTGTAGGGGCTGGGGTGGTGCTGCGAGTAGTAGGGAACCTCCTGCTGCTGTTGCTGTTGCTGCTGCTGCTGTTGCTGAGGAGGCTGGGGCTGTGGTGGAGGAGGTGGCGGCGGCCCTTGCTGGCTTTGGATCTGTTGCTGAATGTAGGGCGACTGGTGCTGAGGAGGACCTTGTGGGGTTGGGTGCTGGGGCGATGGGTAGTGTGCCTGTGCGGGGCTCTGTGACGGGACCGACTGGTGAGGAGAGTCGGGGTGGTGTTGCTGGTGCTGGTGGACAACGCCAGGCCTAGGATGGTGCACCGGCAGATGATTTGGCGGTGGCAAGCCCTGCGCAGAGTGTGGGTGATGCTGAAAAGACGGACCAGGTCAGTAAGGCTGCAGGTGGCAGAATGGAAAAAGATTGGGCGAAAAAAAGCAAGTGGTGGTAAGAGGCAGCAAAAGAAAAAGGCGAGGTAGGCAAACGAAAGGCCGTATGGTGATGATGATGATCAGTGCAGGGAGTGGCAGCAGGTAGAAGCTTGGTGGAGGTGGGGGCAAGGTGGGGAGGCTGTGGTTGGTTGGTAGACTAGGGTGTAAGGGCAGTGATGTGCTGCAACAAGACCTAGGCGAGGGGCAGGGTCTGGAAAAAGACAGGAGGGTAGGGTATAGTTTATAGGATGGGAAGGGCAGGCTAATGAAGGCAGGGCGGTCTTTTGGCAAGCTTGACAAGACAGCGCAGAGGAGCGGTGGAGGGCGGTGGGCAGCGTAGGGCTACACTATGTGTGCCGGGGTGCCGCTGCTGGCCGTTACGTGACAAGAAGGCGGCGGACTGGCTTCAGAAGCAGCCAGGACAGCGACAGCGATGGTGACAGGGGAGGGGGGGTTTGGGTAGTAGCAGGGCAGCTTGGCGGGAAGGGCGTACCATGTAGGCGAGCAGAGGCGCCGGTGCTGGGGGTGGTGGGTGTTTGTGTGGACGCGGCGTGCAGTGGCTGCTGCAGGATGCAAAGGGCGAGGATGAAGCTGCCAACGGCGGCGAGGGTTTTAGGGACGCGGCTTCAGACGCGCTGGTCGAAACACCAACGGTCGAGGGTGCAGAGGTCGCGACGGGGTTGCAGGTGGAAGCGAGAGCGAGGGCGTGGGCGTGGATGGGATGCGGGAGCGAGGGTGGTGCGGTAGGGGTGGACAAGGAGCAAGAGTCGACTCACCATCTTCTGCGACGCTACAGGCGCCTGGTCTTCCTTATAGTTGCGGGCCCTATCTGGGATTTTTGGCTGCGACATTGTTATGATTGCGCGGTGGGAGTCGACGTCGAAGGATCCGGGCAGCGAGGGTCCGGGCGCTGGTGCGATGGACGAGGATTGCGAAGAGATGCAGTAGCGTGGCCTGCGCAATTTCAGGCGCAGAGCAGGCGGCGCTAGCGACGGCTAGGGAATGGGAGCGAGGCCCAGGGCAGGCAGCGTGTGAGAGAGTGCAGAGGCGGTGGGGCGGCCGCGGTGGAGACGGTCGTTAAATCAACTTGGAACAGCTAACACGGCTCCCGACGCCGGCCCTGTCCCTGGTCTGCTGCACGCTCGGACACAGTCCTGTTTCGAGCGGCCAGCCCGGCTCTGCCACCAGGGATCGCCGCCGAAATGCTGAGAGTGCTGCTGCGCCCAAGGGCCTGCTGCTGTGCGTATACTCCTCCTTCACCTCCCCCCCCGTCCCCGTCCCTGTCGCTCTCCTATGCCTCTCTTTGTCTGTCTGCCCCGACACCCGGTCGCGCCTTCCGAGCGAGCCAGTGAGCCCCCTCACGTGACCCATTCACTGCCACTGCCACTGCCACTGCCTCTGCCTAGCTTTGCTCTTTCCACTACTTACCTACGTACGACGCGTCTCAAGTGGTGGCGGCCGCGCCTGCACGAGTGGGGAAGTCGCCGGCGGCCATGGGGCGGTCAAGGCAAGCGCAGCTTCTATTTTCAAACTCTGCCTAGTGTCTTTGCTTGCTGCCCACGCCGGCGTATGCCAAACCACCACACACGCCAGACGCCCTCCTCACCCACGCCCGCGGCCTCTTCCTGTTCTGTCTTGTCGTGTCAAATCATAATAATCCTCGTTCCATCCATTCCCTTCTGTCCGCACCCGTCTTTTGCCCGGCTCTTGTCTTGCCAAGCACGCGCACATGTCCCGCACTCAGAAAGACTAGAACTACTTTCTACTAACATTACTACACACACGTCTAGCCTGCCTGCTTGCCTACTGCCTGCCGTCATGGGTCGCGCCTGCCCCTCCCCTCCCCTCCCTCCCCTGTCGCTCGGCTAAATCCTTCAAGATGGGCAGTCGCGACCCCACGGTACTTCCCTTACTCCCAAGGCCTGCTGTAGTAAGCATCCCAGCACCATAGCATGCTGGCCCCGGCCCTGCTATAGCAATGCACCATGCGACCTTCATTTCGCCCCTGCAGCCTGTACTCACAATCCTCGCCCTCAGATCACAGCTCGCACCCGCCGCGGCCCTATCGGACGCGTCACTGACCCATTCTCCCACAGTTTTGCCGCGTGCTGTGTGTGGTGTGTGTGAGCGTGTGTGCGCCCTGCCCTCGAGTCCAATTCACCGCCGCTAGTCGACCGTTTGAGCAGTTGCACCACTCTGCCGCCCCGCCCTCTGCTCCGCCATTGGCCGCCGCTGCCGGTGAAGGCAGAAAAACACTTGCTCGCTCCAACGTCGCGTACGGCGACTGGCCGATGCACGCCCGCATCCACCAACCGCCATGTACCGCACTCGAGATCGGCCACGCGATGCTCGTCACGGCAATGCCTCTCGGGAGCAGCGTCATGGGCGGCCTGGTCCAATCGCCGCTGATCGGCCCTGGGACGTTGCATCTCACTCCTGCGAGCTCTGCGGAACCATGACACCGAACACAAACATCTGACCTCAGGGGCGTGGCCGCATCGTCTTCGGCCCATCTTCATCATGCCTGCCCCCGTCAGCCCTGTCCGCCATCCGCAAATGCCCGGTCATGCGGCTATGGGGGACCAAGTACGCTGAATTGCCTGTTACGGGCCTGAGTCGATGCGTCTATAATAAGTTAAATGACAATTTATGCTCAGCGCGCGCACTACGCCTCAAGAAACGTTACTGCAACAATGGGGGCGAATAGCCGCCGAAGCCCATCGTAAGAGCAATTCCATTCTGCTGCACCGCTCGAGCCGACCCCAAAAAAGCCCGTCTCGGTGCATTAACTGCTTCGTCTCCCTATCTTTCCCTGATTGCACGTTTAAAGCCTGCTTTTTTATTATTGTTTTTTCTGGCCTAGAAGACGTACGGCTGCTGACGGCGCCATGTACGCATCTAGTTACCTACATACAGACACCAGCAATGCGCTGCATCCAGGGCCGACCCTCCTTCGCCCTCGTTGTGTCTTTGTGCTTGACAGGCTTCGAGAACGGCTTCCATGGTAAACACTGCGCGCGCCGTCCCATGTCGTGAGCACCCCCTCCCTGTCGCGATCGCGGACATGGGACCTGGGTTCGTAAATGTTCCGAGCGAGGCGTTCGCAGTGCGGAGAAACCCTGGGAGCATGCTTGCTGGCCTTGCTCACGACCAGGGAGATAGGTCAGGTACCGAGCGACCATCAACTCTATTCCAACGCCGCTCCAAACTTGTTTGTCGGGCACTACACAATGCCACTGCACCGCCGGTGAACACGGCTGGCGCACGCGGCTGCGTATGCGCTCGATCCGAAGCGTCAACCTGATGCCGTCTTGCGCATTCTACACTCGACGACGATAATTGCTCTCACCTTGTGCACGCCCAAATCTCCCTGAACGCGCTCAACACTTGGTCCGCCACGGCGCCTCTTGACGCATTGACGGCCGGCCACGCCTGCACTAGTCGCGCAACATCTGGCAGGTCCAGTGTCGATCTTGTAAGCGACCTTTTTGCGCACGCATGCCGTGTTACATCGGCTTTCTGTTCATAGTCCATTTACGACGGTTAGTCGTCGCTGTTCCTCCACACTGTAGCGCAAGCCCATGGCCTGACGGGCGGCGTGCATGTCGGGGGCCCATCAGCTGGTTTGGCCCGTCGAGCGACTCGTGCACATCGCTTGCTCCCCTGTCCCACCGCATCCTCGAATCCTGCTTGTGTGACGTTTGCGAGAACGCTCGCTCGCTAGCTGCCAGCCTGGTCTTTGTCCAATGCCCGTCGTTGGCAGGCTCGGCTGGCCGTTGCCGTGCGGATACATGGCTGACAGGCCATGGGCACGCTTGATCATACCTGACTCTGGTCGTGGCCGTTGTCCACCCGCGGGAAGCAGGGGTGCAGGCCTGCTCAATAACGGTCGACGATCACAATGGACAAGCTGTGCGATACTGCCGCACATGGATCCGACTCGTCCCGTTGGCCTCCTGTCTAGCGCAAAAGGCTGAGAAAAATCGCTACACACCACCCACCACCACACCCCGCTGCGCCTACCGCATTCCCCGATTCGCCCTACCTACATACTTACATAAGTACATATGTACTATGTGCGTCTCTGGATTGCACAGTATCCTTTAGACCTGCCTTATCTGTCGTTTCTTGAAAACACACCAAAACTAAGGCTATCGCCCCAGCCGCAGTGTATACATATCGGGAGATTTACTGCTTATCGAGCAAAAAACCCTAGACTCGGTCCATCAGGCAAATGATCGACACGTATGTAAGCCCATCGTCACAACAATGTTTGCAACAATACGATCCAGTGACGGGAGATTTATGCCCACGGACACCGTCGCGTATACAAGGATAGTTAGTAGTAGGCCATGGTGAGAAATCTAGGCCTCTGTCGCTTCATCATACTTGCACCAACACGCACGAATGAACAGTGACGGCGCGACAACTCGTCACAACCACGTTGAAAGAAAAAAAGAACAGTTTGACAACTAATCTTGGTAACGCAAAACCCCAAGCCACGAACCTGGAGCGAAGATCCCCTGGGCCCCTCGACCTTGCTTCCCGCTGCTTCCCCTTGAGGGTTGTTGCCATTGCAGCCTGGGAGGGTGTCCGATCCCCCAACTTCTAGGACTAGTCGTACTGACCGGGGTGCTTGTTTCGCACGGGAATGCCGAATACGATGCTCAACGTACTGCAATATATCAATGCGTAGGTAGGCATGTGATTATTTCCGTACACACACTCAGTGTATACATGCGTAATCAGATGAAGAAAGAGGTCATGACACGACCTCCAATTTCGCGGGCCATTGGCGAAATGGACTAGACCTTCATTCTGCTTTGAAATGGCCATGCCTCCAGCCGAATTTTCAGTTGCGAACGTTACTGCATAAGCGGCATTTCTGACAGGCAACGCCACGCGGTTGATTGGCTCGACATATGCCGGCTTTAATCATGAGACGAAGTGGACCGTACCATCCCAGCCGATATGTCAGACTTGCGACAAGGTCATGCTGGTCTCCCGCACATACCCTGTGCATACCACGCCGGCAGACGCCACGGATTGGAACGGACACTTGGTGGCAGTGGGAAGATTTGGCCATGAGCTGATTGCTGCAGCAAGTCATCGACGAGGCCAAGTAGTCCTTTCAATGATGTCAATAAGCGCTAGCTGCCGAGTCGCTGCAGCAGGCTGCGACAACAGGATCTGGCCCGCCTCGGCCCACTAGCCATCTAGACCCATCCCTGCGCATCCTTCTTCCATCGCATTCACTCTGCTGCGATATTCCTTGCAGATTTCTACATGGACACTACAGATGCTTTGTAAAATGGTAAGAAGATATACTACCTGCCCAGCGGACGACAGTAGACGAGGCTGGGCGCCACAACCAATCAAAATGTTTAGCAGCTACTAATCTTCTGACGATTAATACCGGAGCGTATATTAGAAACTCGTCGCGTCATGATTAGTCGTGCGCCATTGACTGGATACTGAACTCGCGCATTTTTCACGTTACGCCCACCCCATTGGAAACTGCGATACGGCCCTCCTTTTCTTTTGGCTGCCTATCACGCCCTCTACACTGGCTTTGGGCGAGAAGATGGCAATGCGCGACGGCCACTGGTCAAGATCTTGTTGTTTCTTTTCGCACAATGTCCCTCGATACCGCATTGCATGCGCCCCTCCTGCCTGATCCTGCAAGAAGCAATTCATCGGATGCGTCGCATGGCTGATTCGAACCACATTGCATTCGGGCCTTTTGATGGAAAGCAGCGCGCGCTCTCCGCAAACAATGCCTAAATCAAGTTGACATCATATTGTCTTCGTCCTGGGCTCAGAACGGTGCTGGTGACTGGTCTCTGCCTGTGTTTCACGATACTAGCGGCCTTCTAGCAGCCTTCTAGAATGCGTCCTTAGTAATTGTACTCGCCCATGTCTACTTACGCGCTGCTCGAGTCGCTCGCGTTGCTCGAGTCGAGTAACCTCGCGCAACAGCCTCAATCTCCTCCCTTTTCCGTTTCAAACTACGGAAGCCCATGTCATCATCCCGTCCTTGGCGAATTACCTTATCTGGGTAGTATCGCGAGTCGCGATATCTAAACGTACAGGTAAACGGGATCAGCCCAATATATCCTCAGGCCAGCACTAGCTATCGCGCGGCCTGTGCAAAAGGACAAAGCGCTATAGTTGATGCTCCTGCAAGAGCACACGTATCGCTTGGACGTCTCACAGACATGATCTTCGCCTTGTCCACTTTCTACTTGGAGCGCTGATTGCGACTACCGCACTCTACGCCCCACGCGTATAGCGTGTAACAGTACACCCAGCGAATCAAATGGGGGCAACGCAAAAGTCACTCCACAACACCTCCGAAACTTATTACAGGTGGCTGGGAGACTGTAATTCCAAATATCTTTTTTTTCTACCCTCCCTTCACCTCTGTTTCCCGCCACGATGCTGAGACTGTTGCATCCTCAGGATATGCAAAGATAGGCTCATCAAATGGCTGCGCATAGTCGCAAAAGTACGCGATACATTAGATGAATCGGACGACACCAAGCCTCGCGGAGGGCTATTTTTAAGGTTTCACCAAACGTTGACTGACATATCGGAGAACGTTCTCAAACTCGCGTTTCACGATCGGGGAATGCATTGCCAGCCTAAGCAAAATATCGCCTGACTCCCTGAAGAAAACAGCTCAGTGGTGGAAACTGGGATATTGCTGGGAGCAGCCCGGTATAGGCGACCTGGAACTTTACTCGACTGGGTTCCCCTAACCATGTACGGGATCGAAAATCGTCCGATCTTTCCTTCCGTCTGTACGAGAATCCCGTTGGGTATTCATCGGAAGTCACAACTGTCGTGTCCATCTGTATACAGGGTTGTTCCCCGGATGCGCGTCAAAAGACTTCAAGTAAATCTCGACCGTGGTGCAATCATGGTTCCAAACAGAAGCAGACATAGATGCGCGTGACCCTTTTGATCTTGACGTGCTGTATGAACGGCTCGGTGAAAAGGGCATTTGGCAACGCGCGACAGTGACATATTCTTGGGGCTGTGAAGGATGCATCCACGCGCAGCCTGTTAGGCTTCGAGGAACGTGGCTCCGTCTGCTCCATTCTCTCACACTTTAGGTGCCGAAACAAGATTATCATTAGGGCATTCGTGTCCACTTCTCAATGTACCCAGACCCTTCCATCTTCCCCCGTCGCGAGTACCCACAAAAACTAAACATTCTCAATAGCATGAAGACCTTTGGGTATGCAACGGTTCAACTCTAATTTACGATCGACCCTTATTGTCGGGTGTACCGGTACGCGATAATTACCCAAAGCTGATTGTTTTTACCCTTTTCTTTTCGCTTCCGCTCCCACCTGATATCCTTTGCTATCGGCCCAGCCAAATGTACGCGTCACAACCCCCGCTCAAGTCAGCCCAGCCCGATTACGCGGAACTGAGTTTTACCAAGAAGATCAGCAAATCTGATGCTGTCATTCGGCCCTGCCGCGCAGTTCCGACGAGAGAGCCCTTGCGCCTGGACCCACTGTAAGATGTTAAGGATAGAACAGAGATAGAGAGAGAAAGAGAACGCGAAGGAAAAAACAAGTGAAGCGAATGACACGCAAGTGTGCGGGGAAAGGATTACATGACTTGGACAATCTACGCGCAACCATTGGCTAGTATTTGTAGCAGCATGTTCCTGGTCAATGGGGGTAGCCCACCCAGCCAGCCAGGCGTCTAGGGGGGCCATAAACAAGGCATATTCGGCAGTCTTTTGTGGGGCACCCGACGACATCGACCCTCTCTTTTTTCAGCCCATCAGTCAGTTCTGTTTGTCTGACGCAAGTAAGTCCAAAAGTAAGTAATCAAAGCGAACGGGCATGCAATCAAGGAATCTTATTGTCATCTACGCCCGTTGAACAAGCTTCTCGGGGGGCCATAGTAAGCAAATTTTGGCAGGTAAATCTAGGTTTCCTACAGCCATTCATCTTCCTTTCCCACTTTGTTGGGAATTGGATCTCGTCAGAGGGTTCTCGCTCCGTCGTGTTGAGCATGGGTGAGAGTGGGGAGGGGAAGGGAGGCTGGGGGGGTTGAAGGGGAGGGGGGAATATGGAAGGGGACGAGCGCGGCCTGTCTCGGGCCTGTTTCTGGTCTCCCCCTGCCCTGTCAATGTCAATACCGGCAAGTGTGGGAATGGGCTTTTGCTTCCTTCCACCCCCAGTGCTCATCATCAGCAAGGCCTAAGGGCCCAAAACCCAAGGTCCGGCTGGGCTATTGACCATGGACATGGGGGTGGTGGATGGTGGGAGGGGGAAGGGGGGGGCATTATGGCACGATTTGACACCTGATATCCGCCGTGTCATCGGGCCTTATACCCCCGCCTTGAACAAGATAAACCTCGTTGACTTTCCCGAGCCATGTGCCGATCTTACAGCCTGGGTCTCACTGGCTCAAAGATCATGGACAGCGAGGTTTGGGTTGGTATTGGGTAGGCTTTAGCCTGTGCTCCACCCCCCGTCCTCCCCTTTGTCCGGAGATTTACCCTATACAGTAAGGGGGGAACAGAAGGAAGCAAGCATGCATGCCTACTACATACGAGCAACACTGTGTTTTGAACCAAAACACTTTTGTTGGCAAGTTAGTCCTTCAGTCTCGTTCAGAAACAGTAGGAACACTCAATTATGGCCCCCTCAAACATTTCTATTTGATTACTCTTTACACAATAATGGGGAACTTGGAACCCAAGCCTCTTGGCCCTGTAGCCGCCCAACAAATGGTCATACATATGTGAATCAATCTAGGACTGCAGAAATACATTGCATGTGATGTCTATCTATCTACCTGACAAACAAGCTCGACACTTGTGTATAGTCCTTTCATCACGAAGTGATCAAACCCCCCAATCACTCTAGTCTACGCAAACAAACCACTTTCACTCTTTCTCGATACTCTCTCCATTTCATAGCCCTATTCGAATACCATAGCCACAGACACACATGTAGCACTAATCACTAATCACCCAACACAAAACAAACTTCTTCACATCCCCCATCTTAACCCCGAAATCATCACCCCATAATCATCCTATATTCATCCCCCCCCCCTTCCTTCACAAACTCAAGAGAGAACACTAAACCCACATCCCTCCCTCCCGTGCCCCCCCCCCCAAAACCATCCTAAAAGCTCCCCAAAGATCACAGCGCCTTCCTCCGCGCACTACTCAACCCCCCAACCCCGTCTCCACATCCCCCCGTTTCCGCACAACCTTATTGTTTATTGTCCCTTTCCCCTTTTCTTTTCTTTCGTTCTGTTAACCTTCTGGGGGGCTGGTGAGGGACTAGGGTTGGGGGGGGGGGTACAGGTTTGATCCTTGTTGTTTTGGGGGACAGGACTTGGTCGGGGGGTTTTGATTACTTTACCGGTTTATGTGTGGAAAAGGGGGTGTGTGTACGTGGGTGGAGCTTGGGGAATTGTGTGGTTGTGTGGAGATAGTATGGGGAGGTGGGTTTGGGGGAGTGAAGTGGTGGTAGATGATTTTGACTGTGTGTGTGCTTTTTTATGTGAATTGGAGGTGAGTCTTTGAGGAACTAGTAGGGGTATAGGGATTAGATATATTGCATAGTGAAGAGAATTTATGATGATATTTGGCTTAAAAGTAAAGGAGTTCTTGGACTTCCGTGTTTGGGGGCTTTTTTTGGTTCTCTGTGATGTGATATATCTACTGGTTTGGTTATCAGGCCTGCATCTTTTATACAGTGTGTTTGGGATGTAACAACTGAATTTTTATGCTGAATATGGCTGAGAGAGATGAATATTTGTTCTGTTCTACTTGTTTCGGTTTTTTATCTGCTCGATTAGAGGATATATGAGATTGTGTGGTTCTGTCCTTTAGTCAGGAAGATTGCGTTACAGACGTGTTATTGTGTTTGCAAAATCAGAGAGAAGTCATTCAGAACTCTGTTATGCAGATTTCTATAATAGACCTATTTTTTTTACTACGTTCATATAATAATAAACATCGAGGTGAATTTGGATGCATAGAATTCATAGTATATGTTAATGTGACTGTGTGTATATTGAGGTTGTTGCTGTCAATGTGTCTATTAGCGCATATTTCCTTCACACAATTCATCTTTAAAAAAAACCAGCCACCAACACACAGAACACGATACTAGCAACGAAGGGAATTATATTAAGACCCAAGAACCTAAACTACTGGTTCTACCAAAAAACAGACAGTAGTTTTATTCTTGTAAGTAATCGAATACATCACAGCATGCGCCCCTCACAATTTATCTCATCATAGACAACTCATAAAATTCATACATCGACATACATAACATCGCTTTTTTGATCAAACCAAGAAAAAATCCAACACCACATAAATGTACAATCACGCCTCCTTCTCACCCTCAGGCTCCTCAAACTCCACCAGCGCAGTCCCTGCCTTACACAAATCGCCCTTGCCATGGACAATCCTCTTTACAATACCCTGACTTGGACTCCTGATCACAGTCTCCATCTTCATACTCTCAATCACGACAAGTGCCTGATCTTTCTTAACCTCCTGACCCTCCTCAACTTCGACACGGAGAACCTTGCAGGGCATGGGAGCAAGAACGCTGTTGGCGACATCCTTGACGCCAAGAGCCTTCTTGGTCCACTCGGGCATGGCGAGCCGGAGGCGGTGTTGGCGGCCGAGATGGAAGAGGGTGATGCGGTCTTCGTCGCGGACAAAGGTTGTTTCGAGACGGGTGTGCGGATAGAAGGATGTTAGTTTGTTGCTTGAAGGAGAAAAGGAAGATGTGACGTTGTTGTATGTTTTGTCGCCCACGGTAATGTCGAATTTCTGGGGACTTGTCTGACGGATAGTGACTTTTGTTGCTTTGGCTTCGCCTTTGCCGTCGGCGGGTGTTTCGACGAGGTTGAATTCGCGTTGTTGGTAGGCGCTGCTGAAGCCGAAGCCAACAGCTGTCACGGGCGGTCCTGTCCATACGTCTCCTTTTGACGCAGAGATTTGCTGAAGAGCGAGACCCAGTGCGGCTTGACTGTAGACTTCTGGCGCTGGAGGCTCAGGGGTAAAGAGCTCGCTGTGATGCTCCTGGATGTATCCGGTCTCTACGTCACCGGCGACAAAGTCTGGAGACACACACATACGCTTGATAAATTCGATATTTGTGACAGGGCCAGCAACTTCGTACTCCTCGAGTGCGGCTCGCAGTTTCTGGATTGCTGCTTCGCGTGTGGGGCCTTGGACGATGAGTTTGGCGATCATGGGGTCGTAGTGCGAAGATACTTCATCACCAGCGATGAAGCCAGAGTCGATGCGCACGGTAGAGCTGGGTTGGGGTGTCTTGAGATGAAGCAACAGTCCAGAGTCGGGGATGAAGTTCATGTCTGGGTTCTCGGCGTATATGCGCGCCTCAATGGCATGTCCCCTCTCCTTGATCCTCTGCTCGATTTGTTGCTGGGTAAGGGGCAGTTTTCCACCCTCAGCAACAATAAGCTGCCACCTTACAAGATCTTCGCCAGTAACCATTTCAGTCACGGGATGCTCGACCTGCAGTCTAGTGTTCATCTCCATGAAGAAGAATTCACCCGTATCGTTGTCGAAGATGAACTCGACAGTTCCTGCTCCTTCGTAGCCCACGGCAAGAGCAGCCTGTCTAGCCTTCTCCCAGATATCTTGTCTGACGGCCTCGTCCAAGTGGGGGGCCGGAGACTCCTCAAGAATTTTCTGGTGTCGGCGTTGGATACTGCAATCTCTCTCGCCCAATGCGACGCAATTTCCATGCTTGTCGGCGAAGACCTGGATTTCAATGTGGCGCGGTGTGGTGATGTACTTCTCGACCAGCATGACTTCATCTCCAAAGGAATTGCGCGCTTCTGACTTTGCAGAGGCTAGTTGATCAAGGAATTCCGACTCGTCCTTGACAATGCGCATGCCCTTGCCGCCTCCACCTTTGACGGCCTTGAGGAGCACGGGATAGCCGATGCTGGCTGCTTGTTCCTTGAGGTACTCTGGATCTTGGTTGGAGCCATGGTATCCGGGAATGCAGGGAACGCCGGCTTTGGTCATAATGTCTTTGGACTCACTTCTGCATGTTAGCTAGCATGGCTATATTGGATGGTCAGGGCGCACCTCTTGCTTCCCATGGACTCGATTGCTTTCCATGGGGGACCAATGAAGGTCAAGCCCGCATCTGTACATTTTCTCGCAAAGGTCGGGTTCTCGCTCAACTACAGTGCCCGTTAGTGTCATGCCATGTCGGTGTTTGGAGCGACGTACGAAGCCGTAGCCCGGATGTATACCCTGGCAGCCCTGCTCCTTTGCAATCTGTATTATGCGATCGCCATCGAGATATGCAGAGGGGTCGCCGAGATTGATGGCATAGGGCGAGCTGAGGGCATGCTGTGACCGGGCATCGGGGTCTGTGTAGAGGGTTGTGGTCCGGATGCCGTATTCTGATGCTGTGCGGCCGACTCGTCTAAGACCATGTCAGATGCTTTGCTTGCTCGTCCACAGCATGAGGCTTACAATGCAATTTCCCCACGATTTGCTATGAGCACAGAGGTAAGCGACTTGGGTGTGGGCGCAGCGGTGGAATTGCAGCGGATGCCATTGGGAGCAAGCAGCTGGCGCGAAAGGTGAGTAGACTTGCGAAAGGCACGCATGGTCACGAATGCAGTCTATGGAGCAGATGAGATGGACAGATTGATTGACTGGTAGACTGCTTGACTGACTGCACAGCTACAAAAAAGTAAAGCACATGCGGTGCTGAGCCATGGAATGTGTGCGAGGAGCCTCGGTGTCGTGTTAAGCCGCGTGGAGCCGGGCGACGTCAATACGCGGGGAAGAGGCACGCGCAAACGGGAGCGGGCAGTCGCACTCCACGCCAGCAACTCAATGGGGAAGGAGCGTGGGTGACGTGGGACGGCGCCAGCCAGCTCACTGTTGCTTGTTGCCCGTCGCGCTTTCCTCGAGAATGCGCCACTCATCATCGCGCTGATGGTCCCCGTGCGCCTGAATGCGTCTTCTGCGCGCGCCCGCGTCATAGCCTCCACTTACTCGGACTGCACCCTCGACAAGGACACGCCCCATCTCCATCCACTATGAGCGACTACGAAGACGAGTACGACTACGACGATGCCGAGTTCTTCTACGTCGAAGATGAGTACATGGCAGCCGACGACCTCGCAGAGCACGCCGTAGCCTCGCCCCCACCGGCCACATGCGGCGACGAAGACATGGAAGAAGACTGGGACCGCTTCGATTACTTCAACGATCTCGAGTACGCCTCCGACGGCTACGATGACACTACTTTCCAGCCGCTCGACGTCAAGGGCGCAAAGGCGGGCTCCAAGAGGAAACGGCCAGTACGCCGTCCAGTTAGGAAGAGCAAGGCCGACACCAACACAAGTACGGACGCGGAACCCGCTGCACCAACTCACTCGCCAATTGTCTGGCGCTCTCAGGCAGACCGTGGCGTGAAACCCAAAGCACTCGAGGACAACGCGCAGCCATATGCCCTCTTCAAGAACTGGCGTGAGACGCTCGCCAATATACCAGAATGGGCAAAGGGGTCGCCGCCAACCTCACCAGGCGCACCCTCAATTCCGTCAGAAAAAGGAAAGGGCAAAATGGCTTTTGTTACAGAGCCCGCGTCGCCGCCCTACGACGAGGACGAAGAAGAGGGCCACGACGAGGCTACAAGTGAACAAGGACAAGGCATCTCTCAGGAGGCTCTTTTAGCAGCCCTACAGCGTCAACTCGCTGCTGCCGGCGGTCCACTGAGTGGCATGGATCCTCAACAGCTCCTCGAATTCGCCATGCGCATGGCCGCCGACCAGGACGCAGGCGACGACATTGCAGGCGAGATGGCCGACGCGATGCTCGAAGGCTCAGACGAAGAAGACGACGGCGACGCCGAAGAAAAGCTTCTCTCCTGGGTGGCCCAACAGCGCAACGGCAACAAAGAAGTCGCAGAAGCCGACTCCGACGTAGCCCCTTCCAGCAAACGACCCCCCACACCCCCTCCCTCAACCGCCACTCGCAGCGTCTCCGCATCCCAGACAGACACCACCCCTTCCGCCCCCACACCTACTAGCCAATCCACAGATTCCAAAATCCCAAAACCCTCCCGCAAACGCAAAGCCGACGACGAGCCCACCACAGACGGTGCCGCAAAAACAGCAAAGAAACGTTCGACGAGATCCTTTGATGCGCCCACGGCCGCTAGTCAGGCTAAAGCTGCGACCGCGAAACCTGCCACGAGGTCGAGGACGAGTCGGCGGACCTGAGAAATTTGGGTATGAATGTTAAGTCCTGGTGTAGGAAGTAGAGATGTGCTGGAGTAACGCACTGCTATATTCGATATGACATATGGAGAAAAAAAAGAGAGAGAGAGAGCTTATGGCATAAATGCTCGGTATGGATTGGGGGGTGGGATACGCGTAATGAGCCAGGAATTCGATTATCATCATTCCTCTTTTTGTATGATTAGTTTTTTTCCCTTCCTTTTCTGTTTGCTTTCTGAGGTCAAGGATGCGCTTCACGTCTCGATCGGGTACTTGAACGGGGATTTCCCCCCCCTTCCTGGGGTTTTCTGGGACAGGATGGGAGGGGAAGGGGGGCGCGGCGCTGTATTTAAATTAGGTATATACCCCCCCGTTATGCTTCACTGTGATTTTGGAATATGAAAGCCAGTGAATTGGCACTTTTTATTTCTGCGTACGAAATTATATCTTGGGTGATGATAGGACAGAGAGGTGTGAATCAAGGTGTCGAGTTTGAAAATACGTCACTTGTATCAACACGAACAAAACAAATCATATCCGATCAGAATCATGAGTGTACAATACAAGAATGGTATTAAGAACGCTATCAAAAAAATCATCTTAAAACTACAATCCTACTTCACCTCCATCTCCATCTACAATCTTCACGCCCCCACCACCGCCTCTTCACTACCCCTCGCACCGTCCCGCACCCCTTGCACGGGTGCCCTCTTCTCCCCAAAATTATGCAACCGCTCCCCAATCAAATAAACCTCATCGCGGACAACCAGCCTCCAGCGAACAAGCAACCTCACAACCGCCGACGAGGCCCACATAAGCACGATACTAAGGCCCACGGCGGGGAAACTAAAGCGCCAAACCTGGTTCTTCGTCGCCTCGCTCGCACCACGGTATAGAACTCTTGTCGCGAAGAATGCTAAGCTGGATGGGATAGCAATGGCGACGAGGAAGATGGCGAGGACGGGGATTACAAAGCATCTAGTCGCAATTCTCGCATTGGGATAAAGATACCCGTCACGCACGACAGCGGCAAAAGCGCGGGCGGGGCGGGAATTGCGATTTGAGAAGATGAGTCTGGCGGCGAGGCGCGAGTACAAGAAGCCGAGGGTCCAGTCTTGAATGAGGTGCACTACGTGCGGCTCTTTGGGGCCGAGGTAAGCATGCAGAGGCATGAGGAAGTAGAGTTCGAGGATGACAGCGAACAAAAAGGGGATGGCGAAGATGATGCTGGCCCAGACGTATGAGAAGCGGAGGGCGCGGCCACCCAGGCGCGCTGTAGTTGCTGCGACGGTGCGTAAGGTAGACATGGGGTCTGGGAGACGTCTGTTGAGGGAAGATATGAATTTTGTGGCGTGGTAGCCCGAGTAGGCAATGCTGGCTAGGGTGTAGACTCCGAGGGAGAAGGCGTGGATGTCGTTCATTTCGACCGTTGGGGGGAGGAAGAGCGAGAAGAGGTAACGACCGAAGAGGAGAGGCAGGATGGTGACACTAACTCCCGACAGGCCCATGAAAATCCAGATTGTGACTACGAAGCAGAAGATGCGCAGGCGGAACCATGGCGGTATGAAAACCATGGATACAAGATCAGAGTTGTGCACACCTCCTTCGTTCTGGCCGTCTTTGCGCACATTGTTTCGATCCACTTCGACAAAGACAGGCTGGCCCTTAGGAATGCGGGCTTGATCTGAAGATGGAGCACGCACATATCTGCCATCCTCGCCTTCTTGCTCCGGAACCTTGTCACCGAAGAGAAAGTTTGAAAGGCGGAGGAAACCGGCGCACTTCTGGAAACACCACTTGTAGACGGCGTGTAGGCCCTCGCTAGGCTTGTAAAATTTGATGATCACTGGCGTGAGGAAGTTGTAAAAGAGGAGGTCAAGCGGGAACTCTAGCGACGGTGCTTCGGTTGTCCAATGAATTGGCAGAACATTGGAAGTTGCCCGGCTCAGAGTCCAAACCACTCCTCCAAGACAAACAATGACGAGTGCGCCGTAGACCAGAGCACTGAAGGCAATCTTGCGAAGCTGAGTAGTGACACTGCGCTCTAGAACGTCACGGACCGGATGGAATGTAGGGTCATCTGGATCGCGGATGAAGTACAGGACACCCTTGCGCATAATCTTACGGCACATGGAGACGAAGAGTGCAAAGTGGAACATGTAGCAAGTGCCAATGAACCAGTGCACAAACCCAGATGTCCACGGACTTTCCCTAGCAAATTGCCACCGCGTGTACAGCGTAGCATTCTTGAAAAGAGGGAGCATGGCGAGATCGAGGAGCAGGCCACAGTACAGTGGGAATACCAACATCTCGATGCTGATAATCAAGATTACCTTGAGCACACCACCGGCTTGTTGTAGAATGTCGGAAATGATGCGTTCGATTTTCTGTCCTTGCTGTGATGAGCTAAAGGGAGTACCGCGCTTGAGGTACACAGCACCAGCCAAGGCGAAGAACCCATAGCCAGCAAGAATGGCAATCATGCGATCGCTGGCTGTCCAGTAGTCCATTGCAGTATACGTGGAAGTTGTGTTGTGAGTCGAATCCAAATCAAGGGTAATCTTGTATGATTTGGAAGCCCATAGCCATGACAACAAGGCGCCGCCTCGTCCATATGCGGATGTAAAGGTATTTGTGACGAGAGACGGCAAGTGTCCGGCAACCCTCAACACAAGCCTGGGTAGCGAGTCAGCTGAGATTTCTTCAATGATTGCGTTTGCAAAATGGCTGGTCTCGTTGAGCGCGAACGAAGTCGTATTTTGCAGGCTTCGCAAAGAAGCATGGGCATTTACTGAGAGTCGGAAGGAGTCGGGTCCAGGCGATAGAGGCGATTCCATAAACATTTTGCTGATACGAACCATGGAGCTCTCTGCAAGAGAATAAGCAGGCGTTGATATTGTACGAAGTGGGCCCTCGACCGCTTCTGAAAGTTTGCCCCAGGAAAAGAGCTTGACCAGACCAGATATGGCAGCAGAGCTCCAATACGTTGCGCCGGCCACGACAAATAGAGTGACATCAACAATCAAGTCTGTGATGGTGGCAACTACTTGCAGAGGTAGCTTGATGAAGAGCGAGACAGGACTTCCCATGAAGAGAATGACAACCTTACCCCAAAGGTAAGGGAGCCAAACTGCACAGGCCAGTGTTGCAGAAATCAACACTGCGCTGAACAAGGCGTTCTGGAAAAGACCAACCAGGGGCCCTTGCATGCCAATGAGTTCAAGTATGCCCTCCAAGTCCTCTGCATCTTCAATCGCTTCCTGGTCATTGACATCGATACCAGCCTGTGCAGCGGCAGCAGCTACCTCAGCATCCCGTGCGGGGGCATTGCCGTGATCTCGCGCCTCGTTGCCCATAAACGGGACAAACGGCGCCTCATCTGCCAAGTCACGAACAATGTGCTCCTCATTGCCTCCCTCATCAGCTGCCTGGGCTGCAGGCGCCACGTCTCCAAACATCCAATCCAATACGCGGTTTACTGGGTTTCCTGGGGCTTGAGGGTCTGCGGGTTGAACTGGGTTTACAGGTGCAGGAGGCTCGTTTTGATGTTCCTCGTCCTCCTCAGCTTCGGTTTCTTCGTCTGCAGTCAAATTGTACGCGGGGTGGCTGGCATCAAACTCTACTTCAATAATGGTATTAACCGTAACACCGTTGTCCGAATCAGCGGTAGTGCTTTCAGACGATGAAGCGGATTCATGTGATGTGTCTTCATTTGATGCTTCTTCGTCACCATAATCAACAGCTTTGGCTTTCCCCTTGTCGTGTGCGTGCTCTCTTTCCAGCGCTTGGTCAGAGTCATCCCCCACAACTTCAGGAACCTGCTGCCAACTCCCGCTACTATGATCACTATGCTGCTCGTGATCTGATACACTCCCACGCTCTTGAGCTGGTTGTCGGTCTCCAGCGTTATTTCCCCAAGAACTGGGTGCCTCGTTCGTATCGCCAGCGGCTGGTTCCGACGCTTGTGGCAGGTTCTCGAACGACCAAGTGTTGGCCTCTTCTAGGCTGCGACGAATCTCTGTAGCAATAAATGAGCGGTCGCGTGCTGGCATGTTTGGCCTTGACCAGGATGCAGACGAATCAGAATCTGCTGCATCTGGTGTGGAACTCGAGGGCAGGGGAAGTGAGGAAGTGCGTGCGGGAAAAGTTGAGCTACTGGCTTCTTCATCATCATCATCATCTTCTTCTTCAGCTTGGTTGGCAGACTCTCCAGCACTCATCGCTTGGCGAAGAGACTCTTGAAGATTTTGAGCAGTCGCATCATCCTGGTTGAAGATATCGGCAAGGCCATTGGCCGATTCCGATTGCAACATTGCTCGAACATCATCTGACAAACCTTCGCGTACTAATCTTCGGACCAAGTCATCACGTTCCCTGCGGAGTGAAGAAGACCGACGCACCCGGCGTATTGTGGGGTCTGGTGCGTCGTGCTCTTCGGCTTGGGCGTTATTGTCGGGGAAACCTGGCTCGTCTTCATCATGGTCATGCAGCTCGTGAGCGTCTTGAGCGACCTCGGCATGCAGAGCGTCCAGAGCATCGTCCAGCTCATCTTCATCAACCACAACATCCTCAACATGAGCGTCGTCGTCAAAGATTGCGCCCTGCTGTGCAGCAGCATTGTCGCCAAGAGCAACCATGTTGATTACCGGTTGCTGCTGGACAACCCATTCTCGAATGAGAAATACCAAGATGAACGCGACTACTACAAGCAGAGTGATGATTTGACCTTCAATCACATCGATGATAAAGCGGTTGGCTGACTGGGATTGGAACCAATTGAAGAAAGGGACGTCGGAGAGCAACGAAGGGCTACGGACACCGAGAGGACTTGACGTGATATTCGATGCCGTAATATTCTTGTCAACGACGGACAAGAGATGTGATTGGTCACTTTGGGGCAGCTGAAGGAACGGATACGGGGCGCCAATAAAGAGGCGTTCCGCAAACCTCCAGAGCATGGACTGGGGAGTGGTTTTGTTGTTGGGTGTGAGGGATACGGATGCTAGTGAGCTGGTATTGTTCCTGGTCTTGGCATTTTCAACTGCAGCCCGGATCGTGTTTAGTTCACTGGGGGAGAACCGGCGCATGTCCGGTGTGTCGGCCGTGTCTATGAATATTTCTCGCGACCAGCCGCCATCGCCGACCCAGAAGAGGCTGCGCCAGACTACGCGCATGCACCAGGGAAGCAGGAACAGCCACACGGCGCCTACGAGGACACCGCGACACCAGGTGACAAACATGTTGAAGACATGGAGGGTGGCGCGGTGGATGAAGACCGTGGTAGGTATTCGGTTGGGCATGTTTGGGTGGTATAGTTTGGTGAAGCGAAAGGACGTCTTGCACAGCTCGCAGTGCTTCTTTTGCGTGTGCGAGAGCCACTCCATCAGACACTCCTGGTGGACATATCTTATGCTGCCGCTGCATTTGCAGGGGAAGAAGAGGGGCTCTTCGGCAGTGCCTTCTCCACGGCAAATTCGACAGGTATCGGCTTCGTCTCTGTCGAATGTTCGTGTGTCGGGCGAGTCGGGGGCATCGTCGAACGGCCCCGCATTCAGAGGCGCGGCATCGGTGGCCATTGTTGGGTGGTATTAAAAGACGTATACGGGGTATAGGAGGGCGAAGTGAAGTCGTCGGGGCAGTGGGATTTCAGGCAGGAGCCGTAGAGTGAGGTATCTCAAGTAGTCATCGGGACTAAAGTGACGGAGAATAGTTTCTGGGTGCGTCGCGTGCCGGTACGCGGTGGAATAGCAGGACAAGGCTCGGCTTGTGGAGGCAAGCAGAGTACGACAAGAAATATACAGACTGACAGACAGGAAAGGGAGTGGGGTATGAAGGGGGAATGATAGGGGTGGGTGAGGGAAGGCGCCAGAATGGTGAAGGCGGCGGCAGAGGACACCGGGCGGAAGTGGTGGTGATGTCGCCGCCGGACCCTTGGAAGCAGTCTTGGCACAGCACCCCCCGGCCACCACAACGGCTATGTCAGTAAGTACATACGCTATCCTAGTAGTAGTGCCTGGGGGGATACTCTATTCTACTATTACTGCTCACACTAAGTACGTACATTTCTGACAAACAAGCATGGGGTCTTGCTCTGGCCCGGCCCTTAAAAGTAGCCATGCTGTGACGAAACATCGGCTGTTGGCACACGCAAACGGCCCATTTTCTCGGTGCACGACGAGCGTGGGTGTTACAGAGCTCGCAGAAGGAACAGCAGCAGGGGCAACCTGAGGCACTCGCATCCCCCCAGCTCCATTTCTGCCGTCGCGACACAGATACACATACATATGCACTCGTGTCCGCTGTCGTCCTGTCACGTATCACAATAATACCCACTGCCACAATCAGCTCGCATGCCCAAATCCTGATCTTGTTCTGTCTCTCTTCCTGCGCCCGCACGTGCAAATTACATCACTGCTGCAGCTCGGTTGTGCTGCACCCCCAACGCTAAACAGACAGGTTACGTTGAGAGCGCCCATCAGCTCCATTCTCCCTCTATCCACAATCCACCAAGCTGCCCATTTCTGCTCCGTTTGGTGAGCAGCCTGACTCGCCCCCGCCGCTGCAAATTGGCTGATTCGCATTGTCCAGAAGCCGCTCCGCTCCATCGTCGACTACACGCGAGCATGGCCGCCCAGGCCAACGGAAGGGCAAAAAAGTCCAAAACCTCGCCAAATGGCAGTGCCAATGGCTCCACCGGCGCATCTACCAATGCAAAGGCGAAGAACAATGCAGACCAGGCCCGCTCAGCCCGCTCAAGAAAGCCCCGGCGGACTGTGATGGGAGCCTTTACGAGCATGACAGCACGGCTGACAACGTGGTACCTCATCATCACCTTGCTGTTCCGCTGCCCCAAGTCCATCACTCAGCTGCACGACGATTCTCCCCGCGTGTGCAAGCCATACCTCCAAACTCGCGACTTCGCCGCGCCCTATCTCGACCCCTACTACGAGACCTATGTCGTCCCCCAGCTCGACAAGGTCAAGCCCTACACGACGCCCGCCATCATCTTTGCACAGGAGCAATACGCAACACACGGTGCACACAGGGTTGAGCTTGCGAGGAAGTATGCAGAGGCTCAGTATGAAAAGTCCATTCGTCCTCAGCTGCAGAGCGCTCAGGAACAGGCCTGGGCACAATACGACGTCCACCTAGGTCCCCACGTCAAGAAGGCGACTGACGCCATTGCCCCCCACTACAACGACCTCAAAGTCAGCTCCGAGGAAATCTACCACCACACTCTCTTCCCAGCCTATGAGCGTTCTCTTCCATACCTTAAGCAGGGACATGCCTATGGCCACCACGTCCTCGTTGATATCGTCTGGCCTCACCTTCGCACTGCCCAGGAAACTGCCTGGACTTTTTTTCAGCGCAGCGTCTGGCCCCAAATACGCATCCTGTATGGAGACAATGTTGAGCCCCAGCTAGTCCGCATCTCTGAGCGACTAGGCCGCTACAAAGATCAGCAAAAAATGGAGTCTGCCATGTTTGCTGCTGATTCGCAGGCGGCTACCTCTGTGGCATCCAGCAAGCATGCCCCCACCACGGCCAGCTCTTCCGCTTCTGTTGCCTCTCCCGGCTCCACCGAAGGGTCTGGCTGGGGTGTCCTTGACGACTTCTTTGGCAGCGAATCTGCAAGCACAGCCTCAAAGGAACTTGAACCAAAATCTTCAGCTGAAGTTGCCCCTTCTGCGTCTAAGCTCACCAAGGCCGAGCTGCAGGAGAAGCTTAACAACGATCTCCGCCAGTGGCAGGACAAGTTCTCTGCCGCCGCCGACAAGGGTGCTGAAGATCTCGAAGTACGCGTAGAGGAAATCACAAACCACAAGATCAACGATGCTGTTAACGGCCAGGGCAAGGCTCTGCTCATTAAACTCGAGGAGACTGCTGATGCAACCATTGCCAAGCTCAAGAGCTACATCAAAAAAACTGTTTCCTCTCTCCCTGAAGATGCCTCAGAAGCCGACCTAGAGGCTGCATACAATGATTGCAGTAAAAAGACCCGTGAGTTCGGCCTTACGGTCAAGGAACGCGCCCAAGACATCCGTGACTGGAAGGTGTCGTACGACCAGGAGACCGATGATCTAGTGAGAGCTGCAGTAAGAAGTACTGTCGATGTTCTAGAAAAGATACATAGCCTTGGCCTTCAAGAGGTTGGCATGCGATGGGTATGCCGTGGCCCCAAGAAGTTAACTCCCTGACGAACTCTGCTAACAAAGTATCGTAGGCATGGACTGATGGCGTTACATACAAAGACTGGCAAAACTACCACAAGTTGAAAAACACACTCATTGAATGGCAGAGTGAAGTTGAGGCTGTTGGGGCAAGACATGATGGCCTTCGTGCTGCTCACGAGGAAGCTAAGAAGCTTGAGGACAAGGCTATGAAAATTGCATCAGACATGGTCGCGGAGCTGGTTCGCCTAAAGGACGTTTCCAAGTCAAAGATTTGGGCTGGTGATGCCAGCGATGATTTCTCCGACAAAATCTTTGCACCTCGCATCCGAAATGCTGCCCAAAAGGTCATGGAGAATGTTGAAATGGCATCAAGTCAGGTTTCTGAGGCTATTCAAGGCAGCTCCACCCCACTCAGCGAGAGCATCGCCTCGTCCGCCGCAGAAATGTACTCGGATGCATCATCTCAAATCTCTGAGGCTATTCAGGGCAGCTCAACACCGCTTGCGGAAAGCGTTGCATCCTCTGCCAAGGCAGCAGCATCCGGGGCATCATCCCAAGCTGCTGAAGCAGTTGAAGCAGCCTCAACCGCACTTGCTGAGAATGTAATAGCCCCTGTAGGGGATGCAGCAGCACAAGCGTCCTCTGGAGTTTCCGAGGCCATCTACGGTACACCATCATCCGAAAGTGTGCTGTCTCAGGCCTCTTCTGTGGCCTCGCAGGTAGTAGAGGAGGTTTCTGCAAAGGCTTCTGAAGCCTATGAGGCGCCAAAGAAGGTGTTTGGCGGTGCCAATGCCCAGATTCTTGCTGAGGCCAAGCAAGTCGTATTTGATCAACCTCTTGACGACGATGAGGATGACACATACTCTGAAAAGGTGCAGGAAGTATTGGCGGACACGGGAGACCGAGCTGCTCAGTTGAGTCGTGCGGTCAGCGAAGCGCTCCTGGGACCATCAAAGACGCAAGGCAGCATCGAATCAGCCTCGTCGATTGCAAGCGAACAATACGCCGAGGCACTCGCCGCTGCCTCAAGCGTGCTATATGGAACTGAGAAGCCCGCTGTTGAGAAAGCTACTAGCGTCGCTGCCGACAGGTATGCGCAAGCCGTCACCGCAGCATCATACGCCATCTTCGGCACGCCAGCTCCTACTGCTGTCATTCAGACCATTCATATAGAGGCGAGCTCACGCTACAACGATGCTGTTAGCGCTGCGAGCAAACAGTTTGAAAATGCCAGGGCTCAATTGTCTATGCTGGTTTCGGGCAAGCCCCAACCTGCACACCAGACGATGCTCTCGTATATCGAGAAAGCCTATTCCGACTCTGTTGCAGCAGCAAGCGAGCGTTTGTCAAACGCTGTGCAGTATACCCAGTCCGCAAAGGACTATGCAGTTGGCCCACAACAGGGATACTTTGAGTCAGTTTCCTCCATTGCTGCGTCCCGGCTGTCGGAAGGTCTGAGTCAAGCATCTGCCCAATTCCTTCCCCAGTCGACTGGTGTTGCTGATGGTGCTCGACGACAGTACTACGAGGCTATCGGACTTGCGCACGCCCGGTACTCTGAATTCGTTGACGCAGCTTCAAGTGCTGTCAATGGCCCTCAACAGGGTACTGTGGAGTCTCTGGCTTCAGTTGCTTCGGCCTCGGCTGCTTCTGCTGCTTCCTACATCTCCGATTCAGCGGAGTCGGCCGTCTCGCAAATCAGCTCCAGTGTTATCGGCTCGGAGACACCCTGGACCGAGTCTGTCGCATCGCAAGCCAGCAAGAACTGCGAGGCGCTGATTTCACAAGCAAGTAACCAAGTCTACGGTCAACCCACACCCTGGGCACAGTCTATTTATTCTCAGGCCGGTGCATATGGCGCACAGGCTACTGAGGCTGCTGCTAAGCAATACGCTGATGTCCAGGCTCTGATTTCTGAGCTTGTAGTTGGCAAGGAGCCCGATTTCACGGAAAGCGTCATGAGCCGTTTTGCTTCCGCATACTCTACAGGTTTGCCCGCTGCTATCGCGTCTGCCCAATCGTATGCTGGCGATAGCTACGATGCGGTGACTGACGCAGCCGCTGACGCATACGCCTCTGCCACTTCTGTCGTTGGCGCAATCTTTACACCTCCAGCTGTTATTGAGGATGTCCTGAGTCAGGCCAGCGCTTCTTTGGATCTGGCTGTCGAGAGCGCGTCCATTGCTCTGTATGGAACTCCCAAGGGTGCCGCTGAACAAGCCAGCGAGTCCGTGGTCAGCGTATACTCATCTATTCAATCTCAAGTCAGCGCCAAGGTCTACGGAACCCAGGCAGCCCAGGACAGCTTCTCAGCGGCCGCACTCTCTGCACAAGCGGCTATTAGCGAGGCCATCTTTGGTACCCCTACCGCGGGTGACTATGTGGCTTCGGTCACTAGCGGTGCTGGTGAAGTATACAGCTCACTATCCTCTGCCGCCAGCTCAGCAGTGTATGGCCCCGAGCAAGGAGCCATGGAGAGCGCCAACCGTCGCATTTCCGACGCCGTCGCTGCTGCCAATAGCCGTATTTCAGAGATGTACGCAGCCGCCTCTGCAAGTGCCGAGGACGCAGCCAGCAGTCTATCCAGCGCAGCCACAAAAGCTACAAAAGCCGCAAAGGATGAGCTGTAAGGTGTCGCCTTGGCATGGTAGACTTGCAGTAGCCCGACAGGATCGACATTTACACAATGTGTATGCAACGTATGGAGAGATGAAGCAGTGCATTGTACGGGGAGGGAGATTTCCTTTTTTTTTGCAGGGCTCTAAGCACCCTCGAGGGTAGTGGTAAAGCGGTCACACGTTATACCTACTACACTTTTGCTATGACACGACATGAATTGTACCATTTATATCTATCCCACTTTTTTTCCTAAATTGTTCTTAGATGGACAAGTGGCTTGCAAGTAAGGAAACGCACAGAGAAAGATAGGGTTCAGTTGATCTGAACCAATAGGGGAGACTTGGGAAACTTGGGAAACTCGGTAGTAATGGACCTATGAAAGAGAGCCCCAAACCCATGGATTAGTTCTAATCTAGTTTTCTTTTTTCCTTTTTTTCCTTTCAGGTTGCCAATCTAGGGTGAGAGGGAGGGAAGGGGGAAATAGAATGATATAGTTATACCCTTTTTTTCTACTTTTATTTCCAAGTCTTGATTCATCTGATACCACGTCTGAACCAAGAAAGAACAGCAAGTAAAACACACACACACACACATTTGCACGAGCAATCATTTATTGTTATTTCAATCTGATTTCATTGTTTTCCATAGTTATTGGATTCGACTACATACATACAATACACGTACAGACCATGACTTCCGTGCTCAATACGTGAAATTTCGTTATTTACGCATTTGGAGAAGCATCCTCTCAATCATACCGACATTAACGGTGGGGGGTATTTTCTTCCGACCAAAACATCCACCAACATCCACCACTTTCTTTCTTCCTCTCTTCTCTGTCTCGAAGAGAAAAAGCAAGCCTTAAAAAAAACAATCAAATCGTAAGGAGGAGGTGAAGGGGGAAAAAAGGAGAAAAAGAAAAAAAAGTCGCTTCCATGCCCAAACGCCCCCCCCCCAAAAAAACACACACACACACACACTCATGCCAAGTTCCCTCTCTCTCTCTCTACTAGCTGACTAAAAGCAGCAGATTGTTCAAGGGAGAACTTTTAATCACTATCACTCAAACTATCTCTTCGGCCAACAGCCCTGACACCACCCCTACGATACCCATCCATGACATCCCTACCGCCCCTCTCACGGCGATTCGTCGGGACGCCAACCTGCGAGACGCTCTCCATAGGATGAACACTACCGGCCTGGCTCAGACCGGGGATATGGCACGGATAGCTCATGTGGCCATGCGAATCGCCATTAGCAGTGGTGAAGATATCCGAGGGGGGAGGCGCAGGACGCGAGGAGCGGTGCTGTTTGCGCGGCGACTCGGAGGGAGGACGCGAGCGAGAGCCTGAGGGGCGGGGGCGAGAAGACGAGGATGGGCGGGCGGAGCGCGAGGAGCGGTCGCCGCGGTCGGTGGAGGGGCGGGCGGAGCGGGAGCGGGGGGCGTGCTTGTTGGGGTCTGTGTAGAGGGAGGGGTCGGCGTTGGGGCGGTAGTCCGAGTAGTAGCTTGATTCGGTGACTTCAGTGGGGGCGGTGCGCGAGGTCTTTGCTGGGGCTTTGGCGGGGGGAGAGTCTGGGTCGTTGGTGTTGACGCCGGTGTAGACAGTTTCGGTGTCGTCGCCAGTGGTGAAGGAGTAGGCTGCTGAGGGAGGTGCACGGCGCGGACCGTTGGGGCCCTTGCTGGTTCGGGTGGGAGCGCGGGTTGGGGTGGTGTCAACAACAGAGGGAGCGGTGTACTCGGTGTAGGCGCGTGTGTACTCGGATTCAGCTGGGTGGTACTCGATCATGGGGCGGCTGACTTCGGCCATCTCGGGGGCTTCAGAGGGTGCACCGTTCTTCCTGGATCGCTTTTGCTCGTCCTTGAGGCGTTTGGCTTCGGCTTTCTGTTCTTCCTTGCGGGCTTTGGCTTCGGCGGCTTCCTTCTTTGCGGCTTCCTTTTCAGCGGCCTTGGCCTTGCGCATGCGTTCCTTTGCACGTTGCTCCTTGGCCTTGGCCTCCTTCTTGGGATCCTTTGGTTCTTTTGGTTCTTTTGGTTCTTTTGGTTCTTTCTTGACGAGGGGGACGTTGCTAGAGACTTGGGAGCCGCCGACTTCAGAAGGCTGAGAGCCAGAATAGTCGGTGTACTTGCCATCGCCGACACGGTTCAGACCACCAACACGGGCAGCCTTCTCCTCACGGTACTGACGGAGCTCGGGGTCGTTGTAGTCATTGGTGTGGTTGCGACGGTGCTTCTTGTGCTTGCGTCCATCACCGCCACGAAGGCCGGCCTCGCCCTTTTCAGCGTCGGTGTAGGTGCTTGAAGTGACGGTAGTTCCACTCTCATCCGTGTAACCAAGATCGCTCTGAGCACCAAAGTAGCTGCCGCCGTGAACAACACTGCCACCACCGAGCCTGGTGCTCTTGGTAGCGTTGGAGAGAGTCTTGCCATCAGGTCCCTTGCGTCGCAGCACTGTGGATTTGTAGTCTTCCCAGTCACCCTCACGCCATTTGAAGCCGCCATTCTTGGCCCAGAAGAAGAACCAAATGGCCATAAAGGCCATTCCAATGCCAATGAGAGCGAACAGGGCCTGGAAGCCAGGACCAGCGAGGTCGAGCGGTGGCTTTGCTCCAGCCGAAGCAAGTTGCCTGTAGGGGTCTTCACGCTTGGCCAGAGACTTTGCTTGCTGCAAAGCATTCACAGCCATGGGAGAGAGTGCATCGGCAACAATCTCGGGATGGGGCGCCATGGTGGGCGAGCCGGTAGTGTTTGTGTTCTCACCGATACAAGATGGGTTGTGTCGGACTTGAAAACAGCGAGTGCAACTAGCAACAAAATAGTCAGGCTGATGTTCTAGCAGAAAAATAAGGATGGGTAAGTTTGTGTGGTTGAGGGGATTAGGAGAGGAGCAGTCTTTGCCAGGGACTTTTGGTTTGGCTGGAGAGGTCAGTAGTCGAGTGGCTGGAGCAAATGCAGGTGGTTAGGAGGAGGCTGGGGAAGCGAGCCGACGTCACGCCTCACCCAAACAAACGGTTGATGCAGCAACAGCACGTTCCCTGCCACACCATTGCCACGCGGCAACCAGTAATTGATGAGAATGAGATGAAAACGCCTAGACTGCAGTATCCAGGTACCATCCCGATGCACTGCGCCAATCATGGTTGCAGCCCATGCAGCGGTCGGCTTCGTCGTTGTCACCCGCGACCGCTCTTTCGCAGCGGGTACTAGGCGGCCCATGGCACCCTGCAGCACTGCAAGGTCCCTCGCAGCAGCCTTACATCTTCCTCTGCCCAACATTTTTTTTATTTTTGCTACCATACATTTACAATGGTTTGCATTGGCTGGTCCAGGCTATCTGAACTGGCTGGATATAGTATTCTTGGCCCAGAAATTGATGTAGTAGTAGTAGTCAATCAAGGAGAAATTCAGCAAGCCTGCTCGGCGCTAAAACTTGGAAACTCCTTCCTGCGTCTCAGACCGTCCAAGGAAGATTGGGTTCTAATGCTGAAATGTTCTTCAATATCTAGGAGTTACATCTGGTTTTGGAAGGGGAGAGATTCGAAATGGATTGACTAGCTCTCATACGAATAGATGCGTAGCCCTGTAGAAAGAGGTCAGGGTCTTGGCGTATCTCACTGTGGCTTACCCTCCACCTGAATCAAGCCAGTAGCAATGCGTGATGCTAACCGCACGTTGACATGTGTATTCCGTCATCTGTCAGCCTGAGAAAATCTTCCTGCTCTTCTAGCCCTAGGAGTGGTCTTTTTCAACCCCCCTAGAAAAGTAGATTCTAGATTTTGACATATTTCAAGGCGTAGGGCGTGCGGCTAGTCGTCCAACGGCTTGGTTCGCAGTCCAAGTTGGAATGTGCTCGAACATCAACCATCTATGATAAATATCACTTTTCTGGAAATCTATGTTGATTCTGAAGAAGGAAAAAATCAGTCTGTTCTCCTAGACGACTTCAGAAATGGCTACCCAGACGGAAGAGTCAATGGCCGAAGTCTTTGAACTTCACCAAAGACCCAAGCCCGCATCGATTCCATACACACCAGGAACATTAGAAGAAACTCCATCCATCAACCATGGCATGCTTGATGCCGAATCATCTCCATCACCCCCGTCATCCACTCCCAAACCGACTACCCTACGCACCTTCCTCACAATCTTCACACCATCTTTCGTAGGCTTCATGGCCAGTTTCACCAATGGCATCATCACCGTCGGCCTCCCAATCATAGCGCGCTCCATCTCTCTCGAGCGGTCTCTATACCTATGGCCTTCATCCGTCTACGGACTGACATCCGGTGCTGCCCTGCTCACCGCAGGCTCCATTGCCGACATTGTTGGTGCCAGGCCCGTTGAACTTGCTGGTATCACCCTCCTCGGTATTCTTACCTTGCTATGCGGATTTGCACAGTCAGGCGCTCAGCTCGTTGTTTTCCGTGCTCTCCAGGGTATTGCGCTGGCGATGCATCTGCCGGCTTCTGTTGCTATCATAACGGGGGCTGTGCCGTCTGGAAGAGCGAGGAATCTGGGGTTTGCGTGTCTGGGGTTTAGTCAACCGCTTGGGTTCGCTGTTGGTCTTGTGCTTAGTGGTGTTATGATTGAGAGAGCGGGATGGAGGTCGGGATTCTACTTGGCTGGAGGATGTACTCTAGCTATTGCTGTTGCTGCTCTGTGGACACTGCCAAAACTACCGTCTCAGAACAACGATGGTGTAGCCGCCTTATCGAAGAAGGTAGGCAAAGAGATAGACTGGGTCGGTGCGATTATTTCCAGTGGTGGTTTGGCTATTCTTGCCTACGTCCTAGCGTAAGTCACTGCATGATCTATTACTACCTTATACTCACAACATATAGCATCATCAGCGCAGACCTCGCAAGCATCCGTTCAGCTACGACAGCCTCCCTCCTCGCCATCAGCGTCCTCCTTCTCGCCGCCTTCCCACTATGGATGCATTACTGCGAACAAACCGGTAAACCAGCTCTCGTCCCAAACAAACTCTGGAAGAACCTCCCCTTCACCAGCACCTGCATCATGGTCGCCCTATCCTACGGTGTCATGAATTCCATCGAGCTCTTCTCTAGCCTCTAGTACGCCGCACTATACCCTCTCTATCAACTCAACTGCTAACTAAACTCAACAGCTTCCAAGAAATCCAACACGCCTCTACACTAACAACCTCGCTCTACCTTCTCCCCAACCTCACCACCGGCGTCCTCATCAACATCTTCGTAGGCCTCTTCATCCACCGTGGCCCCGCCCGCTGGCTAGTGGCGGGCTCAGCCCTCATCTGCGCCTTATCGCCTCTCCTCATGGCGCTTGTCCCGCCAGCCTGGAGCTACTGGAAACTTGCCTTTTGGGCCCAGATCTTCGCGCCGTTTAGCGCAGACGTGCTATTCACAGTCGGTCTCATCATCGTCAGTGATAGTTTTCCGGAAAAGACACAGGCGCTGGCGGGCGCGGTGTTCAACACTGTGGCGCAGTTTGGTATGAGTTTGGGCATGGGGAGTTGTCAGGTTGTGGCGTTGGGAGTGCAGGGTCCTGCTGGTGGTAGTAGTGGGGGTGGGCACGGAAGTGGACATGGTGGGGGAAGTGCATTTGAGGATCAGGATGAGGGAGCGGTGTTGAAAGGGTACAGGGCGAGCTATTGGCTTATGTTTGGGTATATGGTGGTGTGCATGGGGATTGCGGTTGTGGGGTTGAGGAAGGCGGGTAAGGTTGGGCTGAAGAAGGAGTGAAAGGACTAGAATACTGCCCCCCATGTATTGCTACTATACAGTGCTGAATATACTATCTACCTCGAACGCATCACTTTCAGCACCTTCTCAGCCCACATTCTGACATGGATCCGTACTCGACAGCTACACCCGGTCCCCTCCATGGCCAAAGGGGAAGGTCACATACCACCTCACCAATCGCGTCACCAGTAGCATTCCATCTTGCACAGCATACGGGCCCACACATACAGTATCCCCCGCAAGTCATTCGCACATCGCAGGCGTAGTCTACATGTTGCGCGATACCCAAAGTGGCAGTTGGCTGGCCTGCCACGGCGCAAATCCCCTGCAGATCACCATCTAGGCGCATAAGGCTTGACCCGGGCCACCCAGGCTTATCTCGCAGTCAGCAACGATATTAACCACTTGCCCGCCATGGTCCCCAGTGCCTACTCAGATTATGGCAAACCAGCTTCCTGAGCAAGGTTGCTGCCCCGGCGAGCGGCCAAGGCCAGTCGGGCAGGTGTAAGGGAATGGTAGGCTGGCGATGGCCCAATGTGGAATGAAGCCGTCGTACTGCATCGGCGGGGCGTGTACTTTTGTCATGGGAGCATTTTATTTTGTTTCGCTGCGTTTATATATTAGAGACGACTGGAGCTCCATTGTCTTCTGTCCTCAGGCCACGCTTCTCCCTCTCTCTCTCTCTCTCTCCCTCTCTTCTCCATCTCTTCATTCTTGCAAGCCAGCTATGAAGCTCCTCAGCGTCACCCTGGCCTCGCTGGGCCTCGCCTCCGCCGCCACCGTTGCCAAGAAGGTAAACTACGACGACTGGAAAGTCGTCCGTGTCAATGTCGGCACAGACGCTGCGAAGCTCGAGAATGTAATGAGCAAGTTGCAGCTTGAGCTGTGGAAGGGCAAGCCTGCATCGAGCGATGTCGTCGATGTCATGGTGCCGCCGTCGTCAGTCAAGGACTTCGAGGCTCAGACTCAGGGTTTCGAAACAAAGGTCATGCATGACAATCTTGGCCTTTCTATCGCAGACGAGCAGAGTTTTAGCACATATGCCGGTACGCTTGTTTCCCGCGTCCAGTAAATTGAAGAAGTGACATGGGGGAGGCTAACTTCTGTCAGCTGGTCTTGCACCAAACGCGACGTGGTTTGATTCTTACCACTCTATTGCCGATCATATGCAATGGATTACCGATCTTGCGGCTGCGTACCCCAAGAACGCAGAGGTAATCTCTGCAGGCAAGTCGGTTGAGGGACGTGATATCAAGGGTATTCATATCTGGGGTAGTGGCGGTAAGGGGTCGCAGAAGGGTGTAGTATGGCACGGCACTGTGCACGCACGTGAATGGATCACTACAATGGTAAATTTCCCCTTCTTTTTCAAGCCAAAAGATTGAATGCATTGAGGAATTCTGCTAACACATTTACAGGTCGTCGAGTACGCAGCATACCAGCTCCTTACCTCCACCGATGCCACGACCGCCGGCTTCAAAGACTCATACGACTTCTACATCTTCCCCATCGTCAACCCCGATGGTTTCGCCTACAGCCAAACCACCGACCGCATGTGGCGCAAGAACCGCCAGACCACTCCCAGCGCCTCGTGCGTAGGCCGGGACATCAACCGTAAGTTCCCCTCCCCTTCCCCTTTCAAAAAAAAACAACCCCAACCTAACCATTGCAAAAAAGGCAACTGGCCCTCCCACTGGAACCAAGCCAATGGCGCTTCCACCTCGCCCTGCGACCAAGACTACAAGGGCCCCTCCGCCGGCGACGGCGTAGAAACCAAAGCCCTGAAAGCACACCTCGACAGCATCGCCGCCGGCAAAGGCATAACCCTCTACATGGATATTCACGCCTACAGCCAACTCTGGATGTACCCTTACGGCTACACCTGCTCCGGTGCTCTCCCCAGCGCCGCAAAGTACTCTTCGCTAACCAACGGTGCCATTGCCGCCGTTAAAGCAGTACATGGCACCGCCTTTACCGGCGGCCCCATTTGCAACACCATCTACCAGGTTAGTGGCGATAGCGTGGATTATGCGTTTGAAGTTGCAAAGGCTACGTATAGTATGACGGTTGAGTTGAGGGATACGGGTAAGTATGGCTTTGTCCTGCCCAAGGAGCAGATTGTGCCTAGTGCCGAGGAGATGTGGGCTGGGTTGAGGTATTTGGTTAAGAATATGTAAGGGAGTTGTAAGCGGAGTGGGAGGATGATGTATATATGAGTCTGGGGGATGTTTTGTGGCTTGGGCTACTAGAAGATTAAGCGGGAGCCCAATGTAGATATTTCTAGGCAATGAAATCTCGTCAACAGTGAAAAAGTTTCGAACTGTCTTGTATTATTCATGACTCCGATAATCTCGAGGAGAGTGAGAAGGAGGAAGAAGAAGCAGCAGAAGGGAACGACTATACCCGCCCAACACACCAATGAAGAAAACCTGAAAAGTCGAGTGGTAATAGTTACCAAACATAAGTACAACCTCTATTAGGTTACGTCAACCAAATTAATTACGGTTGCGACAAAAGTGGCAGAACAGCAAACTAACGAATTACACTTACGACGAAAGTAAATAAAAATATCAAACTACGGTTGCAATAAGAACACACAGTACACCAAGACGCTTCAATACCTATAAACCCACCATATCATTCACACATCGCTCCCATCTCTCCCCCTCTCCCACCCCACAAACCTACCATGTACCTCCTCCTCACCCTCCTCACCCTCTCCACCCCAACCCTCTCCCTCGCCCACCTCGCCCAACTCCCCCCATGTACCCCCTCAACCGCCACATGCAGCCCCCTCACAACCCCCTGCCCCTCATCAAGTACGCAGTGCGCAACACTGCGTTCGCACGGGCCCGTCTGGATTGCCGTGTGTCACGATGGGAAGTGTGAGGTGCAAAACGCGTACGAATGTGCGAGTGATGGGGTGGGTGGAGTGCAGTGTGTAGGGTCGGATCGGGGTAGTAGTAGTAGTAGTAGTACTGGAGCAATGGCGAAAAAGTCGAGGGGAAAGGGGTGCAAAAAGGGCCAACTAGCTTGTCTGGCGAAGAATGATCAAGGAAAGGATGGAGCTGTTTTCCGGTGTAATGAGCGGGGGTTGTGGAGGGTTGTGGCGGATTGTTCGCAGTGGGAGGTTTGTGTTGAGGAGCCTATGCCGCATTGTGTGTGGCGTTGAATAGGGTGAGGGTTGGGGGGGATTTTTTTTGTTCGACTAGGGGTCGAGAAGCAGTGTCTTGCTGGGGCTCATTTGGATCCTTTTTTTATACCTTTGACTGCAAGGTTATTATTATTTTTTTTGATACTCGATTTAGGCAGATTGGGGTGTGGTATGCCATCCTTTTCTTGGATGATTGATCTGATACGCTACATAGCAACCAGATACAAAAAAATTCAACTGATAGAAGGATTGATTTGGTAAGTTGATGGTGGAAGTGCTTGGGCGGAGGAGATACAGCTGGATGAGGCTGTTTATGTACTCGGTAGTCGATGTAACTACCCGTTTGTCTTCACTGACGTTGTGCTGCAGTTACACCCGAGAGGCATGTGGCTTGTTACTTTTCTCCATGTTATGATACCAAGATGAAAGTGGTTGGAGCGTTACCGCTATAGTGCACCGCGTGCTGCCGTACTGCCGTTTGTATATAAACATCGAGTAAAAATGAGAGAATAGTTCTTTCACCAGGGTTTGAACAAAGGCATTGCAATGACGGTCCTATTTCTAGAAACTGCAACTCAGTTGGGCATTCAAGTACCAGAAGATCAACAGCACTAACACCCCGGTCCGTTTGTATTATATGAATAAAACTGACATTTGGCATAAACTTCATCTTGTCCATGGAAGGGGTATAATTTGTTGTAGCAATGTAGTCCGCTACAGTCTCTAAGTAAAAAGGGTCTAGTAATTGAGCAGGCACCGCAAGAACAGAACCCTTCATCTCTGCCTAATCCAAGCGATTTCCATCACGCTGTCTTTCCGCCACATGAAATTTCGTCATCGTCAAAGCATCGACTGCGTCAAGGCGCCACGCCATGTCTCTCATTGAGCATTGGCCGCAGCAGCAGGTTCAGTAACATTCTCTCCGCCAGTCTTAGCATTTTCTTCAGCACCCGTAGAAGTGACGTTGGCAAAGTGCACCTTGCGGTCTGGAGCCTCCGATATCCTTCTAAGCTCGGTGACGAAGGACTCGCCCCACCAGGCACTATGAATTGTCAGATTTAGTCCAATGATAGATGTTGCTAGGAAGACTCACCTGGTGTATTTGCGGACATATTTTGAGAGCTTCTGGTAGTTCAAGCTACGTTGCTCGTCGCCCATTGTGACTGCATCATGGATTGCATCCGCGAGCTCTTCAGTGTTCCATGGGTTGACAATCAGACTGCCGTTCAAGCTCTGGGCAGCACCAGTGAACTCGGAGAGAATCATAACACCGTGTCGCTTCTCTTGTGTCGCAATGTATTCGTAGGAGACCAGGTTCATACCGTCGCGCGTTGAAGAAACGAGGCAGACGTCTGAAACGGCATAGAGCGCGATGAGCTCGTCAAAGGAGACGGACTTGTGCATGAAGTGGATTGGCATAAACTCAATGGTGCCAAACTTGCCGTTGATGCGACCAACAAGTTCATTGACGACAGCCCGAAGATTTTGGTACTCTTCGACGTCTTGTCTGGAGGGAACAGCGACTTGGACAAGCACGACCTTGCCGATCCATTCGGGGTGTTCGGTGAGGAATACTTCGAGAGCATGCAGCTTCTGCGGCACACCCTTGATGTAGTCAAGACGGTCAACACCAACAATCAGCTTGACGCCTTGGAACTTCTTCTCGAGAGCCGCTATCCGCTCCTGCACCTTTGGCTTCTGAAGACCCTCGTCGAACTTCTCTGGGTCGATACCGATGGGGAAAGCTCCCACAGTTACGACCTTACCTTGGAACTCGACGCCGTTTGGAGTCGTAGCCAGACCGCTGCTGTGTGTTAGCACAACCTACAGATTTATACAGAGCAGATACGCACAGAATACGAGAGCAACTGCTCAGGAAGTGACGGGCATAGTCGTAGGTGTGGAAACCAATGAGATCGCAGTGAAGGACACCAAGCAGAATCTCGTTACGGACAGGGAGAATTCGATAAATCTCGGAGCTGGGGAAGGGAGTGTGCAAGAAGAAGCCAATCTTGACATTCTTCTTTGTGTCGCCAAGCTCTTCTCGCAGCATAGACGGCATGAGCATCAGGTGGTAGTCGTGGACCCAGACCATGTCGTTATCTTGTACGTCTTTCGCAACAGCCTTTGCGAACAGACGGTTGGCTTCGGTGTATGCATCCCAGGCAGACTCGTCAAAGGTGATCTCACCGGGGTGGTAGTGGAAAAGCGGCCACATGATTTCGTCTGCGTGAAGTTAGTTTTGGCCGTGATAGTGCTCGCCAGTGTGATCTCACTTGAGAAGCCGTTGTAGTGTCGGTCTGCGAGCTCGTCGTCGAGCATGACGGGTACGGCATTGTACTTCTCCTTGAGCTGGTCGTTCAGGCCCTTGGCCTCGTCCTCTGGCACCTCGAGTCCGGGCCAGCCATACCACTGGAAGGTCGTCGTCTTTGCCAGGCCGCTCAGACCGCTCACTAGTCCACCAGAGGACATGGACATGTCGTACTTGCCCTCATCGGAGCGCTTGATAGTGATGGGAAGACGGTTGGAGACGAGGAGAAGGCGTCCTTCCGAGGCCTCGGGCCTTACAAGCCGTGTGGGTTCGTCGGGCATGTTTGTGAAGTTTGCGCGGGAGCTGTGTGGAGGGGCAGTGGACTGGAGGAGGGGAGCAGATTGTCCGATTGCTGGATACGGAGATTTATTCACAGCGGGATTTAATCAGGCGAGGTCAGCACAGCAAGTGTGCGGGACAGCTTGTGACGGCTTGAGGTGAGGGGTGTGACAAGTGCTCGCAGGCGCGAGAGGGGAGGGATCAGTGTTTTTCAGCCGCGGTGTTGGGGTGACGAAAGTATGATAATAAACAGGGCCCGCTGAGTGCAAGTGGGTTCTCGTAGGTTCCGAGCTCTGGCTCCTACATATACTTTCTACCTGCCGTACCGATGGAGAGAGGGTGTGCGACAGGGCCAGATGCAGGCGGAACAGGGGCCAAGGATGAACGAGACTAGGGCTCTAGGGCGGTGTGGATAGTGGGCAATGGGAAAAGAATCAGATGAGGCTGGTAGAGTGGGATTGTCCAAAGCTGCGAGTGTTTGTGACGTCGGCCGTGGAGCTGCCCGCCGCGTGGGCGGGGCATCCCTACGTACATAAGAACAGAGCGTGGCTAGTCCTGCCGCCCAACAAATGCCGCCTTTGCCTTGAATCTGCAAAAGGATGAGGGGGAATATCACGGGCTACGCACTATGTTTCCATCCTATCTGTCTATCAAAAATAATTGACCAGCGCATTGGGCGGTCTTAGGGCCTGCCAGCCAAAGTGTCTGGCAGCATCATTATTTGCTGCGGGGCTGCCTGATGCGAATTGACACAATTCCATGTCTCCACCACGTCACGTGCACGCCCCATGCCATACTAGGCGATGAGCTGCCGTCAAGCTCCCGCGCCTTGTCGCGTCCATATTATCGGCCATCATCCAACATCACCAACAAACACAGCCCATCATGTCGGATTCAGAGGCCGCAAGGCCTTCCGAGGCAGCAATCACCAACAAGCTGCGCGACATTGTCATCGCCATCCACAAGTCTGGCAAGACGGATGACTTGACCGTCAAACGCGTTCGGGCGCGCGCCGAGAAGGAGCTAGGCCTAGACGAGGGCTTCTTCAAGACCGACGCGAGCTGGAAGGGAAAGTCGCAAAAGACAATTGTAGATGCAGTGGTCGGTAACAGCAGTGGCCGTAGCATTGACCCATCTAAGACGCAATCTAGGACAAGTTCTGTAGTGATGAACCCTCACCGCAGCCCACTCCCAAGAAGGCAGCACCCAAGCCGAAAGCGAAGCCTGCCCCAAAGAAATCCAAACCTGCTACCGAGAGCCCTCGTGGTGTGAAGCGAAAAGCTGCTGCGCCTGCAAAGAAGCCCAAGAAGCGCGCCAAATCTGAGTCTGAAGAGTCCGAGCCCGATCTCTCGGAGCCTCCTGCTGAAATATCTGACGCTGAAAGCGAACCGCCAAAGAAGCCCGCACGGCGCGGTAAAAAGGTTGTCGCAGACGATTCGGACGAAGAGGATGCGCCCGCGCCAGTGTCAAAGCCCAGTGCCGCCGCCGATGACGATGACGATGAGGCAGAGACTGCACCCCCAAAGGCGCCAGACACAAAAGGAGACGTATCCGATAGCGATCTTTCAAGCGTCATTGACGAGGAGCCTGTCAAGAAGAAGAAAAAGACTCCAGCAGCAAAAGGCAAGAAAGAAAAGGCTCCACCAAAAGCAAAGGCAGCACCCAAATCCAAGGCCGAAGATGATCCCGATACTGCAGAGGTTAAGCGCCTACAAGGTTGGTTGGTCAAATGCGGCATCCGCAAGGTCTGGTCTCGCGACCCAGAACTCTCGAAATGCGACACATCCAAAGACAAAATCCGTGTCCTCAAAGGTTGGCTGAAAGACGTCGGTATGGACGGCAAGTATTCTAACGAAAAGGCTGCAAAGATCAAGGAGAAGAGAGAGTTTGCCAAAGATCTCGAGGCTATCCAAGAGGGTGAGCTAGCGTGGGGAAAGACCAACGAGGTCACAGCCACTGGAAGGCCAAGTCGGAGAGCTGCTGCAAGGCCAGTGCCCCAACAAAAGGTTGTGCTTGAAGACGACAGTGAAGAAGAGGATGCCCCTGAAGTGGATGATGATGACGATGATGACGACGACGATGATGTTGAAGTTGACTCAGGCGACGATGATGACGGCGATAAGAGCGAGGATAGTGCAGACGATGACTCGGATTAACCATTCTTCCCGTGCTCTCCTTTTCAGCTCTTCATGCACGTAGCTTAATCACTCCTTCCAAGCGTGTTCGTTTATTGATACCCACGAACAAAATCTCAAGCGTCTCTTTTCAATCATCCAATCTGTCCTGTTCCATGTTCCATGTTAGGTACTGTAGTTTTACCTACAAAGAAAGTGATTCAAAGAAGATACATTTCAAAGAACGCTGGATGACCAACTCTACAAGTAGCGGATCGTTGCTATTCATCATAACCACTGGTCATTCAGATCCTCATTAGGACTAGTCAATTATGTCACCTTCTCCGAACATTCCCCAATCAATAGTCATGCTCATCTTGATATTTGAAAATCCAGTATGATTCATAAAACTTGCTGATATCGAAAAACCTCTTCAGATTCACTAAACATTGTTCTAGTTCGTTTCTGGAATTGGTGGTATCACTTCCTCTCAGCGATACGTTGTGTGGGGTTTAACGGGAAGGAGCACATGTGCCTCCCACGTGCCTTGAGGCATTTATGACATTCGTTGCGCCCACTTTGACTCTAAATCTTTCAGCTGCCAACACATCAAATGCACGGCACTGCTTCCGCACTCTACATCAACACGCTCAAGTGGAATCAACTAACGATTAACATTTTGGATTAATCTCACTCCAGGCGACTTGGATGATTTTATGTTCAACAAAAGACAATGGCATTATGCATGATCTAACTGGTGAGAAAACACTTGTTTTTACGAAGGCAACCATTGAACAACACCAAGCAGATCATATACTCTTACACTCTGGAGTCATCTTCCCGGCGTCCCAACGCGTTGGGATCAATGTTCTCGGTCTCATCGTACGTTACACCCTCCTCGTCCTTGATCCCTGTAACTTGCGTGACAATTCTGGCTGCCCAAGTGTCACAGCTGACATTGACAGCAGTCCTAAAGCGATCTAAGAACCAATCAATTGCAATGACGACTGCATACATTCCAGTGATTGGCACACCAACACTAGTGGCAATCATGACTACAAGAACCAGACTGGCACTCGGAATCGGCGTCGTTCCGATAGAGGCGAGGGTCGAAAGTAGGATAATGATGATGTAATCCGTAGCATTTAAGGTAATGCCTTGAGTTGCAGCCAGAAAAACTACTACGATTGGGAAGTAAATTGCAGTACCATCCATGTTGATCAGACAACCAAGTGGAACGGCAAATTTGGTAACTACGGAACGTTAACGGGTGACAGACAAACAAATTGGTCATGCAAACTAACCTGTGACGGGAACACCCTGCTTTAGTACACAACGAATAGTGACGGGCAAAGTAGCAGCACTTGATGCAGTACCCCAGGCGGTGATCCAGGCAGGGCTCATCTTGAACCAGAAAGTGTATGGGTTGCTCCTGGTAAAGATGAAAAAGATGATAGGAATGATGATGAACATGTGGATGAACATGCCGCATAGCGTTCCTCCAATGAGTATACCCAGATTCGTACCAATCTCAGCAATATCGAGGCGGAAAAGGTTGGGCATAATGAGGAAGAAGACACCGATCGGCGCCAAGTGGATCAGGACGGTGATCACTCTGAGGATTATGACTTCGACTTCCTCGACCGCTCGGTAGATGGCACCTCCTGGCTTGATGACATATCCGAGGACGATAGCTGTGATCAGCACTGAGAGAAGGGCGTCGGTAGCCAAGGCGTTGACAATGTTGTTGGGGACGAGGGAGTAGAACATGTCAACGACAACATCATGGATCGCGGTTTCCTTCCTCTCGTCGACGAGCTCCTGGTCCTCTTCAGACACTTCCAACGCGCTGCCAGATACAACATTAAACAGCTTGCTCCAGACTAGACCAACTAGCAGAGCAGAATGTGCAACGGCTAGAACGGTGGTAAGGACGTAATATCCAACAGTCCAGCGAGCGAGTTTGCCGGCCGCACCACCTCCTTGGGTCATGTTTCGCAAGCGCTGGATGGCCATGATCATAGCAGTGACAATCATGGGAAGTACTGTATCTGTTAGATCTCCAGATTCGGCCCACATGGCTATCATGGCACATACCAACTGCTCGCAAGGCACGCAGCCAAAGGTTTCCGGGGACTGCGAGAAGAACAATTGCTGCTTCGGGTACTTCCTCGACAGTGGTAGTGACAGCGATACCAATGGCAATGGCCAGAATGGCGGCAAAGATGATCTGCCATACCGAGCCTGGAGTCTTCACTCTCTGCCAAAACGTCTTCTTCTCTTCGACCGCGACAGCTGTTGTTGGCATGGTATTGTCAGAAGGTGAGCTGTTGCTGCTCGCAGCACGCTCCATCTCGTCCGTTTTAGATTCGAGCTCGCCCATTGCAGACGATGTATAGCAAAACGTCAGGAGATAGACAAGTTTTCGTTTTCCGTGCGAGGGATGAGAAACAACAGTCACTTGGAACCTCACTCTGAACCTGTGCTACTACACGTACATATTATACAACGAACCCCGCCCTTCAGCTGCTCCGTGCATCATCCTGTGGCGAGGCAACCAAGAGATAACGATTCTGTTACCAATAATCCGGAATGACACCGTGCTCTCGCATCGCCTTCGTCCCTGAGTATCCTCAACCTATCACAAGGAGCCAACTATCTCTGACTATGACATCTGATTCGCTCTGGGCAGATCCAAGTCTTGAGTGGATAAGCAGGTGTAGTGCTAGCAGACTCCTCTCAACACTCGGACATGAAATTTGAGCCTTGGAGTTGTTGGCAGTGTTGGCAACTATTGCACGCAGGGAAGTTTACAAGCAAAGTGATGTGCCGGCTCCCGACTCGGCCAACAAGGATCGGCTAGACGGCGCCCCGTGCCAAGTGCTCATATCACTGGCTTCGCTAGATCGAAACCATGCAATTGGATCGTGCTTGGACTAATGAACTTTGTGGAGTATGGGAAAGTGAAATACTGTAGCGGAGCGTGGTGTCTTGGTCTTTTGTCGCGTGCCGGGCGAAGCTTGGCTGGCGGACTGAACGGCTTGGCAATGACTCTGGCTCGCGTATGGCGTAGGCTAAGATGAGCGTTATCATAGGACAATACTGGAAAGGGCCGGCTCAAGCAGAAATCGAGGTCACAAGCCGCGGCATTGCGTTGGATACGGGTATTGGCGAAATCAGCCTCGAGGTGCTTCAAGGCAGGAGACCATACGACACTGACCGGTCATCCCCCCGAATAAGCAAGTAGGGAATGACTTTCGTAAGCATTTCTTTTGGAACGTAAGACATGTTGAATCCCGACGCAGACGTTTTGCTTAGGAGCAGGGTCAAAGCAGGTGCATCTGCGCATTGATGCATCTGCACGCAGTCTAGGGTTGGCCGGCAGTACCCAGGTGCCAGGTCATTCAGGCTTCAAAAGAAATGCCTGCAACTGCTTTTGACTGGGGCTTCGACTTACAGGGATGGCCAGAGAACGACATCAAGCAACAAGGCCTGTCACCGTGGTACCGGATCTGATGCTTGAAGGGTTAGGCTTAACGCATCAAAGGCCAAGGCTGTGCCTGGTAAACAGCTTCGACAACGATTCTAGAAGTGTAGTTGCGCTAGCCCTTGATCAATCCCCGGCCGCCTTATCAGCTCTTGGTGTTTACCAAAGTTGCCGTACGAGCGTATCTGTTATCAAGCCAAGTAACGAGTACACGTCTTCAAGACCAGGAAGCTGCTGCCTTTTCACTTTTCGGAATCACTGATTCAGTCCGCACTGATTTTGGAACTGCCCCCTCTATTTCTTACATAAAACTCTCTAAATCTAGACGAACAAAGGCTAATGCTATCGAGAGAAACCCTCCAGCTCTCGAATCAAACGAAGACTGATGTGCTTGGCATTTGCAAAATTTGCTTCTACACTATGTTTACAACTTGGAACAGAACGATTTCGTTTCCAGAAAATATTTCAACGGCTCTTTGTTCAACCAATAGCAACCAATCATAGTTGCATGCCTATCAACGCCATAACTATGACTGGCTTACTTGACATTCCACGAACCTCGATTTCCCCTGCATCGCGGGAGTTCCCAGTCCAAATCTACTGCATCCAAATACAGGAAACGAAACTCATATTTAAGGACGTTGATTGGTGATTCAGTAACTATGGGATAGGGGCCAGAGAGCTCATGTCGGGGCTTCGCCAGCTTGAACTGCTTATCGCACATGACGGTAACACTACACAGCATTAACTCCACAAGACACATGTTTGTGCCACTTGAGATATCAACGATTGATAGGGCACTGCCTTGTGCTCTATAGTACCCAAAACATGCGTGTTTGGGTTACATCGGGTCGACTTGAACGAGTATGGACCGTAGGCGGGAAACACTAGTCTGAAACTACTCCCAACATCTAGTGCACCCAACTGAAGGGGTTTTCAGAACTCGAAGAACAATATGGTGCATCGGATACCGTTCGAAAGGACCGTGTGGCTGGTTGAGGCCGTTCCCGCGCAATTGCTTTGTAATGTCTACTCGGCTCTTATTACACCACTGTCCATACTTTTCCCCCATGGATATCACAGTTTATGTACCCAAACAAAGACTGGAGTAAGTTGTTTTTCATCATATGTTAGCAGAAACCGGCTCATATGTGCTCGTGTGTAACACATCCCTGCCAACCATTCACAAATAGTGTTACAGGTGAGCGCATAAGCCCAATGATATTAACGATTCGCGCTGCAGCATATCGTTTTTCTTTCGAAATCAAAGCAATAAAATGTTGCTTCTTCTCGCAGTTCCGTTGTGGGACGCAAAGGAGCGTGACCATTGGTCATCGGGATTAGCATCACGGAAGCCGGATCACAACTCTTGATCCGATCCGACCTCAATTGCTCACATAAAAAGCGACCACATACCAACTCAAAACATCAACAACAACACACAACAAACTCTACATCTCAATCTACACATCAATTGTCCAAATTATTTCCAAAAATTCAATCCCTCCACCAAAAATGCCTCAATTCAAAGTAGCAATTTACCTCTACCCCCAAGCCGACCTCCTCGACTTCTCCGGTCCGGCAGAAATGTACAGCCACAGCGACACCCTGGACGAAAACGCCACCTTCCCCTTCGACGTAACTTCCTTTGCGCACTCCAATCCCGTCGTCTCGGCCTCACCCGCCCTGGTGTACCAGCCCAACAAGACCTTCGCCGAAATAGCCGACCAAATCACAGACTACGACATCCTCGTCATCCCCGGCTCCCACGACAAAATCATCACGGAACTGATTGCCACGGAGCCCGGCAAGCAGCTCCTCACTCTGATCCAAAAGTTCGCGGCTGCGAAACCGCGTGCGGAGACGGGGAAGAGGTTCCTCCAGTCCGTGTGCACGGGTTCGCTGTTACTGGCTGCATCTGGTGTTCTTGCGGGCCGCACGGCGACGACGCATCATCTCAGCTATGATTTGCTAAAGTCGATTGCGGATGAGGCTGCGGGCGGCGAGTCCAAAGTTAATGTGGTGAGGCAGCGGTATGTGGATGCGGGTACGACGGATGCTGGTGTGCGCATTGTGACTGCCGGCGGAGTGAGCTCGGGTATCGATGCTACGATATATATTATTGGAGAGATTTTTGGCCAGGAGAGGGCGGATTGGGTGGCTGAGGTTGCCGAGTTTGAAAGGAGGGAGAAGGCGTGGGGGGTTTAAGGGCGTGGAGTGAATGTGGTTGTGGTGTAGAAAATTTCGGGTTTGTTGGTTGATTAGAGGGGTTTATTGGGATTGGAGTGAAAAGGAGAAAAACATTTATAGTGGTTTGGTGAATGTAAAATTTGATTTGGCTGAGCGGTATGTTGACTGTTGAGTGAATGAAACCTAACATAGTGATTCGTCGAGCTTGAGTTCTCAACTCCACGTGCTCTTTGATACACTAAATAAATTTCCCCTAGTAATCTATTAACAAGAGAAGTATACGTGAATATTGAGATTTACCCCCCAAACTCCTATTTCGCCTCGTTATCGCTAGATGAATAGAGGGGGAGATAGTGTCATGTGATACCTGATCCGCTGCTGCGTATAGCCATATTCGCGAGATGAGAATCAGTGAAAACTGTGGTATCTGAATGATATTGCAATGGTTTTCGTAAATCATCTGAATGAATATTGAGATACGTGAAGAACTAAAGAAGACTCACTTCCTGCGCTAGCGAAAAGAAAGAAATTTCATCAAGGCTATCTTGACAATATCGCAAGAATGTGATGACAATTGCCTGCAATTTGAATAGGCAGCTACCCAAAGCTCAGACCCAAAACATCGCGGTTACCAAAGTTCACTCCTTCCCAAACCACGAAATAATGAAAGCCGATTTCCTACCCAACTAGTCCTTGAGGCAAGCAACAGCAATGAAGGACCCACTCTTACCTTCTCATTCACTTCTCTTTAGCTCGCCTGCCAACAGTATAAAAATGCATCTTTGTTATGAGTCGAAACCAAAACAAGACTGCAACCTCATCTACCAGCAACCCAGTCTTTAGCCAGCATAATCACGATGCCATGCATCTCCCTTCCCTTTCGAAGACGCCCCGACCCAAAAGATCCTTCTGCCGGTTTTCCAAAAGCACACAAATACGATGGCCCGCTCCAGGAGGGCTCACAAGGCTGTGTCGAGCAATGGACACACATCCCAACTAAAACCGTTATCGCAGTAAAGGTAATGACCCGTACCCACCGTCCATCCCCCGAGATACAAATCCTCCGTGACTTGCCACCCCACGACTCCATCATAAGATACCTTGATCACTACGAAAAGGTCCCATCTCCAACCCAAGTATCCATCCTCCTTGAATACTGTTCCGTCGGAGACCTCTACGTGCTCCGAAGCATAAGCATCGATCAAAACAAACCCACCTTTTCAGAACCCTTCATGTGGTCCACCTACACCCAACTCCTCAGCGCCCTCGCCTTCCTCCACCACGGCATCTCCCCAACGTACCCCTCCGGCCGCCACCCCTGGATCCCCATCGTCCACCGGGACTTGAAATTCGAAAACGTCCTCGTAAAATCCCTCGGCCTCGCTCCAGACTGGTCCACTGTCGACCTCAAACTCGCAGACTTCGGTATGGCAGGTTACCACAATCCAGCTCACCCAAATCCCTCTGGCTACATCGGTACAACATACTACTGGCCGCCCGAAGTAACCTGGGAAACCAAACAGCTCTCGCCAGCCAGCGACGTCTGGGGTATCGCAGCTATAATGCACGAACTGGCGCATAACTTCCCCCCGATAGTCGACCCCGCGGTCGTGGAAGCGCAGTGGTTCAAGACTCACACCGAACCGCCCTTCCCCCCTACATACTCGGACTCACAAAAGAGAAATTACTGGGCTGCCAAGGCACCGAGGCGAGTTATCCCGATTAATCTCGATACCGATGCCGACATACCGAGTTTGCGTGACCCGGAGTTGGGAGGTAAGGATAAGACGGCGCTGTGGTTTCGACGGCGGAGACCGAGTCCGAAGTATTCGGATCGCTTGAATGGGTCTGTGATGAAGGGTTTGGAAACGGTGGAGCAGCGGCCAAGTGCGGGGGTGTTGTTGGGGGTTGTGGAGAAGGAGTATAAGGAGGTTTTGGGGGAGAGACTGAGGACGTAGAGCTGGAGGTCTAGATCATGGAGAGAGGGGGTGGTGCGGGGAATTAGAGGTGGAAGAATGGTTTGAGCGGGATCTCAACTTGACAGTACAATGTCTTTGGAGACGAAAGATACTGGGCTATTGAATGGGCTTGGGGGTCATGGAGTCTTTTCTTTTGTTAATCATGGATGAAGTTGTTTACCACATTTACTTTGCTGGCCGAAGCGGGCATATCTCACTTGTATAGTAATATCAGTCTCGAAAAGTCCGTACTCAACGTGGGATGAATATATCTCTGATTGCAACGGCAACATGATCCGGCATTACACAAGTGGAAAGGCCCATGCTAGGGAAGCTGGCGGGGCCAGTGCAATGCAAATTTTGAGCGCAGTGTTACAGCAGCAGCGCTTGAGGCACAAGCACGTGCTCTGGTACAGCGAACCCTGACTTAACCCTCCGCCGTCCAAGATTTTGCAGCCAGCTGTAGAAGCGGATGAGGAGGAGGAGCCCCCAAAATTGAGCGGCCTCCTCGTGGGAGAATGATGGACTGTGGTCACCAGATGAACTGGAAAGAGTTTTCCACTCCTGCTTTTTTTCGCATCATACACAACTGGCGCTTGATATCCCCAGAAATCTGGAGGCACGCATCAACAAATACCTGGATCAATGTTAACAAGGGTACCATTTGATCATGTGACGGCAAAGTGTTTTTGTGGAATATCAGAGCTATCTTCTACTCGCGCATGGTGTCTCAAGCCCACTACAGTCTCTCACATCCGGGCTAGTATACACAAACCACAACATGCGCGAAAGTTGAGCGGGACTTCAAGACACTCGGTTCAAGTGTAATGTGGGATCGTCATATACGGATGGGAGTCTCGGATTAGTTATTCAAGATTGCAACGTACCTGCATCTATGGAAACTTGCAACACGTCCCATGTTTTATGCGCGCTCTTACGCGTCAGATCAGTTGAAGTCAGTTTGTGGCGGGTAGAGCTAGGAGGCAGGAGATGGCAAGAACAAATGAGTTCGAGAAAGGGGAGCTCAGCCGAGCGATTATGTCAGCTACTAGTGCGCTTGGACATGCACGCGTCACTAAACACTCTTCTTCTCCGTCCATCGACTTTCAACAATTATATCTCATTATTCATCGGCTCTTGAACCGGCCTCGAAATTTAAAGACGTTATTTACAGAATTTCCTCTGGCTTAACCACGACCCAGTTCTTGTCTGCGGTGACCTCCCGTCCGTTCGCAATCTGCGCAAGAGTAGTGTTCTTGATCTCTTCTTGCAGCTGCTTAAAGTACGAATCCTTGCGATTGATCCACAGATGAATGCCACCCTTCGAGACATCTACGCCGTGAAACTGCATGTATGTATCGCTTCCGGGCGTATCGCCACCGACCAAGATCGGGCGCTTCCATTGATCGATGTAGGTCAGGATACCAGCCCATTTACCCGCGAACCAGGTGGCTGGGGTCCAGAGGTAAGGAGTCACAACCAGGTCAAGGTTGGCGGTTTCGTTGTATGTGCCTGCGGTAATCTGCTCCCGTGCGTTTGTGACCGCGCCTGATGTAGTGTTCTTGAGGACCGTGGTAACGCCAATGACATTCTCGGGTGGAACGTTGTATCCGTACTTTGGATCGCTGGCCACCATCCGTACGAGTTCCTCATGCGAGGCGCTCATGATGTAGACGGAAATGCCATTTTCCATGAGCGCATTGTATAGTTCCGCCTGGCCCCGGAAAACTTGGGGTGTATGGACGCTGCTGGAAACTACTTCATCGCCATCCCAGTATTTCGTAGGGATGGTCGAGTTGTACGCCATTAGCTCATCGACGTAGCCCTTTAACTCGCGAAGTGTGAAGCCAGACCACACTTGCGCCGCCCACGGATAGCAGAGAAATGTATCAATGTCGCACAGACGGTTGTAGTAGCTGAAAAGCGATTCTGTGAAATTCGCCGTATCCTTGAAATCAACCAGCTTTAGGCTAGGGTCCAAGTTTTCGCGCTTGAGGATACCGCGGTTCTCGAGAAAGGGAAGAAGCGACTCCTCGATGTCGTAGCGCCAGCTCGTGTTGTCCATGTCGAACACCGCATAGTTGCTCTGATTCGCATTGCGCGCAATCATAGTATTCAGCGCTTTGGCAGCATCGGCAGGCCAGTGCTTGAGTTGGGTTTTGTGATGAGCGCCATAATGGGGTGTTGCTGTGCCGAAAGAACTAGCAAATGCCAGCCACAAGGCTGTGTTGAGGGTTGAAGTCCGCATTCTTTGTTTCAATGATTGATATTTCTGGGTCCCAAAAAATGGACGACTGGGGAAGCGAGCAAGAAAGAATGCAGGAACCCGATTTTCCGGAGAATTGGACAATTAATACTGGGAAGCTGTCAACATTCTGTTCGGGTATATGGAGTCCGCCAACCATGGGTGCTGCTGCCGATAAGGGAGCCCGGTCCCACACACACACACAATTTATTTACGCCCGGCGGCCGAGCCGAGAGGGCTACTAGCGCTAGTCTAACTTTACACTTCTTATGCTACATCTTGGTCTCAGCCCATATATCTTCTTTGTCCCACTTCTTTGTATAGCTTGTTATCTTAGGTCAAAGCCCTTACTCAATATCTTGGCACGCTTCTTCTTTATCTACTATCACTCCTCATCAGGTGCTCGTGGGTTAGTATTGTTAGTAGCAGACTAGCTTAGAGTCGGCTTCTCCAAGAGATTCTCTAAGTGTTCAACGTCCTATCTTCGGCGGCTAAAGCGCTGTCTGCTGTCGGTTGCACGAGGCTGCTAATAAGTTTACGTTAGTAGCTAACTATAGTTAGTTTACCTAGTAGTTAGTTAAATGCTAGTTTGCATCCAGTCTCCGTGTTGCTATTGCGAATCGTATCGTCGCTCGCACTGCGTCCATGTCTGGCTCCCATTTCGCGTTGTCTGTCGCTGTTTTGCCGCCTAGGTAGAACGATATACTCCCTCGGTCCGTCTGCGTGCATTGTAGCATTTCGGTTCGCTGCGTGGTCCACTTTCTGCACCGGAGTAAAAAGTGCTCTACTGTCTCTGCTGCCTGTCCGCATTCGCATTGGTCTGTTGTCGATGCTTTGATTCGATATCGATACGTGTTTAGCTGTGCCATGCCTGTTCTAAGCTGGGCAAGTACACTGCTCTCTTTCCGCGACAGTCCGTCGTAGAGCTGTCGTGTGTGCTTTCCTGGCAGTGCCGTGTCGATTTGTCTAGAGTATGCTCCTACGTCTCTTGGCACTTTCTTAGTTATGCCTCGCTTTCGTGCGATATTGTGCGTAGTTGATCGTATTCTAGGAAGCTGTGTTTGTATTCTGGCAGTCAGTCTGGTTGCCATTTTCGCCTCTTGCTTGGCGAGGCTTGCGAGCTCGCACTCTTCGCTTGTAGGTAGCCATAGTACTATCACCGTATTACCGTCTCTTCTTAGTGTCTGTACCGTCTTGTAGAACTGGCTTATGTAGCTTTGCCCAGATTGCTGCCGCGGTCTTCTAAGTGTGAGCACCGCAGCCTTGTTTCTTGTTATTAGTACAATGCTGCGAAACCTCAGCTTCGGCAGCCTGCTCAGCGCCTCAGCCATTGCCGCTAGCNCTGCCGCGTAAGGATTCTGTTCCTCTCTCTTGCCTAATGTGACGGAGAAAGATTGTTTCTCGTTATTCTGCGTGCTGATTGCGCCTCCCATTCCGACTACTCCGTTCCGCGCTG